>NW_021620966.1:1472299-1522355 GCF_004785775.1 Grammomys surdaster
ACACACACACACACACACACACACACACACACACACACACACACACACACACACACATATATATATTTGGTGGATTGGAACAAGCTCCCCAAGCCACACACATACATTTGGTGGGTGGATGGGGCAGAGCCCCAGATGCCACGCTTTATTCCTTCTCTTTGGTCTTCTTATATCTTCTTAAAGTTCTTTAGAAAGTTGCCTCATAGATAAAATGATACATAAAGGGGGAATTACAGAAGGATGTTGACAGTTAAGTTCAAAGCAGTGCTTCATTCTATAAGCTCATTTTAAGTTCAAAGTAACAATTTCTCATGACCTTCCTTTATCATAGTACATAACTGTGGCTTCATCCTTGGATCTGACATAGAATGTTTTTTCTTGATCACAACTTTGTCCCAAGCCTATTTCTTTATTTAGTGTTATTATAAAAGCTCATTGTATTCCTTATTATGCAGGCTTTACTTACTATTCTATGAGGAGTGAGGGCATTCTATTCTTGATCTTAACTTTCCTTTATCTTTCTGGCAAAGCAATTAAAACCATCTTTAAAAACTTTCTTCCTAAAATTATTTGAATAAAATCAGGAATTCTATAAAATCATTATCAAGAATTATGAAACCATCAATTTGTCTACACTGCATTACTTACTACATGATGATACATTTTGGTTGATCTGCAGAAAATCTGTCCAATAGGGTGGGCTAATGTTCAGGAATCATTAGACTATGTACTAATGACAGGAAAAGGCATAGCAGCTGTAAGAAGCAATCCTGGGATGAAGTCTCTTGGGACCTTGCCTCTCAGAGCTCACCCATCATAGGCCATTCAAAAATAGTGGGCCACATCCAGGAAAGTCACCTGCTAGCCTTAGCCTCTCCTAGATGGCTCCTGACAGTTGGGTTATTTTGCTGTAAAGGAAGGCCCATTAATACTCTATAGGGCCTTGGTAACTGAATGATCCCTTTAAATGTCAGGTAGGGTAATATATGCCTGTAGTCCCACCAATTGGGAGGCTGAGGCAGGACAGTGAGTTCAAGGCCAGCTTGGGCTATAGAAGAGATTGCTCCATATCATAAAGTGTCAGTAATGACTAGGAGCTAAGTACATTTTGTGTTGGTGGCATGTGAGTAAAGTCCATCTGTCAATCCTTACTCTGGATGCACTCACATGGACTGGAGTCAAGTCCTCCTGTAATATTGTTACTAAATGAAATAGTTTTTGTTATTTTAACAGTTCAAGAAAGCCCCTTGACAAGTAGGGTACTCATGTCATCTCTCTCCAAGCAAGTCATTTTATTAAAAAAAAAAAAGTTTGCATATGTTTATGTACCCGTGTGTGCAGGTGCCTGCAGAGACCAGAAGAAGGCATCAGAGTCTTGAGAACTAAAAATTACAGGCTGCTGTGAGCTGGTTTTCCATGTGTGTGTCCCTCATCTTTTATAAAGCTTCTAATGTTAACTATTCTTACTTGACCAGCTCATCTCTTAAATCATGTCTGTTGTTCCTACAGATGTAAGCTAATCAACTGTTGCCCTGGGCAGGTGTGAGGATGGACAAAGACCTGACAGATTCTAAGAACTGGGAGTTAGGTCCCAAGTGAGTCTGACATCTGGTTAGGTATCAGCCTCCAGGCATGGCTGGTTTTCCCCTTCTATGCACCCTTCTATTTGATGAGGGGTCTGAACCTTCAGAGGTGGTCTCAAAGTCAATTTAGAGCCTTTTCAACTAGAAGTGAAGTGGATAGATGCTACAGCCTGAAGGCAGCTGGACAAACTGTCTAGTTTATTTGAGGACTAATGCCACAGCCCATTATATTATGGTTTTCGGGTCAATATTCTGAGAGCAATCCATTACCTCTTAGCAACTAAGGTGAATGATGTTTTAAATTAGGGAGGCTCAGGAGATAGGTTTGAGTTAGGACCTGTTATTATTCTTTGGATTTCTTTTGAAGAGTATCTATCCAAAGCCAAACTACCTGTGCATTTTGGAAATGCACAATGTTTAGTTTTGCAGGCTCATAGATGGAGAGCAACTGGTCTCACGATGAACTATATCTTATCACCATATCTGATTTTGATGAGCCTCTGGATTTACTTTTGAGCCAGTGCTGTAGTTAAGGCTTTTGGAACTACTAGATTATTTTTTAGATTAAAAAACCAACCAACCAACCAACCAACCAACCAACCAACCAACCAACCACCAACCAACCACAAAAACAAAAAAACCTCATGGATTTTGGAGGCTGGGGAAGAATGCTGTGGTCTGAATGTACTCCTTTCAATTCATCAGTTGAAACTGATTTACCAATGTGATATTACCTATGTGGCTTTTTATTACATCATTTGAATGGACTAGGGGAAAGTGTTAGGTCCTGTTTGGATTCTCATTGTGATGATACCAAGAGGCCCCATCTTGGAAGTAGAGAACAGCCTGTAATCATCGGTTTGATGATTACTTTATCCTAGACATTTCAGCCTCCAGAAATGTTGAGAGTAAATTTCTATCCTCTACAGAATGACCAGTTTCACAAATTGTTTTATGTATGTGCGTGCATGCATGCAGGTCTATCTATATGAATATGTGTTCATTTGTTGGCTAGAGAATAATCCTAGGTGTCATTGTTTGGTACCAAATTCTCTTTCAAGACAGGATAGCTCACTGGCCTGGAGCTCACCAATTAGGGTAGACTGCCTAGCTAGTGAGTGCCAGGAATTCTCCTTGTCTCTGTCCCCCAGTGCTGGGATTATAAGCATGTGCCAACACACCCCATATTTTTAACTTGCTTTCTGGGAAAGAAATATATGTCCTCATACTTGCAAGGCAAGAATTGAGACATCAATGCTCCGCACCAAGAATTAAGACAGACATCCATATGTATTAGTCAGCTTTCCATCACTATGATGAATACCCAAAATAATTAACTACACACTTCCAGTGACCAAAGTACCTTCCATTAGGTCCTACCTCCTAAAGGTTCCAGTACACCACTCAACAGTGACATCAGTCTTAACACAGAGATTTTAGGAGGATAATCAATATCCATATCATAGCAACTTAAGATATTAATGACAGTAGGGTGCACTGGTCTAATGCTATAGTCCTAGCTACTGGGAAGACTGAGTCAGGATGACTTGATCCAAGAAGTCTGAGGCCAGTTTAAGTAAGACAGACCTTGTCTTCAAATGGCTTGTCTCATTTGGAAACAGGGTCTAATGAAGATTTGCTATTTAACCAAAAAAGACACAAGACTACCAAATGTCTTATTTTTAATTGATTTTAATGATTATTGCTCATCTGCAAGGATTAATATTGCATTCATTAAAAATCATTCAATACAAAATGAATATTTTCCTCCCAAGTTGGTCTCCAAATGTTCCCTCTGATGCCAGACATTTTCCAGTGTCCTTTGTTACATGGCTTGACAGAGACTAGCCCTTACCTATTATTCCTATGGACACAGTAATATAGGACCAGAGGGCAAATTAGAGGGCAGCAGGAACTTGGCCCCTTCCCTAAAGTACAGCTGACCAGATGGATACACTGCTGTTAGCCAAGATAAGTCCCTACTCAATGTGGTATTCTGACTGGATGGTTAAGTGCCCTAGGAAAGGGGTCTTCAAATGTTAGCATCTATAGAGAAGAAAGCATGATCACATTGGCAAGGAGCAGGAAGGGACTGGGTACAGAGAAATGGGAGATAAAAGGGAAAGAAGTTTTGGCAAGATAATTGTTCCCTGCAAGGAAGGTGGCAGGGTAAAAGCTTTCCTTTTTTGTATTTCTGTTTTTAATGCCTGTTTCTCTGATCAGTGGAAAGAGAGAAGTAAACATTTCTAGTACCTATCATTAACACATAACCCATCTTTGAAGGATCACAAGCTAGAACACGCTGAGGACTTAAAACCCTGGATACTTATATACTTAAAGCTTGTGAGCAGGAAGCTCATTTGACCATGCAGAGATACTGGCAAGCAGGGTGCGTGGCCTGGGAGTAAGTCTCTCTGATTTTTAGAGGGCCTCTTGGAATTCTCTTAGCGCATGAATCAGGATGTACTTTCTCCACCAAGTCTTCTTTAAGATCACAGTTTACAATTTTTATTTTCTATTTTTGTGGCAAGTGTCAATCAAAAGTGGCACCATGTCTATAAAATTAACACCAGACAAGGTCTACAGTTCTGAGCAGATTATAAGGTTACATTTGTTTCATCTTGGCCCAATTTATCATTATTTCTTCCATCTACACAGACTTCCCTTCAAATAGTTTAGGTTGCAGAAGCACAGCTGCCCACAAGTTTGCTATTAAAGGATAAACCCTAAAGAAGGGCTCAGTGTTTTATACTGAGTAATGGCTCAAGAAATAGGCCGTCAGCATAAGCTGCGTGAGGCAGAGCTGAGAAATTTTGCTTATGGCTCCAGTTCACTGACGCTATAAACTATGAGCTGGAAACATCAGAGTCTGAGACTAGTATTTTTCTAGCCTCAACTCTTTACACTTTGCTTCAAAGGTTCAAAAGAGACATTGGTAACTAACCACCTGAGCTGTTCCTCAGGGATAACACTAAAAGTTTTCCTTAATTAAAAGAAATAAAACAGAAATAAATGCTAAGGGACAAAATTCAACTTGATAGAATGCAGTTTAGTTAAAACTAGAACAGTGAGAGAGACCGGTAGAAGGGCTGAACTACAAATCCAAGTGAACCTACTGAGTTTAACAAGCAACACATCTCTGTGTCAGACATGCCACCACCTTACACAGGAAACAGGGCTTAGAGTTTCTAAGGAAGATGACATGCACCACCTACATCTAACCTACCTGGCTGGGAAGTACCATCCTGGCTCCTCTGAAGAAGTGAAAGAGCACTAGTTCCAGCAGCTAGGAACAAACTCTTTTAAGGCAATTTAGACACTGTAGATTGTTCCACATAGAAGATGCCTTAGCATTTTCTGTTAATAAGTAATTAAATGCGATCAAAGTCACCAGAAATGGTTAAAGAATCAACTTTCTGGTTTGCAGAGTTAACCCCTTTGAGTGACTAGGGTGAGAAACCTTTGACTTCAGTTTCACCTAAAGAGCCATGGAGCAAGTTCCTGTGTGGTCTGCAAAACTCAAATGATGAGATGAGAAAACAAAAATGAAATTATAGAAAAAAAATCAAAAGGAAAGTAATAAGAAGAAAATAAAAGTTATCTTAAAAAATACTCTATTAGAGTTGTGTGGTTCATGTGGACTGGTCACTGTAGTGCGTCCATTAGTATCTGAAAGAGAGAGACGGAGCTGTTAACATGCCTTCTGACACCAGCAACAGCATCTTCCCAAGCTTCCTCCCAGCCCAGACCAGGGGGTGGCGGGGGCAGGGGTGTCTGCATGGGTTCCTCCTGGGGTGAGGCTCACCTTCTAATGATACTTATGATACTTAGTTCTTCACATTTATTGGTGGATACACATTCTCTCTGACTACCTTGTTAATTTGGTTTTCTGCAGAGCTGGGGACTGAACCTCACTATACTGGGCAAGCACTTAATACTGAACAACCTAGTCATTGCACTGCTAGCCTGTAGTGGTAGCCTTATACTCTTAAATATCAGACATGACACTTATCTTTACTGAAGAAACCTGGTTTAAACTGGTTGGTCTAATATTGGAGAAGAACTTTTCATTGCTTTCTTCCAAGTTACCTGTAATAATTAGGTTTGAATGGCCCATTTTTGTTGAGTCCCAGATACTTTGCTTGGTCATCTGTCAGCTCTGTCAGGTGGGCATCAAATGATGGCAGGTGCAAGCTGGCAACATATTCATCTGGGAAGAGAAAAGTGTTAAGGGCAGCAGACTTCTTGTCAGACATGCCTTTAGAGAACAGCCTCCCTTCTATTTTCATTTCTTAAAACTATTCAGGAAGAGAAGAGGAATGGAACAACCCTGAAAGATTCCACAACTTGAAATATCTGCTTAATTAAGAAAGCTTTCAAAGTTGTATTTCTGGGAAATTATTTCTTTTAAGTACCAGGCAAGCAGAGAGCCATGTACCAGACTGGCAAATGGGTGTCTTGTGCATCTCCCTCAGATTTTGGCTTCACGTGAGTAGTCAGCATGGGTAACCATGTCACATACTACACCCAGCTTCCTGTGGCAACTTCATTAACCATATTAAACTAGCTTCAAATCAGGAACATAAAGATGAATCCAATAGGCTTAAAAGAGCTTCCTGTTACTGACATTTATTTACGACAGGGATCCCTAAACCCGTATCTTTGATGGATTTCTAAGGCACATATTTAGTATTGTTCCCTAACTTTTATGAGTATAACTTCTTAAAACAACAACAACATCAATAACAACAACAGAACACTACACAGTAGAGACATGACTCAGCAGTTGAAAGTACTGGCTGTTCTTTTAGAAGACCCAGGTTTGATTTCCAGCACTGATATGGCAGCTCAAACCATCTATATAAATCCAGTTCCAGCCATTTTGATACCCTCTTCTGGCTTTGACAGGTAACAGGCATGCCTGTGGTCACATATACATGTAAGCAAAACACTCACACATAAAAAAATATACAACAACAACAACAAAAACAACAACAACAAAATATCCAAAAGCAATATAAAGTAAGTTAAGAAAATTTTATGTGTATGCATGTTTTCCTGTATGTATAAATTTGGACCACATCTGTGCCTGGTACTCACTGAGCCCAGAAGAAGGCTCTGAGTCCCTTACCCAGTATAAAATGGTTGTAAGACACTAAATGGGTGCTGGGACCTGAGCCTGGGTCCTCTGCAAAAGCAGCAAGTGCTCTTAACTACTAGCATCTCCCCAATTTGCAAGTTGATTTTAAGTGTAAAGCCAGGCATGCGGGCCGGCTGTAGGGTAGGTGCCAGTATGGAGAAAGGCAAAGGACAAGACAGGGTTTATGCCACCTGAGCAAAGTGTAAGCGGTCCTATGAGGTGCGTAGGTTGGGATTTGTCAATCAAGATATTAGATGGATAATACAACTTGTTTCTGTTTCTCTCACTTTGGTCTAAGCTGTACTTAGTTGCACTGGGAAGTCTGGGGAGCTGTGGAAGGGTACTTGAGAATAAGAACATCTTCCTTATTTAGCTTGGATTCATACAATTCTGTAAACTACAGCTTATAGAATTAATTAGCACTATTCTTACATTACTTCTCACAAAAACAGAGGCTTATGGTGCTAACAGACTGTCTCCTGAGGCCAGGCACTAGAAGAACAATCAGAACCCTGACTCTACGCTAGTGCTTTAGGAAAGTCATTTTATAAAACCATGTAGCCAACTAGGGTCAATGCAAGCTTCAGTTGTCACTTACCCATTTTCTTAGGAAGCAAGTACACATCCTGTTTGTAGCGTCCCTCCGGTGCATTATAAAGTTCTATCAGTGCCAAAGCCTAAGGTGGGACAGAGGGCAGGAGAATAAAGCATTTCTTAGACAAGGACATAAAATAAAGCTAGATTTAAAAGCAATTTAGGATAAGCCTAACAGTAATTGGTCATCTGAGTGCACCCAGGACTCTGCCCTGAGATAAAGGCTAGTTGACATAAGAGAAAGTGATGTTTTTATTTAGTTTCTAACAAAAGAACAAACCAAGTATAACTAAGCTGGAACACTGTATCAGCTGAGCAGCAATTCAGAGACACAATCACAAATACCTCTTCAAAAGAAAAATGTGAACCTCAACAACTTAGGACATGGAAAAGGTAATAGGCCAGTAAGAACAGACAGTGCACTCATCAGAGCCCTTATCTGTGTATGCCCACATCTCCCATCTCAGTGGAGAAAACCAGGCATCATACCTGTGCCACATACCTGTGTTGTAGCTGTGATGGAAAGAACAAAGGTAGGAACTGTGGAGCAGCTCAGATTGAGTAAACGACCCTGGGAAGAGAAAGGACAGGATGGGCCGCTGCCTTTTCCCTAGCTCTAATGGTTCCCACGTCAAGGAAACAGGAGACTTAAGACCTCTCTGCACCCCACTCAGCTCAGGATTCTAGGCTCTACGCTCTTTACAAGCCAGTGTAAAGGCTGAAACTGGCTAAGGGCTGGAAATAGTGCATGTGTTTAGCAAAAAGGAGGTTTTCTTGATGTGGTTCTCTTAGGGGATAGACAATTGGGAAAACACATCTTTATCTAAAGACAGAATTCACTGGAACAAAGAACTAGTATTCCCACTGCTTCCTCTTCCTTCTGTGCATCAAGCACTGCCTGTAGTCGGAGGTGTGTGTTACCTCTGCTAGAAGGACGACCCGTTTGCCATCAGGCCAGATGACATGGTCCACCTGAGAACGTACGCGCTCCCATGTTAGCTCTGGAGTGCGGAGGCTGGTCTGGAAGGAAGAACAGACAGCTGGTTGTGGCTCTAGTGAAATAAATGCAGAGGAAGGCCTGGCTGTAATGGAGAGAAACCTTACCACATCGATTTCCGTGTTGGAATGGCCCATATTGCATACAATGCAACTATTCTTCATTCGGTCCAAGTGCTCCCGTGTCACTACATTCTTATTTCCTAAAAGTAAAGAAGAGTGGCTTAAAGAAAAGAGATGCTGGGCAACAAGAACACCAACTGTTTCCAGCTGGGACCTGGGAGGTGTCTGCTAACCATTAAAGAGCTTGCACACACTGTGAAGCAGATGTATACAGAAAATGCTTGAGCTCAATTATTTGGCTTTAAGACCAAGTAATATAAAAAATCACCATGGTAAAAAAACTCTTAGAAAATGCTAAGTTTTGAGAACTCACTCTAATACTGAACACAGGTCTTACCTTCTGAGTCACCTCTGAGAGTTAGCCTGAAGAGTTATCACTGTTCTCCATGCAGCAGAGTACTGACACTCACCTGTGCACGTTATCACAACATCCACTTGCCGGATGACTTCGTTCAGCTTCACCACCCTGAAGCCGTCCATGCTGGAAGAGAAAGTGTGTGTGTCTCACGCAGACAGAATGTTCTGAAATGGCCACAGAATTAGACAACAAAATCCCCTTCTGAAGTAAAAGCTAATGCCCCATCTCAGAATGGTAAATGATGAGCTACACTGAACTACAGACTGGCTTCCACAGAGCCCACGAGTCTACACAGGAGGAGAAAATACCAAGAGGCCCCCAAAAGGCTTAGAGTGAAGGGAACAAAGCATCTCACTCTTTTCCTGAAAATTTTCTATAAAAACAATGAAGTCAATCAACCACCAGCTCTCAGAAATAACGAAGCATGCACATCAAAGCTAACAGTGCTATCAGTATTCCATCCTTACCATGCCTGCAGAGCACAGATGGGGTCAATTTCTGTGATGTAGACAATTGCTCCAAGGGCCTTGAGAGCAGCACAGCAGCCCTTTCCAACCTACAGAATGCAGGAAAACCCAAGTTGTCTAATAAGGTATAAGAAGACATGATCACTGGGGCAGACAGACTTTTGAGGCGGTAGGAATTATCCTTCTTTAAATCAGTCATCATCCAGTGAATGCTCCAGCCCCAGTTGGAGCAGAAAGAAACCCAAACTAGGCTGTAAACCTCAATTAGAGATAATTTAGTAGACAAGTCGCAACAAGAGTTGGGGGAGAGGGAGGCTTTAGATAATAGTTACCATTATGAAAACAAGATCAAACAAGAACAACTGATTTACTCCATTAAAAACCTGGTAAAACTCACTTCCAATGTATCTACTCAATACCCAGCAGCCCAAGAACTTCAGTGGTGAAGTTCCACTTCCACTGCTGAAGACAATGAAACTTCCTAGGACTTATTCCAATTTAGAGATACTCAACTATAATGTCACTTCAGTTTCTCCATTATAATAAAAGTCATAAGTTCGGGATAAAATGTTACTTATTCACTTGAATTTTATTTCATAAAAGGTTGTAAGTGGGAGGCAGTAATGCTGACATCAATCAATAAGATAAACTGGTAAAATATGAAAATTCAATACACACTGCCTTAAATTCATGAATATGAAAAGGACTTTTGTCACTATTTTCAAGGACAGCACTGAAAAACATTCATCAGTGTTTCTAGATTGTCTCCATCCAATGTTTCTCTAAAGCCCTTCTAATAAGACAGAGACATGGGGGCCCAACTATTTACCTCACCATAGCCACACACCACCACCTGTTTCCCACCAAACATCACATCTGTGGTCCTCTTCAGGCTGTGGAAACAGACAAGGGCTCATCTCAAACATCATTTACAACTCAGTCCCTTTGTACTAAACTCAAGTGTAGGGCAATGCCCAGGAGAAACTCAACTGAAAGATGGCTGAGATCACTAGAAAATGGGCCCCTTTAATAACATGTAAAAGATGGAGACTACAGGGAAAAGCTACAGGTATCAGACTAATACGTCAAACAAATACCACTAGTCTCTGCAAGTCTGAATGTATACATTTCAACATACCCATCCAAAATGGATTCTCGGCAGCAGTACAAGTTATCAAACTTCTGTTTGGTAACAGAATCATTGACATTCATGGCTGGAACACAGAGCTTCCCAGCTTTGGAGAGCTGATACAGCCTAAAAGGGAGAAGAAGCCACAAAACAAACACACAACTAGTTAGGTGATAAACAATATACGGCAAGTCTGCTTCTGTCTCTTCAAGTTCCATGCTGCCCTCCTTAGTCTTATTTATGCCCAGAAGTCCTTTGGAAATGTGACTATTTTCTTGTCACCTCTCCTCAACTCATTTCCTTCTATTTTATCCTTTCATTTTGGAAGAAAAATAAAAAATTTTTCATTTAATTTATTCCTCTTCTGCAAAGGGAACATAACCTTAGGCCAGCATTGTTCTAACTTTAAATACTCATGTCTACTTCAGGTAAACAAAGATGACAATAGTTTTGATGTGGTTTACTGAGTCTGTGAGAGCAATCACGTACACTGTGCCCCCGTAGAACAATACTCCTAGATACCATTTAGTTATTTCCACCAAGCCGAGAGTGTATCTCCAGTTTTGCTTTCTGTTGCATCATGTGTAGTTTTTCAATAGACTTTTCCCTCCATATTTAAAATATAAAAATTATAATACAACATTGAGCACAAGTTTTCCAAGACACACTTCTTTCTACACCCCTACCCCCAAATAACTGTTAATTAATTACTCAGTGGAGCAAATGGGAGATAAAAACATGTGAATTAGAATTTGAAAAAAATTCCTTCAAAATTCCTTGGTTACTTTGATTTTGTAAAAGTAAAAACTCAGTTTTATCTAATGAAGACACTCCCACTTAGTTATTTTAAGTCTGAAACACAGCCTAGGAGAGACCAGAAGAATTTGATGAGGCAAGGACACAAGGGGCAGCTACTCCAGAATCTGTTACCTGTGAACACCAGTCACGCTCTCTTCCACAATGCCTCGGATCTTCTTAAACACGTTTGGATACTTCTTATAAACCCAGTGGGTTAAGTCTCCCCCATCATCCAGGATCTACAGAACAGCCAGAAGACTTCTATGGGCATTCAGGCTGCTAGAGCTAGGGGGAACTTTGAGCCCATTTTCTACACTAGTGAGAGAGCCCTGGGTATTTTGAAAGAGCACTTCTTAATGCTCCACAGAATAGGCTTAGACAGTGGAAACAGAGTTAAATCTGTTGGTGTAAAATGGTTAAAAGAATTGCTAAATGAGTTCTAGGCTACAGTGGAAAGCTCTTCTTTGAGTCTGGATCTTGCTATGTTGCTCAGGCTAGTCTAAAATTCCTGAGCTTAGGGAGTCCTCCTTCTTCAGCCTCTCAAATGCTGGTGTCCAGGCATGCGCCACACCCAGCTACAGTACACAAGTATTACAAATCATGGGCTCATTTTCAGTCTAGTTGAAATATATGGCTCCTCTGAATACAAAAGGAGAAGTGGAGCAGGAAGGAGAGAAATAAGACTACTATTCCAAAGAGGGACCACATCATTTCCTTCTGTTTATTCTGCTGTGTTTGAGCCATGTCCACCTCAGCTTACCCTTCCCCCACCTTTCTAGTCACTTCTCAAAGTTTGCTTTCTTTCCTTTTCTTTTTCCTTTCCTTTCCTTTCCTTTCCTTCCTTTCTTGCCTGTCTTCCTTTCTTTCCTTTCTTTTTGGTGCTGGAGATTGAATCCAGGGCCTTGTGCATCTTAGATCCATACCGAGTAGGTATTGTTTTATGAACACTTTAGTAATATAGTCAGTCAATAAGAACAAACATAAAATTATATTTAGGGAACCATGCTTTAAGGGAGAAAAGGAAATAAATCCATAGTAAAAATTATGGAGTGGACATGAATGATTACCATGTTAGCCTGCCACCCGTCCATGTTGACACAGCGGTCAATGCACCACCAGAAATCATCTTCTGACTCGCCCTTCCAAGCAAATACTGCAACTCCTACAGAGACAGAAATAAATCAATTAATGCTGCTTCTGATGTGTACATCAGTACCAGCTTCTGAGATACATATGAAGAATGAAAGGGAAAGAAACAATTCTGAAGAGGGAAAACTTAAGAGAGTAAAAGTCAAAATAGTACTTTTTAGCTCAGAAATTAGTTAAGAAATTAAGAGATTTCTGTTTTAAAAATATCTTGGAGTCATAAAATATTACTGTCTTTAGGCCAATTTTACACTTTATCTTAAGGAGACAAAGTATGTAAAAAAAGCTCCTTCTAGAGCATTGTACATCAACTGACGTCTCAGAATAATTTAAACATGCAATTCTAGGAAGATGAAGAAGTAAAATAATGTGGCCATATGAATGAATGATGTGGTCACTTTTCAGGGATATGAGAAATTACTTCTAAAAATGTAATGTTTTGGGTATAAAAAAATGTGTACATACTAAGATTTGGTTTACCAATGTAATATATAAAGAGAAGCTTGTCAAATCTTAGGTATTTTTTAATTTTCTAAATCTTCTTCTATAATAAAGTTATAAGAAAAGAATTAAACAAAGTCTATACTGTAACTTTCTTAAGATCCTAGAAGGTGGAAAGTCTT
This sequence comes from Grammomys surdaster, assembly GCF_004785775.1. Taxonomy (NCBI): domain Eukaryota; kingdom Metazoa; phylum Chordata; class Mammalia; order Rodentia; family Muridae; genus Grammomys; species Grammomys surdaster. Next base: position 1,485,257 of record NW_021620966.1, read on the forward strand.
CAGACCAACTTCAAGGTGATGTAGTTTTAAACATTTTGACAATAAAAATTATTTTATTTTTAATTAAAACTTATAGCACATACATTTTAGTGTACCACAAAATACCAATAATCCATTGATCATCAATATAAAAGACACTACTTACAGTGTTCTCTCAAAATTGATAAGACTTTTGGGGAGAAGAGACCAGCTGAGCTCACATTTGCTATTCTTCCTTTATCCAATGAACATTAGAACTGAGTATTTCCTTAGGTGTTTTTTTGTTTGTTATTATTTTTGTTTTAAAGTATACCTTGGTTTTAGTATAAATTCTTCATGTTCTCTTCACCCCTGTCATGATAATGGGGATGGAATTCACTGTTGCGCTGCATGCCGGGGAAATATGCCACCATTAAGCTTTATATCCAAGGCTCTGTTGTTTTAGGACTGCTCAAATTTATAGTCTCCAGATATAACGAAGAGACATGGTATAATGACAATTTTGCTGTGTTGTATTTAATTACTAGAGGCAAAGTTGGTAAAAAATGGAACTTACCAGCCTCAGCCAGTGCTGCAGCTACTTCATTCTGAGTTGAATAGATGTTACAAGCAGACCAGCGGCACTGAGCCCCCAGGGCACAAAGTGTCTCAATCAATACCTATGGATGTACAGAAAGATAGGTGAGGAAAAGTGGGGCTACCCAGGAGCAGGGGACAAGAGGACCATATCTGTAACATCACAGAGCTGACCCGCCACTGGAGAAGTACACAAAGGTACAAGTCAGCTTTGTGGCACACAGTTACTTATCTATGCCTGAAAGACATGTTCCTAAAAGTCTTCCAACATTTTTATAACAATCATTTTACATCCTCCCAAGTCAGCTAGGTAGGAAGAAAAGGCATGTTCATTCATCTGTCTGTTTATGGTTTTTCAAGACAGGGTTTCTCTGTGTAGTCCTGGCTGTACTCGAACTCACACTGTAGACCAGGCTGGCCTCCAACTCACCCAGATCCGTCTGCTTCTTTGCCACCACTGCCTGGGATGGCATGTTTATTTTTAATAAAAAATAGTTTTCTTCCCCTTACATCAGAAGTCCCTCTATTTTCTTCCAACAAACTCACCGCTGTCTGGGCCGTGATGTGTGTACAGCCCACTATTTTAGCACCAGCCAAAGGCTTCTCTCCCTGAGCACGTTTCCTGAGTGAAATCAGAGCAGACATGTCTGTGGAAGAACAGAGGATCTGAGCCAGGTCCACAATACCAACACCATTTGCTCCTGCCCAGCCACAAGCAGGGTTAGGTCTGTTAACCCATGGTGAGATGGGGTAGAACATGCCAAACATATTTCCCTGATGACTGGAAGTTTCACCAATGGAGTAACTGGAGGTTATGCTGTAAGCACAACTGGCAGGTCTTGCTTCTACTTTATATATACAAAGGCCTGAGCAGAGAATGCATTATACTTTCAAAACTGGCTAAAGTGGACAGACTTCTGTATGTCTTTATCAGACCAGGAGGAATGACTCTGAACTCAGTGGAAGATATTTCTATTTTTTTCTGTTATCTTACCTGAGCCTGTCAAGCTTGGAGTATGAAACACACCTTTAACACAAAAAACACAAAAACAAAACCAAAAAACTCCCCAAAAGACAGAAGAGTAGTGCAAAGGAAGGGAGAAACTAAGATGCAGCTGATTGTCAGTCACCTGTGATCTGTTCCAGCTGAGAGTGTCTAGGACTTAATGAGATCCCAGGCTACCACAACCTTAGGTTAGAAACCTGTCATATAAGCTGCTTCTGGGAAATCTGGGTCTCTGGTATTGGCAGCTACAAAAATATCCCACACAACTAACCACTATGTTATGATCCAACTTGCATAGTCAGCGCTGTAGACCTGTGAGTACGGTGTCATGATGAGAACAGAAACCGCTCTGTAATTACCATACACTGAGAACAGAAGAAAAAAAAAAGAAAAGAAAAGAAAAGAAAAGAAAAGAAAAAAGAAAAGAAAAGAAAAGAAAAGAAAAGAAAAAGGAAACATACACAGGAACCCTAAGGCTCAGTTTCCATATAGAGAGAAGTGTTTATCCAAAGTGTGAGAACGTCTTTTCCACGACCCTTAAATTGCCCAGGTCTTGATAAGCAGTGCAAAGGGTGCTTCTGGCCCTCTACTCACTCCCTCCTTTACCTTGCTCTGCAATCTCAATCTCCCGGCGTCCAAACTCTGCCTGCTTGATGTTCTTCACACAGAAATTGCTGCTGCCCTTCGAGTTGGTTTGCTGCTTCTCTCGAGGGGAAACCTCATCATCAGAGCTATCTGTATAGGATGCAGCTAGAGATAGAAAAGAAACCAAGAGAAAAGCCTCATTGGCCCAAACTCCACTGAGTACAGTCCCCACGGGACTGTTACTTAAGTGAAGCGAACACTTTTAATTGCAGGTCCCTTTTACGTCATCAGTCATCAGTTCTGCTCCTCCAGGCTCTATCGGCTGGTGCGAATGAAACTATCTCTTGGCACCGCAGCTCTTTCCCCCAGCCTGTGATACTCTGCAGCAGTGTGTGTGATAGAGAACTATGGAGCCTACTCCTGCACCACCTGTGGTGACCCTCCGAGCAGGCACTTGGCTCTTCTGGACTGTAACCAGACTCTACAAGAATGGAGCAACAGTGACAAGGAATGCCATTTCTATAGGTGACTGGTTCTCAACTTACACATCTATCAGGGTCACCTGCTTCTTACGGAACAGACTGCTAGGTCCCTGGCCAAAGCTAAGCATTTGGCAGGTCTTGGGAGGTATTCAAGGTGGCATTTCCAACAAGTTCCCAAGTACTGCTTCTGAGAACCACTAACAGAGATAAAAGCAATTCCTAGGGGATTTTATACCAGGCTGTGCTCAAGGAATACAGAAAGGGACAGAAAACAAGCAGATCTTTCTCACTAACTATGGGAAAAAAGATCTGTCAAGAAGACAAATCTGAGATAAAAACTTGCCATAAAATTCAAATCCACCCTCCAGATGGATATGCAATAGGATCTGCAGTCATACATTCCTTTTCCAGTCTCTCCTTTCCTCTGTGAACTGGATGTTTCCCTGGTCACTGCACTCAGGCTCTCTTACTGACTCCCACAGATATGTCCTCCCAAAAAACAGAAGTGCAGTCAACACAAACACTAGGAAAGGTCGCCTTCTCCACTCTAACAATTCAGCTCCATTGTACGCTTTTCACGATCTAATGGGTTTCTGTAAGATGATCATCAAGACCTTTGAGAACTTCACTTTCTTCGTTTTCCTTCCTCAATCTTCCCACATGAAATTCCCGTTTACCTATAAGTGCTCTGCTCATCTCACACAAATTTAGTTTGTCACTTCGGATATCTTTTCATTTTTGATAGATATCCTATTTGAGATTGTTTCTTACATGCTGCAGCCCCACAGAATTTATATAACCATTTATTTCAGTTTACCCTGCATACCTACATTTGTTGTTCGCCTATCCTCCCTGTATTGGTTAGGATATCAGTGTCACAGAGAAGATATACGATTTTCTTTGATAATTTGTTTTGCACTGCTTAAACCTCACCATCAGCCTTTGAAGTTAATAAAGCAATGCAAACAATACTGGTAAACAATGAAAGGCTTTTCATACAAATCTTCATTAATAGCAATCTGGACTCAGGCAAGCCTTTTAATCTTTTAACTATTTCTTTTGTAGAATGATGAAGGAGTTGTATTAGACAGCTCTTAATGTTTTCTTCAGTTCCTCTTCTATGATTCAGAAGCTTTTGTGAATATATGTCTGTGCATATGGAAGTCAGAGAGGTCAACCTCAGTTAGTTCATCTCAAGTGCCTTTTTTTTTTTTTTTTGGGACGTAGGGTCCATCACTGGGAACTGGACCTTACTGGACAGGCAGCTGGCCAGCCAGTCAATCTAGAAATCTGCTTGTCTTCCCAGTACTGGGATTACAAGAATGTATCACTCCACCCAGCTTTTTATGTGGATTGAACTCAGGTCCTTATGCTTGCAGAGTAAGTACTTTACTGAGTCATCTCAGCCTCTTAACCGCCTTTCCAGTTACTTTCTAATACCTTTTCTGTGGCTGAGATAGGCACAATTTAACCAGAACAAAGGCTTGACTTACTGCAGACGGCTAAGACGGGAGGGTAGGAAAACAGCTGGAGTCACATTACAATACAATCTTCCCATTCCAGAAATTAACAGGGAAAGACATGTCAACATAAAGGGTAATCTTGTAAATAAAAGGAGACTAAAATATAAATTTTATTGTCATAATTCAAGCTGTCTTAGCAACAAAAAGAAAAACATGGGTGGAAGGGTTTATTTTATACAAATAATTTATGTTTAAAAGTATTTCTTTTTTTAAATGCCAGTTCTGAAAGCAAAAATACCACTGATTCTGCTCCCTTGCAAATGTGGACATAGGAAATTCCCAGTACCACTAACTAGGCAATGGTCACAGACTACACAGAAAACAGCTTGGGAAAGAAAATCTCAACAAAAGCATCCTCAGCTACAAATCTTGCTGGAAATGATTTTCACATTGTAAGTATTAGTGAAGAGCACCAGTGAATAAGAAGAGACAGAGAGAACATGAAAGTCACACCTACCTGAACTGTAGCTGTCTGTGGAGGACTGTGAGATGGAGCGAGACAAAGATCTCCGGCCAGTCTTAGTAGGGAATTTGGTGAACTCTTGCATGTCATCAGCAAACTGGATTTGCTACAAGAGAAAGGTAAAAAGCTGAAAACTTAGTACAAGGGAATTGTACAGATCTTATTTATCATGTGTATATGTATGTACCAAGGTACACAAAAAGTCAGAGGGCAAATTGTGGAAGTCTGTTCTCTCTCTTCACCCTGTGAGTCCTAAGATAGAACTGAAGCTGTCACTCTTGGAGGTAGGCATCCTTACCCTCAGAACCATCTTGCTCTACCAAAACATGTCATTTTCCAAAGCCATACACTAACTTCCCTAAAATACAGCAGTACCATATGGTTCTTACTATGGCAGTAACTCTCATTAGAAAGGTGGGGAAGAGGCTGCTTTCTGAACTCTTTTAAAACTACTATCTCTTTCCAGTTATTTCAGGAAGACCTAGGCTGGAGGGGAAAGAGGGTAATTCTGAAAAGTCATTTAATTTTAGTAACTATCCAATTTTACTAAATTTTCTTCATCTCATTAAGTTTCTCCCTTCCATTTTATATAACCTTTACACATTAACACTAAACTCTTTATCCTTTCGCTCAATTCTATCAGAAAACAGATATAACCTCATAATCTGGTTTTGTATTCTCTCCAAGTATATGCTCTTGTGGCATATTCTTCTTCTGAATTTGGCAGTGGCCTTGCTTTTGAATATGATGTCTAGCAATAGCAAAACATATTACAGCCCAGCTATGTCATCTGTAGTTCCTAAAACCAATGTAGTATCCCTAGAGTTTTGTAGCACCAGTAAAAATTTAAAATACCAGAGTGTACAGATGAAAGAGAAGTTTTAAAGTGGACACCAAATTTTCCATTAATTAAATTCTAACTAATCAGGATGAATATAAAAGAAGGAAATAATGACAAGTTTTAAATAGGTAGAATAAATTAGAACTAGATATTTTCAGAATACATACATACATACATGTATATATGTATATGTGTGTGTGTATATATATATATATTTTAATGACAAGTTCTTTTAAAGACCTAGGCTAACTCAGAACTCACAATTCTTCTGTGTCAGTCCATTAGCCTGAGTGTTAGGGCTATGTGTATGTGTCACCATATCTACACGGTAGAATACTTGGGCCACTGGCTTTAATAAATAGAAAATAGTCTGCAATCAGTATTATTTATAAACAAAGTAATGTGTGAAAATATGTTATTATATGGCTTAAACCAGTGGTTCTGAATCTTCCTACTTTTTGACCCTATAATTTAGTTCCTCATTTGATGTGACCCCTCAAACATAAAATTATGTTCATTATGTAAATAATTTTGAAGACAGAAGTTTGACAAGTGGGTCTCAATGTACACGTTGAGAACCATTGGCTTAAACCTTTCCTCTTGAACTCTCAGATAAATTTTGATGACCTCTTTCTACAAAATTTGAAATAAAACCCACATTCCTGAAAAAGAAGAGTAAAAATTGAGAATCCGGATTCATATTCAGAACTCTGAAAAGGTTCCTATGGAGAAACTATTAAACTATGTCCTTAACAAATAGTATCTCTGGAACTGTATACTACCATAGGTGAAAAGTTTTTCTGCATAATAGAAATGGCCCAATCATCAATACTTTCAAGTTAGAAAGAGTAAACCGGGAACTGGGGCAATAGTTCAGTGGTTAAAAACACTGAATGCTTTTCCAGAGGACCTGGGTTCTATCCCCAGCACCCAAATGGCAGCTCACAGCTCTCTATAACTCCAGCCTAAGATGACCCAACTCCCTTCTCTGGCCTTTGAAGGTACTAAACTCTTGTTGTGCACATACATGCAGACAAGCAAACCGTTCATATACACAAAATATTAAATTTAAAAAAGTAAACTCTACATTAGCTACAGCTGCACCATCTTCCTCTTCCAACACATACATCCTCTGCTGGGGTAGCACTGCGTGTAAGAAGCAAGCTTTGGTCTGTAGCTTTGGCATGGGTAGTTAGTATGAACAAATGAAAAACAGAACTGGTAGGACTCTACAGTCATAAAGCAGCAAACAAAGGGACACTGGCTTGTATTTTGAACTTCTTATCCAGCATGCTTCCCACTAAGAACAAACGCAGAGGACAGAATCAAATAGCAGACTAGAGACAGAAATCTGGGGGTTTAGAACTCATCTTGGTTCACCATCTAATTGTGGAAGCTTTTTCTTAGGCAATTCTGACACAGAAAGGGAGAGCCTGTTTTATTAAGTCTGAAAACAGATACTGAAGGCATAAAGAAGAACTACATACTCCCAGAGCAAGTCAGGGCCTCACACATGCAGGAAGGGATTTAATAAACATCTGCAGAAGAAGTGAACCTTTAAAACTCCATTCTTGTACAGTATTAAGTCAAGCTTCAAAGACAAGTGACACCATCACAAATCAAGCTGAGCCACACATATCACTTCAGAATACAATTAACAAATACTGTCATGAAGCCCAAGACATTTTTTTTTACTCTAAGTGTTGAAACTTTAATTTTAAGTACTTTAAATTCAAATACATAACTGTTCTTCAGTAAGAAAAACAAACAAAAAACTAAATCCTTCTAAATAGTATTTCCAATTACATGTTCACTACTTCTTCGGTCAGTAAGATGTAAATCAAGGAGAGATGACCATTGTAATGAATTTCAACCTAATATGCAGTTACTTTGGCAGTGGAAAAAAAGTAAAGTCAAGAGCCAGCCCATCAGCGGCTGGCTGTTAACAGCCTCCAGAGGCAGCACTTCCTCCACCAGGCTCCCTGCTGCTGGCATGGGCAGCCTGTTCGGAAGTGCTCCTTCTCCTGGCTGTTAGATTCCCTCTCCTCTTCATCTTTTATTTTATTTTTTCAAAAGGTTCTGGGCATGATTCCAGATACCACCTACATTGTGGTGAGGTGGGGGAAGGAACTTCAGTAACACTTGCAGATTTTTAGATAAAAAACATAGAGAAGCAGTCGAAGCAAGCTAGAAATATTTCTTCAGCAACCTGAGATTAATAGACATAATCTCTCCTTGTATTAATAAAGCTTATCAGCGGTCTAAAGCTTAGCAAAATCTTTCCCATCTAAAAACAGTAGGCTACAGCAAGTAGCTTACTACTATGTGCAGTGCTCCTAACCCCATCTCTCAAATAATGGATATTGTCCACACTGGAAGTAGGCAGTGTTAATTCAAGTAATGGCATAGTGGATAGCTGTCTGTAAGGTGGTCCAGCAGCACACAGATGCATGATATCCTTGTCCTCTCTGCTACCCTGAACAACAAGCTGCAGAGACTTTTCTCACAGCAGCTGCTACAGAATGAATGCTGCGGCTCTGCCAGTTTCCTACAGGAGTCTAACTCTACTAGTTCTTTCCAGCTAGCAGCTGTTTCTCCCTACGTGGAAAGAATCTTCTCATGCTGTTCACCTTTATGCTGTAAATAAGGATACTGCTGCCAAAACCAACTTCTGGTTTCTAGTGGAACCAGATCTAATAGCAGCTCTCTGTTTGGGTTAAACTCAGTGTAGTTAAGTAGAAAAATATGGTAATTTGGATAAAAGAAAACCCAAGACAATTGCAAAAGCATGGTTTGTATTACTTCTTATTGTCATGATTTTCTCCAACCTGTAGGTTTTCACTGGGGTGCTTCAGCATAAGGTTTAAGTAAATACAGGATAGAAAGAAAATACCCAAAATACCACTCAGCTCCACTCTCAGACTAACAGCTTATATGAGAAAGGATAGGCTACATCAACCATTCTCCAACGAGCACATCCAAACAGATGTCTACTTGCTGCATCTTAAGGCCAGTATAGTACGTATGAGTATAGTGTGCTATTTTAAACCACAACTTATGATAGTTGGACTGACTTCTGTGTAACACTAAGGCTCATTAGGAAAAGCCTGACCTAATAATTTGGGTTCATTATGGTGGGTGTAGTGACAGAGTGATCTACAAGATGCTACAGTACTTACCAAGACAAAGGGAACACAGGCAACCCAAAAAAGTTACAAACTTCAAAAGAAAAATAACTGTAATTATTTGTTTAATTGATCTTAATACTTTTTACTACCCAAAGTTGAGTATATGGTCTACACACTCAGAAGTAAATAGCTCAGCTGCCCTCCCTCCTTCCCATACCTAATTCAAATTTTCTTTCTTTCTCTTAAATTAGAGGAAATGAAAAGCTACCAGAACACTACTATGACCCTATGGTTAAGTGACAATGATCAGGACAATATACAATGTGTAATTCTTCTAGTCAACATATTTGCTTGGCACTAAGTTCCCACTTCATCCTATGACAGATGGATGCACGAACTAAGGCTCTCTAAAATCTGTGTATGAGCTCTGACTCTCCATGTAATAGTAACAGACGGCTTTGCCATGACTTTCACTGCTCCTCTAGGAACATGCTGGCTACTTTATAACACACACAAACATGGAAGTCTATTTGTTGTATCTTTAAAATCTAATTAAATTTCAGGCCAGTTTAAGGTGCTATTTTAAAGCAGTTTTTCATATATTTTAGTAGATATGATGACTTGCGTTTATGCCTTATCCAGATATTGTTTAATGTGGGTCCTCCAAAAATTAGAGGTTGGACCAGACATCTTATTAACTTTGTTATTTCACATACCTATCTAACAGCTTTTAATTTCCTCAGGAAGGTTTTTTCCTAAGGGTGAAGAACTAGACTCAAAGGTAAACAGCAAGTACTAGGAAAACAAATCATTAAGAAAGCATATCTTAGATGTGCGTGGAAGGACTAGTCTTTCTAACTACTGAGATTATCTGAGGGCCCAGTATCCCTCTTTCAGTTTTCTGACGCATTTAAAAACATATACATTCTGTTCCATTGCCTTCTCTGGCATATTGTACACAGAATTTTGCTGCTTAGAAATTATGGGTAGCATATTTCTTAGGTAACAGCACTGAGCCAAAAAAGACTATCAGAAACTAGAGAATGTAAGAAGGACAATTACTAAGATGTATATTAAACACTGTCTAAGGCTCCGCCATCTTTTCTAACCTCTTCTCCATATATCTTCCAGCTAATTATTCCTTTCAAGACTCTACTCCCAGCCACTACCTTCTCAGATAGAAAAGAGGTTGAAAATAGTTAGCCCCCCTTCTCAATGTAGCATCTTTTTCTTTGATTCTTAGCAGAGATCCATCTGATTCCTATTTTAAGTGTATCCAAAAAACAAAACACCCCAACAATAAACACCAATATTGTGAAACAAGAAATAACCAAGTCTAGCAGCCTAGCATCTTTTACTTCAATTAGAAGTTTCCTAAAGGAGAGTTGGAGAGATGGCTCAGTGGTTAAGAGCACTGGGTATTCTTCCAGAGGTCCTGAGTTCAATTCCTAGCATCCATGCAGTGACTCACAACCATCTGTGATGGAATCTGATTCCCTTTTCTGGTGTGTATGAAAACAGAATACTCATATACATTAAATAAATAAACAAATAAAGGAAGAAAGAAAGGGGGGGTCTTTTCGTTCCAATAACTTGCCCTCAAACACATTGGCTAACACAAATTGAAAAAGGATAATTTTTGAGCTACAGAACCAAACTAGGCACCTTCAGTCTCTTTCACTTCCTGGTATAGAAACATTTTTCTGAGACCGAGCAGGTTTTGGCTGTTCCATCTTCCTTCTGTCTTAAGTTTCTTAAGTTCTCATTCTCCCCAGATGGGGCCTGAGTTTCCAGGAGGGAGTGGGTGGGCAGGCTGACTAATCACAACACACATATACTTCCTCCACCATATCCTTTTATACGTTACCAATAACACACACTACTAGAATCTAATTCCACAGTCAGATAAATTATGCTTTTCAAAATGGAACTCAATGTGATACTGTGTCAAGGCAGGCTAGTGTGAGGAAGAACAGGGTACTATCAGGCCTATAGAGGTGAGTCACTGAAGCCATGAGAGACAACACTTGAAAATTTCCCAAAGCATAAGTGGTGTTCCATCAGCCACTATCCCTTTTCTTCAAGAGACAACTCTTCACAGGCCTCTACCATCTCCCTAAGAGCCGCAGTCAACCAAGCAGTTGCCAACTAAAGGTAAAAAGAACAAGTCAGTGACTTTTAATTCTGTTTTTTGAAGGAGGTGTTGAAGTAGTACAGAGGTAGCCTTCCTAATCTTCTAAAAACCACACTTTACAACATAATGTAAAACACATTGAGACCAACTTTCCACATCTACTAAGTAAGCCTAATTACCTTATCCTCATATCATGCCAGCCTACCCTCTCCGAACACGCAACTACTGGCACCTCTAGACTTTAAGATGAAATTAGCACTAGTGACTGTAGCCTCCTGTTCAATAGAACATATGCATTACTTTAGTAACATGTCAGAAAGGGCTGTTGATCTTCCTCTCCCAGCACCACTATGGAGCTTTTATTTTTCCAAACTTATGCTTAACACAGAAAAAAAAAAAACCTTCAAAAAAATAGTATAATAAATATGTAGATACTCTTGATTTAGAATGAATCTCTGAATTTTCATGTGGTATATACATACACTTGATATATATATATATATATATACATATATATATATATATATATATATGTGCATGCATACTTTCATGTAATAGAGGCAAAAAGGTACAAACATGAAAACTCTAATAAATTCTTTTTTGTACATTTAAAAACATTTTATTTTTTACTATTGTGAATGATGTACATGTGGAAGAAGAGCATGCATATGCCATAGAGCACAGTGGATACCAGAGAACCACATTAGAGAGCTGTTTTTTTGTTGTTATTGTTTGTTTTTGTTCTATCGCTTTCATGGGAGTTAGGGGCAGGCGAGGCTCACAGGCACATGAAGCAGTGAACAAATAACACTGTCTCAAGCAAAGCGGAGGTGAGGACTGACACCCATGACTGCACTGTGACCTCCACACTCTGTGCCACAGTGTAGACAAACACACACAAAGGTAAGGAGATTTCCTTCAAGTTCTTATTGTCCTTATACATTTCAGGAAGGACATACAGTCCAAGTACTGTTTACTAGAAGCCTGCACAATTTGATACACTAGCTTAATCTCCTGTGCTAGTTGAGCTCATTTGTGTTTCTAAAGACTTTTAACATTTCATTTCCCCCCATCTATTAAATTTTACCTTGACATAAAATAGACATGACTCAAGCTTTACACTTGGATCCAGAGTCTCACTTCCCTCAACTCTATTTTCAGTGGCTTCTGTATGTTTTTGTGTTGCCTTTCTTCCAGCAGACACTTGTTTACATTCTCATCTTCCTTCTCTTACTTTTTCAAAAGGCATCAAGTTAAATATTCTGGACATTCTGTCCCTCTTTGGAAGTCACTTTGTTTAGATTCATAGAGCACATATTATAAAATCAGGTCAGAACACAGTTGTGGCAGTACACACCTGCGATCCCCAGCTGAGGCAGGAGAATCACAAGTTCCAGGCTAGCCTGGCAAAGATCAAGCTAGCTTTTTACGCCAATGACATGCTAAATGGCACCTTTAAAGTTAGACTGGCATATCCTACTGCAAGCTAGGTGGAGATGTTCTTTTTTTAAGAGGGAAACTTGTCAATTGCTTACAAACAGGCCTATATGTACACTTCACACAAATGTCTACGGGAAGAAAATTTAACAGGCAGCAAACAAAGTGGACAGACCTAAAAAGACACCCACTTGGTTCTCTGGCACCACTGGGTAATGTCTTAACCTTAGAGGAAGGCAATATTTAAAAGCAAATTTTTCTTCGTTGGTCTGAAGTACAGCTTATGTGAGATTTAAAAACCAATTACATTTTAAATTCTTGCATTTGTTTAGTGAGTATGTGAATCACACTGTGAGTCAGCTCAGCATTTGGGAAGGCTAGACTAATGTCTAACTGGAGATGAAGAAATGGAGTCTACCAACTAGTGTTTAAGTGGCAGAACTATAAGCAGCTATCGACGTGTGGCAGTCATGTCGGTGAGAACCGGTGTTTTGAGTCCTGGGCTAACCAGACAGAATCTACATCACTTGTTTTTTAAAAAGTTTTCATCCATTAATTGCTTCCCATAAGCTTATACGTTCAAGCTGTCAAAACATAACAAAATAAACCTGACTTCCAGGAGCCCAAGTTAACTAGCAACTGTGTAGCAACCACAATTATTTCTAAGTGAGCCAATGAACCCTATAGCTGGGTTACATGTTTTCAATGTGAAAGGATAAAGTGAAACCCCTACTGATCAGCTTCTGCTGATTTTAGTTTCCATACTTCAAGTTTACATAAAAAAATTATTATGAAACTACTAATTTATGTGGCTTGTAAGAAGCAAAAAGCCAAAAAGGACTGTCAGTTGAGGCTTCTCTGGAGTTGTATTAAAGCAAAAGTTACCTATTACTCCAGGATGAGTAATGAACAATATGCTACCCATCTAGCATATTCAAGTTTGGGTTTTCCTGAGCCTGTCTTCTGTTGTTTTCTAACCAGTGGTATGTGCAGGAGCACAAAGATCCAGTTTTCTTGCTAATACTGCACAGCATACAAAAAAAACATTGAACTTTGTTTAAGGAGAGTTATTTTCTCAATAAGTAACACTGCCAGGATATCAGTAATCCAAGTAATTTTCAATTTTAAAAAAACTCCTGACACATAAAGAACAATCCTCACAACACAGTAAGTACTAGATCAGAATTTTTACTTAAAGTTGATAAGAAAAGTTTAAAAGCAATATGTACTAGTATGTTAAACAATGAAATCATTAATATCAGGCTGGTGAAATGGCTCAGTGGGAAATGGTGAATGCTATAGTCTGACAGAGCAGAGTTCAATCCTGGGACAAATATGGGGGGAGAACCAACTCCTGCAAGCTGTCCTCTGACTTCTACATGAACACCTGCCCACATACATACATAGAAATAAAATTTAATAAGTAATAAGATCCTAAATACCCAGATTTCCTTGACTTTTTTCTTACATTGTCTGTCTCAAATTAATGGCTTATGGTTTACAAAACAATTTGTTATTTTAAAAAACTAGTATTATCTAAGGGCTGCATGCTCACAGATACAAAAACAGGATGGGTAGCAGTTGGGGCTGTATGATTTGCTTAAGGCAACTTGACACTGAAATGTAAAAAAGCAAAGACTAAAAACAAAAATCCCAAACAAGCCACAAGCTCAGTAGCATTTCTTCTTTTGGAACTAGGTGGGGAAATCAGTCCCCTGCTGTTTCAAGGGGTGGTCTACTGAAGATTGTGGTTGCTGAAAGGCTGAGAATAATTCCAGAACAATTGTGAGCTCTAGGGGAATCAAACAGTTCTTTCAGAACATACATTTTACAATAAAGGAAAGAGCAGAGGAAGGAAGGGAGGAAAGAGGAAGGAAGGAAGGAAGGAAGGAAGGAAGGAAGGAAGGAAGGAAGGAAGGGAGGGAGGAAAGTTTTGAGTTGCTAATGCCCTGCTGTTGAGATACTACTGTGCAGACCAGCAGGGTTCAAATTTAAACCCCACAGGCAAAAAGCTCTGCTCTGACTCTTGCTTCTTTGTTACAGTGTAGACAATGTATGGGCAGTCCAATATTGACCACTTACTAAATAATTTCCTATTTATATCTTAACTATCTGTAGTAGTATAGGGAAGATTCCAATTTGATGTGGTTAAAATTGACTACTGATGTGTATGGGAAGAGGGTTTGTTTACCTGAGAAACTGAGTATTTTCAGGAGTTACTATACTTTAAAATATGCTGACGTGTATTTTAAATGCATTTTTAAAAATTCAGCGCTAAATTGTGACAAGGAAACTTTTCTTTTAAATGTTTAACATTTAGCACAGAGAGCAGAGTTCCTAAAATTGAAAAGATCCTTTTATGTCTACAGTAAATCATTCAAAAAGCACCCTGTGCAAGTCACTTTCAATCACAGAATATGTTGGAAAGACCCAACGAAGTTAAATCGTCACAATATAAAAGTTACACTGTTGGGCATGCTGGCACAGACCTTTGATCATCGACAAGGCAGAAGCAGGCAGATCTTTGTGAGTCATAGGACAGCCTGGACTATAAATCAAGTTCCAGGCAGAATTAAATAGTAAGACCCTGTCTCAAAGAGATCCCCAAGTTCAATTCCCAGAAACCACATGATGGCTTACAACCATCTGTAATGGGACTGGATTCCCACTTCAGGTGTGCATGGAGACAAAGCACTTTTAAACATAAAATACATGAATAAATAAATCTTTAAGAAGTTATATTTAATTTGGCTAAGGTTAAAATAAAAACAGTTGTCACCAATGAATTCTTACTTTCTAGTATCACAATGCTACAGAACCACAGCTAAAACGTTATTATAAGGCTATTACTTTTGTTGAAATCATCTACTTTTAAATAACATGGTATGTGCTTAATAAATTTTGGTTTTATTACTATGTTAGGCATGTTAAGCATTTATCTAAATGATCTCTTATGCAGAATCTAAAAAGCCAAACTCATAGCGGGAAACGCAGTTAGGTTCCAGGGTTGAGAGAACAGGATGCACAATTCTGATGTCCTAAAATGAACAGACCTATTAGGTTTATTCTCAACCTCCCCAATGCTGCAACACTAATAAATTCCCTCACCTTGTGGTGACCTCTAACCATAAAATTATTTTCATTGCTATGTCATACCTGTAATTTTTCTACTGTTACAAATCTTAATATAAATATCTGATATACAGGATGGTCTTGGGTGACTATGGCGAGTACTTTCTGGAGAGCTGCTATTATGCACTTTCAGCAGCAGCATGGCTAGCAGTGTGCTGAACTTTTCACAAAAGATAACTGAAGAAATGGTTATGTTAACTGGCTTGATTACAGTCATCTCTTGACAGTGTATACAAATAACACAGTATAACATTGTACCCTTTGAGTACAATGTAACATTTTGCCTGTAATATATTTAAAAAGCTGAAAAAATTAATAAAGAAAAATACAAACTGGAGTATGAGGTTACAGGTTGACTAGAACTGTAAAATAGATTTTAAAGCCCCGGAAAGTGAGGTTTAAAGTTCTTGTGGTCATTTAAAAATATTTATAGTTAAAAATATTTATACTTATTTTTATTTTTCAGTGTATGAACAGATGTGGGCCTTGGCTCGCTTGGAGCTGGAGTTACTGGCATTTGTGAGCTGCCGGACTTAGGCACTGGGAATAAGACTCCAGTCCTCTGGAAAAGCAGGGAATGAATGCTCCTCACTGCTGAGCCACCACTCCAGCCAGTAAGTAAAGATAACTAGTATATGATTATATCCCATCAGTTTTAATGCATCACTAAGCAAACCATGAAATATCCTTATGTTAACAGCAGGCTTCCTGTTTTCCTACAAGAAAGCAGTTAGAACTGGAACCAGGTAGAGCCTCCTGACTTCTCTGGGGAGGGATGAGTTTCTGATCATCCTCAGATCACCATGAGGTAATGGGACCCGAGTCTATATACACGGTTAGCTTGGAACACTCATTATAATACCCCTTCGGCAGTCTTTCAGTGTGGGCATGTCAAGTTCTCAAAGCCTTAACTAAGAATCCTCTAAGAACTTCCTTCAGGTAAAGGAACATTTGGGCTGTGGTGATTCTAAGGTCAGCTGCTTAGGACCCAGCCTCAATTGGACACACCTACCTACTGAGTTCTTTTTCAGTACCCTGAAGGAGTTCCATCCTTGCTCCTGCAGCACTCATCCTGAGGGAGGCCTGGCCATTCTTTTACATCAAACACCAGAGCCATATTAGCACTGGTTTTAGCTGGTAACATGCCTGATCAGCTTAATCAACTTTCTAAGTACTGTCTTTTCCTCCCTAGCACAAGCTTCTGATCTATTCTTTAGTTAAATTCTTAACTCGCCAATAATTAACTATACCCTATACCAATCTGCTTTTCTTTTGAAGTTAGAATTTTACTAAAATGTTTCTCAAATCTTTAAGATATTATTTTCAATCTAAGAGTTTATAATATAAACTAACAAGTTTAAACTCTCATATTCTCACTTGACCATCCAGAAACTAGAGGTAAGGGTATGTACAATGTGTTAGAATTATACTTAGGATTTCAAAAAGAATTTAGACTCAGAAATGGTACTGGCTTAGAGAGGCCTGGTGTTCCCTATTTTTCCTACAGATACCCTCCAGTACTCTTTCATAAATGGCCTTCCTGTTTTGATAAAGACTGTTTAGGAGATAAAGTCCAAAGAACACAGTTCAGGGCTTTTTTTTTTTTTCTTTTTTTCCCCTAGAGCATCCTTAATTCTAGATAAGCAATCATTCCAGGAGCTTAGGCTACTAGCCTGGGTCCAAGGACAGGCTTCAGGTTAACAAATTTCCCTTCTATTTAGATTGTTTTATTTCTTTTTCTTTTTTCTCTCTCTCTGGAATATGTACACAGCTATTAGAGTGCTCCAGTGGGTAAGGGAGCCTGTAGTAAACTTAAATGACATAAATAATCTCACAGGAATCTAAACTGTAAGACATATCTGTAGTTGTCTCTAGTACAGGTCCTATGACAGGAGCTACTCAAACCTGACTTGATAGCCTCTATGACTTCTACTCCAGACTTACTCTGAATATGTGAGAAAAGTAGTAAGCTATTTTTCTGATCTCTCACATGGGGTGGAAGATTTCTTTCTTGGGAAATAGGTGACTTACATAGATAGTGGTTGCATTCCTACCCCAATATCTAATTTCAAAATAATTTTCATCAGCTTGGTCATTCAAAATGCCAACCCATTCTCCACCAGCTGCCCCACCTTCAGGTCTCTCTTGTTGTGAATAAGTATGTCTAATTTAGTGCCCAGATACCAAAACCTCCCTTTGTGACAGGTATCTTTCACACTCCTACCTCATAGAAGGATTTATTAACAAGCAATCTAAAGAGGACCTGAAAAAGCAAACAATTTCACTGAGTTTGCCAGGCTTTTGACAAAGCACCTCAAAAAATGCAGGAAATAAATGGGTTAAATATGCTTTGCTCTGAATTAAAACAAGGGAAAGTAAGTGGAGAAGCTACTTTTAATACCAATTATACTTGTTAGTACAGACCATGCATATGATGGATCCATAAAGGGTTAGGAGAACATGAGTCTATCTAAACAAGACAGAATGGTTTTTGTTTATTTTTAAACATGGTTTAGTTCAAATTTAGCAAAAACTGGTAATATGCTCTCATTCCAATCATGCCCAGCTTTCAGCTAATCCCCTCTCTATGGAATGAGAAAAGAATGTGCATAATTTTGAATCCCATACTCCCCAAATAGGAAAAGTTCTAATTCCTGAATGCAAAGGCTAAGATTAGTTTCATCAATCATCCATTCCCAATTATAAACCAGCAGACAGGGGACTTCTCAATACAAGTGTTTTCCATGTACCCTTTAGAACCTGGAAGCATCCTTTACCCTACTTACACTACGAACCAAGTCTTTGTCAACCTTGATTTACTCCCAACTGGCAAATAAGAACAGAAACTACCTCCAGAATAATGTTTCCTCCTGGGAAATACTGGAGAAGGGGTATAGTGAGGTCAGCCCCTCCAGGATTTGTTTTTCCTTGGACTTAGCCTACAGCTTATTACAGTGAGAACATGATGTCCCCGATCAACTTAGTCTCTTTCTGTTACAACCCTGAAGCAAACAGATTCTACAGCAGCTACAAGGCTGTTACCAAGGCCACTGTATTGATCAGTGTAATTAAGATTCACAATTCATCAAGTCCAGCACAACAAGCCAGCTGGGTCACTCTCTTCATTATAAGCCAACACTGGGAATCTTCCTGTCTTGCTTGCTAAGAAGTCTGGAACTAATGCTGGCACTAAAAACTCAAGTACTGAATTAGAAGCTGGAACCACCTGGACATGAACAGGAAACGGAATCTGCTACAGAGTAACTGTATATATCTGCCATCTCTATAAAACACTTATTTCACTTTCCAAAACTAGGGATTTTGAAAGTCTCCCTTTCCCCCAAATCTTGCCAAAGTCACACATTTTACATAAACATCACAAAATTTAGTGCCAACTAGAATCAAGAGCTCACAGTTAGGACAACACTGGCCCATTCCCAGAAGACTGTAATTCTAAAGGTGTGTTTCAAAGACAAGCGCACATCAGACTGTTGGATGTCAAGTTCAGCTGGATGGACACCCAGCATTATATATACAGTTTGAAAACCTGCTCAGCATTGCTAGCAAGGCTGTTAATACTGTCAGAGCCCTAACATACATTCCAAATCCAGCTGTTCAACTTTTCATTATTCCTCAAACTTGCAACTCCCTGGGGACAAAGTTTCTTAAATCCAAGATACCAGTTTCAACTTTGACCAGAGGGTCCCCGGTACTTAAAATGTTTGCTCCAATGGTGAGAATTTCAAATTGCATCCCTCATTACAAGTAAGAACAGCTCTAAGCCAACTGCTTTATGTTTCCATACTACTAAGCTAATGAGAAGGCCATGTAGTGTGTATTCTTTCTCTTCCCTTTCCTTCCATTTCCTGCATTAGAAAGAGATCTACTAAATGAGTGGAAACTCTTATTACATTCTCTCATCCAGTCCCTAGTCACTGCCTTATCCATCCATAAGGGAGGTACAAGTTCATAAAAACAGCTCTGGCAATAATAAAAGGAAAGCAAGTCAGTTACTACATGAATCCAACTTACTTTCTCCTGGGGACAATCCCTTCATAGTGTTGGATTCAATAAACATTCATCAACAGTACCGTGTGCCAGACCCTGTATGAGTGAAACATGGTTCTTAACTTCAATAAGCTCTACCTAGAGAAATCAAATGATAAGATTCATATTTTATCAGCTCAGTATTAAAAATAGTTTGAAAAGAACAGTTTCCTATAAAGAGAAGTAGAGCAAGTAGATCTGAGTACTTACCCACAGTTGCTGAAAATCTGAGTTCTGAGCATAAAAGTTTCTGAGTTATACTCTCAAGGCAATAATGAGACCCAAAGAGGAGGTTAACAATACCACCAGCCCCAGCTTTATTCCAAACCACAAAGACAAAGTGCAAGCTAGAATCATTTTTTTTTTAAAGTAGAATCTAGATCTGTAAAGAAAAGAGATACTATGCTTAGAAGCCTGTCTACTTAAAGCAAGGGTTTAAGTCAGGATCTAGAAGTAAATATGTATTTTTGTGCTCCTCTGAATTTTCCTAAGGACAGAAACTATGATTTCATGAAATTGAAATTCTTCAAAGATTAAGGCTCAAAAGATTAAGAACCATTCATTATGCACAGTCTCTAATGCAGCAACTCCCAAAGGCATTTCCTCAGATAGGCCACTGAGACTGGTTCTAGTTCTCTGCCTTCTATACACTGTATGTAGTCACCGCTTCTAGACTTAGAAACATTGATGAGGGTTTACATTTTAAAAATTCAAAATAAACTTCTACATCTTCAAGATAATATTAACAATATGATTGAATAGAAACTAAGCAGTAAAAGGACTACACAGAACCTAGGCTAAATGTTTAATATGCCACTCAGTAGAATCCTGTGTCCTTCCTCCTCAGAAGTCAGAAATTCACAAGGTAATATTCTGAGAGGTATTTAGAGAAACATGTTCATCAAAGGAGACTTCATCAATAAATTAGAGACTGGGGTTTATTTATAGAAAACCAACAATCTGACACAATGTCAATTTCTGAAGATCCAAAGACAGTTACTGTCTGCACAACAATGTAGCGGATTTGTTTTGAATAACTGCCAACATTAAACAGGGTTTTACGTCAGCTGTGGTACAGTGTATACTTCTCCTTACTACTAAAGGACTCCTTCTCACTTCAAGCTTTCCTGACCATACTGCCTGAAACCACTTTTAAGTTTGAATAAGCTTTATCATATAAGTTATACCACAGCAATCAATGTTGTCTCAAGAAAACTGCCTTTATAATCCTGGGTCAGGAAAAAATGTTTTCCATTATTTCTCATGTCTACTAAGGGACAAGACTATGATTCTTTTCATGTTCTTCTGGATGTTAGGATGTTTTATGGAGTTGCTTATGATAATCTGTATCACTAATTATCTTAGCCTTCAAGGTTAACAATACCCTTCCCAGTATATGGCATTTATGGCCCCCTATAAGTTACAACAAATGCTCACTGAAAAGAGGTGACAGGGCCAGCAAGATGCTCAGCAGGTAAAGACATTTGTTGCCAAGCCTGACAACCTGAGTTTGATCCCTTGGACCCACAAGACAGAAGGAGAGAATAGACTCATGTAAATTATCCTGACTCTTCCATGCACACATGTCCTCCCTCCATAAATGAATGTATTAAAAAATTTCAAGAAGGAAATAAAATATACTTTAAAAAATTACTGTTGCTATCTTAACTTCAAAATATATCTAGTGTCACCTGCTCCAAACAGCAGACATTTATTAGGCAAATGCAGAAACTGAGGCATATGAGTTATTCATTTAAGGGGATACCAATTAATAGGTGGCATCTTGACTGCCAAATATTCAAGTCTTAAATCAAACCAACAAGCCCTGTAATATCCATAGCACTGGAGTAGACATCCAAAAATACAAAACTGGTTATCATTATAGTTGGAGAATAAGATATGCTTTTGCTTGATGGGCATATACTTTACCTCAAACAAAGCAAACAATAATTAAAAACTGTCAAGAAAAGCATACTAGAATATGACCAAACTGAGAAGCATTAAAGTTATCTATGGCCCTAGGAATGTCCTCAATTCCAGAGGGGCCTCAGGAATGGGAATGATCCAAAGATTAACTGGTTTAGAGTCAAGCTAGGATCCTTTTGGATCAAGGACTACACCATTTTAAAGAGACAAAGTTCTCTTGCACCCTCACCATTTCTACACTTTATCACAGTATCACCACATGGAAGAGGTACAAAAGTGACCTAAGTCATAATGTCTAGGAGCTGAAATTCTGAGAGGGAATAAACAAAACCAGTTTACCCAGAATTTTACTACGTGACCTTGACTAGTCCTTAGCTGGTCCATTAACTAAATAAATGTCTCTTATCACCATCATTAAGGGAAGGTAATTAGTCATCATAACGAATTTTTATACAACGTACATACCACACAATAAAGCTCAAAGAACAAGATTAATAACATGAGGAAAAATATACTAGCAAATGGAAATTTACAACAGGGTCTTCCCACACTCCTGGCAGAGACTTGCTTATTTTAGCTAATAGAATATGAGTCTCTAAAGCCATTAGCATTGGCTTCACAATAATACTCATTTGTGATATTCCTCTCAGAAAGAAGAAAAGAAAGGGGATATTTACTGCTGTTGGTATTCAGCATCTCAGTTACTGGTTAGCCAGATTGGCAATTAACAATTGAGTACTGTATGCAAGGTACAGAGCTAGGCCCCATAGATTAAATGGTAAACAAGAGTCTTTGTCTCTAGGAGTTTACAATGTATAATACAGATTTTGGCTTATCAATATTGACTTGCAAGAATATAGTTACGCTGAAAGAAAAAAAAAGTAAAAAAAAGTAACAATAAAAATGACCAATACTCTCTCGAGTACCTAGACAAAAGAAGGTGGGCTTATGGTAAGAGATAAGAGTTAGAGGGATTAGGCTATCACGGTTTCCAACTCTTTCCCTTCACTCATCTGAGGTACTGCACATAAGCATTTTGCTTGTAAGAACTCTAACATTGTATTCAAATAGTGCAGATTGCAAAAGGTCACTTCTCCAACAAAGCGGTCATGGGAATGAGAGCACTAAAAATGAGGTCAACTGGATCCCTTAGGAGCAAGGGACCTTCTACAAACCTTTTAAAGGTGTTATTGGTAACAATCTCAATTTTGTGAGAAAACAGAGCTAAAGCACACAGTGATGACTTCTTTTTTTGAGACCAGTCAATTAGTTTCCTGGAGGAAAATAAATAAAGCCCTCTCAGGCACTGAGAGCACCTTTAACGAGTTCAGGTGCAGGAACCTCAGGGATTAACTATCTCTGCAAATCTTGCTCTGATGAATTTATACCATTCTTGAACCTCACAAATACCGTAGGCGGGGTTAGCTTTGAAATAACTTCATACAAGAGATATTTCAGAAAGGTCACCTCTTTGCAAAGGTTCTTTGGTCCATTGCTAATTGGGTACCAGGTTAGAGGAAGGTCAGAAAATGTTTGACAGAAAGCACTGGGGATCCCGATCCCACTACTGAGAGAGCTAATTAGACTCAGTCCTCATAGATCACCTTTTCCAAGAGCAATAGAAGGATGTCCTTTGAGCTCAACGCTCAGCACAATAGGCTGAACTGTTCAGTAAGTGCAGTAAAGAATGAGCAATCATTTCTTCCCACCCACCTCTCCAACCCACCCAAGCTTCTTTCTGGAGGGATGTCTAAGTGATCTATTCACATGACTAGAATCAACCTGCATCCATGACACGTCTACTGTCACCAACCTCTAAATTTTCCTTTCTCGTATACTTCCTAGCAAGTGGAATCCTGCAAGGCGAATTAATTATTTGCCTTTCAATTTCTTGTTGCTTTTCGAACCTTCAGCTGCAAAACCTAGTTCATACAGTTCTTTCCTCTTGCCTCTAAGCCATCACGCAGTTGTTGGTTAAGCGGCCAATTCTCCCCAAGAGAAGCCTTGAAAAGGCTCTGCCTGATTTCCCCCACTCACCTGAGGGGAAATTTCCTGCACACCCTCATCCCCTGGACAGGTCACAGGGGTCAGCTGAGTCGTTCACCCCCTCCCAATCTCGTCTTCAAGGCCCTCCATCCAGGAAAAGTCAGTCGCGAATTTAAGGCCTGGCCCTGTCGGGCTTCAGAAAGATCCAGGACTCCGGCCGAGGGACAAAGAAAAGCGAGGTCAGAGCGGCCTCTTTGGCTCCAGATAGGCCCATCGCCGCTCACCGGCCACCCCTTACGTCGTGTCAGTGATCCTGAGCACCCCAAACCCTAGCCCGAAGTCCCGAACTACCCGAGTCCGGGCCCGGGGCTTGCTCGCGCTCCTTCCGCGAGGGCCCTCGCCGCCACCCAGAGCCCCGCACCTTCTTGGGAGCCTTGGTGACCGTAGCCATGAAGGAATACTTCTCGGCGTCCTCGATCTCCTTGGCCTGCTTCAGCTCCTCCCCGACACCGGGCAGCGGCATCGCGTCAGGCATCGACATCCCCCGGCCGGCCCGGCCCGCGGCTAACCCGCCGCCCCCGCCTCTTTCCCTCACGGGCGCCCGCCCGTCCGCGCGGCGCCCTCGGCCACGCGCTCGCCCGCCTTCCCGCCAGGCCCCCGCGCCGAGCTGCTTGGGTTTCCGAAGGGCTGAGACCCGCGCGCCTCGTCGGCTCCTCAAACCAAGACTGCCGGACAGCGAGGGCGGCCACGGAAGAAGCAGAAGCAACAGCACGCAGCTCCGACCTGCCCGCGCAGCCGCCTCCGCCGCACGCAAGCACGCACGCAAAGTAAGGGTAGAGGGCGGAGACGCCACGTCAAGTACTGGCAGCCCCAAGGAGGGTGGGGAAAGAGGCGGGGAGAAATGGCGCGCTCTGCTGACGTCACCACGGTGGCCTGGGCCGCAGGAACCGCCCCTCCTTTCCTGCTCGCGGGCGATGGGCTTCTCAGGGTGAGTAGTTGTACCTTGTCTGCCGCCAGGTGGTGCCATCAGCCCTATTGAGCCGTGTGTGGTTCCTATAAAGATACCACAAGACTAAGGATCTTTGGACTACCAGTTCTCCAGGAGACCTCGGGATAGGGAGGTGGCAGGGCGTCGGGGATCGGGAAGATGGCGTATCGAGCGATGCTTAGACGCATAAGCCAGAGTCCCACCGGACACATTTTACGGTCCTCCCTGGGAAAATTCAGTGTTGGAGACAGTCTACTCACTCACAGCCCACACCCTGGGCCCTTTGGACCAGAAGCCCATTTCCAGGGGACAATATTTGCTTTTTGACTTCACAGGGGGCAGAGCAAGCTGAGATCAGTCTGGTTTCTACACAACCCTTTATCACCTCCATCACCATCTCCTCCTGGGCCTTGTCTGTTTACAAGACCTTCTGACAGCGGCGCTGATGTGAAGAGGTCATTAAGATAAGGCTGATGGGTGGGTCAGAGGGCAGAAAACCGAGCAGATTGAGAAAAAGCCCTGGCCAAATTGGTTCTCCTGCTCCATGCTCTCTCTAGGCAGTAGTCTCTCCCTGCCAGCTCTACTCGCAGTCAGTGTGCAAGTGCAGGGCATTCATTTTGGACAGTTTCTGGATTCTACTGTGTACATACAGTCCCTGTATAAAGGCCCTGGGATGGTAGAGATGCATGTGGCATATTTATGTTTTCCAAGAACTCATCCATTTGGGAAAGGAAAGCCTGTTTGTAAGCTGGGGTCAACTGAGGTATCTCATCCTTTGAAAGTCATTCAAATGACATTGGCTCCAATTCCTATGTCCTGTGGAAAGTACAATGTTGTCCCCAGGATTTCTGTGAATTACGTAGGGACCCTAGGTTTTCATGGTCACCTCTGGCTCTAGTTTGCTGCCTCATCTGAAATTGTATTCACTATTCCAGTCTTACAACTGTTTCTTTAGCTCTTGTAGTCACAACAGCCCCTTTCTTTTTCCAACTCTCACTCCTAAACCGCAAAAATGAAGCTGTAACATGTAGCAGAACTTTTAATGAAGTTTTGTGGGTCACAGGGGAGAGGTTACATCACATAGCAAACAGTCTTCAATTACATTTCTGAAATGTTCCGAAAAGAGATTTCAGCCATCTCACCATTGGGATTTCTCAATGGCCACAATCTCCCTCAAAGATCTCTAGTACCCTACACAACTAGCTGCCTCCTGTGATTCCTTTGTCATTCCTTTGCTTCACCCTTCCCTCTTGGGTAGACTCTGAGAATTCAGACTCTTCTCTACTATGCTGAGAGTAAGTCTTCCTGAGGACCTTTCCCCTAATTTTCTCTCTAAGTCCATTCTTTTACAGCTAGCACCTCACTGGGTTGTGGGTTGTTTGTGATAGGGTCTCACTATGTAACCCAGGCTGCCCTTGGTCTCTTATCCTGAGCCACCATTCCTGAGCTTACTAAGTTTTAAAGACTCAACTTCATCAAGGAAAAAAAATGGTCTTAAAAGACACTAACCCTCCCTCAATTTTGGTTTGTGTTCAAGGTTGGGAAGGGTGTAAAATAGTTATTTCTGAGGCTGGAGAGATGGCTCAGTGGTTAAGAGTACTGACTGCTTTTCCAGAGGTTCTGAGTTCAATTCCCAGCAACCACATGGTGGCTCACAACCATCTGTAATGGGATCTGATGCTCCCTTCTGATGTGTCTGAAGACAGCAACAGTGTATTCATATACATAAAATAAGTACATCTTTAAAAAAAATTTAAAAAAGTTATTTCTGGAACCATTGAATTTTTCCTATGAGAAGCCTATGGATGTTTGAAGAAGGCTGTTGAAGTACCTAGAAGGCTCACTATGTCTTAAAATTTTAGCATTCTCTTATGTGCCCACTCTTCAGAGCAGTTAAACTTCTCTCCTTGGGAATTCTATGGCCACAGAAGGCAGAGAGATGAAACCAGAACACTCAGCTCATCCATACAGGGCCAGGAAGGCCCCTTTCTCCTTAGAGCTGGGGCCGAGGAACCACAACTGGCCCACTCAGGAGCTTTCATCTTTTTGGTTTTGTCCAAACTATTATTGGAGCGCCATAGATTCAATTCAGCTGAGTCTTTAGAAATCAGCTAAGAAACTCTTAAGTTTCCTGAATTAAAAAAAATGTGGCTTGAGACAAATTATTTTTAACAAGCACTGGCATATCTGTATTTTGGATTTGATGGTTTTTTTAAACATTTTTTTCTCTAGGAGCATTGTACTTTCTCTGTGCATTTTGGCCTCCAGGCTGTGAGCCTCCTGGAGATTGAAGAGTAAATCTCTTACACTTCTTCAGAGTCATGAGGCAGAGGATTGTCCTAGTTGCAGATCCACAGGACCAGACCTAGAGGGAATATAACTTTATTGAGTGGCTTAGGTCAAGATAGAGACCAGCGAGTGATTCCATTTACCAGCGTGCCTTACTGGACAGGAGGCTGATGATTCTGATGATTTGGTCTTTGAGGAGATGGACAAAGATACTTAGTCTAAAGGTGGAAAGGGCATTCCTATGATGCTAGAGAAGCAATAGGCCTCTGCAATGGGATCCAGCCCAAGGTCATGGCATTCCTGGAAACCGGCCACTTTAGAAGGGCATTGTGGCCACTACATTCCCCAAGTGGAGGCTGAAAATCAAAGTGCTTACCCAGCCAGGGAGTGTGACAGAATACCATCTGTGAGAAACACTGCATGCTGCCTACCTCATGTCCAGTCCCAAGACATCCTTACATGGTTCAACTGGAAACTGCCACTTTGAGATGCCAAGAAATGGCTTGTCTTTGCCTGTTCCCTCACCTGACACTACCTCTACCAGCAAGCTATCTAATTCCTCATGAAACCACAAAGGCACCCAGGCTAGAGAACCATCCCCTAGACCATGTTTGTGAAAAGGAGGGATCTAAGGATAATGCTACTTGTTATATGTGATGGTAGAAAGTTTTCCAAAGGTCTGGAGATCAGAGAGAATCCTACCCTAGAAAGGGGTAGCAGGAAAGACAAAGGTGAATCAGAAGATCACATGACTAGAAGTGTAATAGTGTTGCAGTGCCTCACATGGGCTTGTTATGATTAGCCAAATATTCTTAGCCTACCCCAAAATTAATTTTATTCATTATTTATAAGACAAAATCATACAGTGCATGATGATTTGGCCAATGCCAGATACTATACAATAGTGGTTCCATGGAATTATTATGGAGCCACACATGGGAGCACACACCTGTAGTCCAAATAGTCAGGAGGCTGAGGCAGGAGGATCACCAAGACTTCAAGACCAGTCTGAGCTACACTATGAGTTTGAGTCTAGCCTGGGATATATAGTGAGACCCTGTCACAACAAAGACAACAACATCCAAACTTCCCAGGTTAGATTTTTGTCATCTTGACACAAGCTGGAGTTATTTGGGAATGGAACCTCAGCTGAGAAAATGCCTCCATCAGACTGTCTGTGGTAGCATTTTCTTGACTGATGGTTGATGTGGGGAGCCTAGCCCAATGCAGGCAGTCACATAACTAAGCAGGTAGTCCAGGTTGATGTAAGAACGCTAACTGAACAAGTAGTGGGGAACAAGCCAGGAAGCAGCACTCCATAGCCTGTGCTTCAGTTCCTGCCCCTAGGTTGTTTTATAATGATTTAATCATGTTATATAAATGTTTTATAAGGGTTCTGTCTTGAGTTGCTATGTAATGGACTGCGATAAGGACACGTAAGCTGAAATCCTTTCTTCTGCAAATTACTTTTTGATCCTGTTCTTTATTACAATAGAAAGCAAACCAAGACTAAAAAACTAACAAAGATTTTAGTGGTATCAAAATATTCCTATAATCTTGTGACAAAGCTGTTGTAGTGTTTTAGCACTACACTTTCCTCAAAGGTTCATGGCAGTACTGATATAAACATACCTTTTTGATATGTCTTTAAAGTATTTGCCATTGTACTACAGCCACCTGCAGTATATGCTGTATAGCCAGATGCAAGGGGTGTACTATATATATTGTGTACTGGGCTATATGACCTACAATCCATGAAGGTATACTGTATGGTGTTCATAGTGTTAAAACTGCCCAGTGATACAGTTCTCAGAACGCAGGTTTAACTAGAGTTAAGCTCCATCATTGTATTTAATGCTTGAGATATACTAGGAACAGTGCTAGATGTGGCTTGGGAGACTAATAAGATGTGGCACCGGCTTCTAGCTGGTACAGGTTCTGTGGGTCTCAGCAGATGAACCGAAGGGGCTTCACAGACAGAGATGCTACAGTATGTGCTGTCTTGATAGTAAACAGTTGGCTAAGGTTGAGAACAGAATCCAGAACTGAATTCACAGTCTTAGGCAAGGCAGGACAATAGACAGCTTGGCATGGCATGGGAACATCACTATTTTAGGGAATAATGTACAGTAGCACAGAGTAAAGGCTGAAGCTAAAGACAGATCCAATACGGCCTGTTGCACCTTGGTGGGTAGGTAGTGTTGGTAATCACCAATTTGGAGAACAAAGGAGGAAAAGCAAGCCTTCATGGAGAGGCTGGTGAGATATGGGGTCAGCTTGAAACTTGTTGAGCTTAATGTGTTTGTCCTTGAGTCTTAGGGAAGCCTTGTTTGTGCCTCTGTATGCCCATCTAGCCTGGCACCTTACGGAAGAAAGACTATACTTGTTCTGTAAGCCTTTTTCCTCTTGTCAGCAGGCCTCATCTTAAGGGCCTGTGGTGGTTTGAATATGCTTGGCCCATAGGGAGTGGTACTGTTAGGAGGTGTGGCCTTGTTGGAGGCAGTGTGTCACTGTGGGGGTGAGCTTTGAAGCCCCACTCACTGTGGGAGAATCAGTCTTCTCCTGGATGCAGTAGAACTCTCAGCTCCTCCTACACCATGCCTGCCTGGACACTGCCATGCTTCCCACCTTGATGATAATGGACTGAAGCTCTGAACTTGTAAGCCAGCCCCAATTAAATATTGTCCTTATAAGAGTTGCCTTGGTCATGGAGTCTCTTCACAGCAATGGAAACCCTAAGATTTGGCCCACAATCGTAGTTATATGAGCTGTGCGCAGTGTTAGAGAGAGGAAAGCCTGCATCCTCTTTCTGCCTTGGTTGTTGCACAGCTCTTAGAGCCACCACAGACATGGTTTTGATGTGTTGGGTCCCTTGGAGCAGCACTCCCGATCACCAGGGGCAGGGCCAGATGCACAGCCTGCTTCCTGTTGCACATTGTGCGCCCTGAACAGCCGCCTACCCAGACTCTGGTTCTTCCATCCCAGGAGCTCTAGCAAGAACCCTTCCTCCTTCACAGCGCCCTCTCTGCTTATTAAGCTAATCTCCTTTGCCATATGCATTAGGAAATTGTTATTACTAGTCTTTGTTTGTTTGTTTGCTTTTGGTTTTGGTTTGGTTTTTCGAGACAGGGTTTCTCTTTATAGCCCAGGCTGTCCTGGAACTCACTCTGTAGACCAGGCTGGCCTCAAACTCAGAAATCCGCCTGCCTCTGCCTCCCAAGTGCTGGGATTAAAGGCGTGCGCCACCACCACCTGGCTACTAGTTATTATTGAACATTATAGAGAAAAACCTATAAAGAGAAAATCTTTCATCCATACTTCTCAGTTTGTTCTACTTCTTAGTAATTTGTAGATGCTCATTTGCACACCTGTGTTTGGTAAGTGCCTGCCTGCCATTGTGGGTTCTGCTCTGTTCAAATTACAGTATTCCAAAAACATGTTACTGTGCACAGAGATGCTTTACATACTTGCCATTGTTTATGTTGCTCAGACATTTCATCATTCACCTTAAGAGTTTAACTGTTTTGTTTTGTTTCTGTTATTGAGCATTTGGAGTCATTTCCAACTCACTGCAATTGAATTTCGTATTTGGGAGTGAGGAGTAGGAGTGGGTGTGATTGGCTTTCGAGCAAAACAGACAAAGTTGGGTCATAGCACAGAGCAAAGGAACAAAATGTAAATGGCAGAGAGCCTTGTTCCTTCCAATAGTGGTAGTTTATCTGAAGGTACTGGATTCAGAACCTCTTCACCTTAGGGCATCTGAGATTCTGTGCTGAGGATGGCTGGCTGACTCTGTGTGTGTGTGTGTGTGTGTGTGTGTGTGTGTGTGTGTGTGTACCAGGGTTCTGGGTGGGTGGAGATGAGGGCTCAGATCTTGACTATGCTTCCAACTTGGCCACGGGGATGTTAGATCTTTCTGGATCTCTTTCCCCATACAAAACAAGATATAGCTCTCCATCTAGGGCTTGTGATGACTTAATTCAATCAGATAACAAACACAAGGGAGCTTGGAGAAAGTTACAAGAAGTAATTTATTCAAACATAAGTTACTAAGCTTTAAGTTCCAGAAAAAAAAATTGGAGGTTTTAAAGGAGCTGTTTTTGAGAATTTGGAATTCTGTTTGTGCCTTGCCTTTCAGAATTACAAGAATAAGAATAGCTTGCAGAGGAATTGATGATCTTTGCTCACACAGAGCACTTGTTTGCAAACGAATTGTGCTTTTCTGATAGGGAGGCCTGAAACTGCCTGAGTGATGGGTAATTGTCACTTCTCTGCTTCAGGCTGTGTCCTGTGGGTCTAACAGCCCCTAGAAACATCCTTAAATGATGGGTTGGAGCAAAGATCCTGAGGAACCTCTTCAGTTTCTGAAGCTGCTGCCTTTTGAAGGTAAGGCTGGAAAGGCAGCCAAGGTTTGTAAACATTGTAGAATCAGTTCTGATAGTTTGTTGTACTTCTTTGTATATTTTTTTCTGCACGTGTGTGTGTGTGTGTGTGTGTGTTGGACTTTAGCTTCTGCCTGGTAAGTCACTTTAATAACTCTTGACTTATGGCAGAAGATGTGCTGGGGATCCCATAGAAAACAAACCAGCCACAGTCCTCATGGGGCTTTAGAGTTAAGATCAGAACATTGTCAGATAATCTGGGTCCCCCAATATATTTTCAAAGAGGTCAGATTCTCTGTTTCTACTGCTCCATGCCAAGAACTATTTCTTTGAAGACTGTCAATTTCAAAGGTGGGAAGGGAACAGCAGTCTAACTCTTGAATTCAGATCTACTTCCCACCCTTGAAGCTCGAGTGAGTTTTCTAGAAGCTTCTGGTTTTCTACCCAGAGTATATACCCTTGCCCAGGATGATAGTGAGTAGGCTAGCAGGGTGGGAGTGGCAGCTTGCCAGGGTCGGAGACTGTGCCTCCCACAGTCTTGAATCCTTCACCCTCTGCCTGCTACCTTTCCCTAGGACTGAAAGTAGTCCTGGGATTGAAATAGAGAATGGTTGGCCAGACTGGTTAGCTATCCTGATGAGTAGACTCCAGAACATGTGTGGTGGGGCTAATGGAAAGGCTTGCTTGACTAGAAAGGCTTAGAGGTTGGATGGAATAGGACAGGCAGAAGCTGCCATTTCCCACAGCTCAAGCAAACAGAGTCTTTTCTACCTGCCAGGTCCCATCCACCATGTGGCTGGTTTCTTGGGGTCAGAGGAGAGAGTGGTCGGCTGGTAGTGTGGAGTCTGCTGCTGGGTGGGAGTCAGCCTTCCTTACCCTCTCTGGTGTGCAGGGCGGGCCCCATTGCATCACCCTTGGAGTCTCTGTTCCTGGCTTTGCAGCCAGCTGGGCCCCTAGAGGAGGGACTCTCCCTGTTTTTCAACAAACCATTAACCATTTCACCCTTCTAACTCTCATTAGGCCAGTCTGGATTTCCAAAGTTAGCCTTCACACCTCTGCCTTGAAGGTGATAATCCTCTTCATGCCCACAATGACAAAAGGTTCTGCCTGTGCAGCTTTTGAGCAGTTGCAGGCTCCATCATACCAATGTAAGCCTGGTCTCTTCCCTGAGACAAGAGTTAACCTCCCTCACCTCCACCCTCATCATTTGTCCCATTCTGCAGTGGTGAGAACAGAGCTCCCGGGCCTCCAGCATGAGCTCATGCCACTTCCACACTCCAGAGTCCCGACAAAGGGTCAACAACGTTTTGGGCTAAGAGCAAGTACATAGCTCAAGCCAGAAACTGGGAGTTTGGACATTGGCCTTTTCCCAAAATTCCTTTAACCATTTTCTGCAGGCTTTCTTAGGCCTTTGCCTTATTTGTAGGGTCACAGGGAAGGGATGGGTGAAGTGAGGTCCCTTGAAGGCTTCAGGGTCAATTAAAGAGAGTCCTGAGTACATTGTCTCCTTGTTCCTGTAGGGCCTAGACAAGACGGTATTGAGTTGGTGGGCAGGCACTGAAGCCCAGGCCACACTCATGTTCAGAAGCCTTGTCTCTGAATCCCAGAATTCATTTCATTGCCCCACCCATTCTGGGGCCTGAAATAGTCTGGAATTGCATCCAAGCCCAAGTCTAGGTCCCAATTTTAATTCTACATTTGGCTGATAACTCTCAGAACCTTGAGCTGAGTCCCGAAGGGGGATGCACAGATAATAAAGAACAACCTCTGCCTTCAGCGAGCTTGCAAAATGTTATCAGATGACTACTCACGGCTATTAGATGCCTGTTGAAGAAGAAATAAGATGGATTACCATGGGAGAAATAGAGGCAGCTTTGTGAAAGGGAGTTGTTTTGTTGAATCTTAAAGGGTGAGTTGGACTTGAAAATATAGTGAGAGGTATCCATACTGGATGGAAGGAATAGCAAAAGTGGAAATGTAGAAGTGTCAAATTTATGATTTGTCTCGGAACAGGTCAACAACATCTGGTTTGACTGAAACACATAGAAGCTGCTTCTACCTTGTGTGGAAAAGTGTCTGTCTAGATTTTATGTAGCCTGAGCTCTGCCACAAGGAAAAGTGTCTGTCTAGATTTTATGTAGCCTGAGTACTGCCACGTGGCAGATACTTTTGGTTGGCAGAACCTTACAGATGGAACGACTGAAGGTGAAGTGGGTGAAG
The DNA here is from genome assembly GCF_004785775.1 of Grammomys surdaster. Classification (NCBI taxonomy): domain Eukaryota; kingdom Metazoa; phylum Chordata; class Mammalia; order Rodentia; family Muridae; genus Grammomys; species Grammomys surdaster. The sequence continues at coordinate 1,518,381 of NW_021620966.1, forward strand.
AAACATTCTCTGAGCTATAAAGCATGTTTGAGAGGGAGCTAGGGCCAAACTCAGAATATCCTGCCATTTCTGCCTTAGCCCAGTTCAGGTCAGCCAACAGACCTTGCCACTCCTTAGGGGCCAAGAAAACATCAGAGGTGAACCATCAGGGACCACAGTTGAACATCAAATCATAGTGTTCATCACGGCATGGCATATAACAAGGAATAGCTTTGTGATAGTTGGCAGGAAAGAAATTATATTCTTTATTTTCTTGAAATTTATTTAAATTGGATTCCAAACCCAGTTCACAGTTAGTTATTTAGTTAGCTAGAGGTCTAATATTAAAGGGTCTTCCTCGTGACTCACTTGATCTTTCTAAATGCAAACTAAAGCAGAAATCCTAAGCAGGTGAATTAAAGTTGAACCGGACAGCTACTCCTGGTTTGGAGGAGCTCAGGCAGTTAATGGCTACTGCATGGCTACATGCTAGTCTTTTTGTGTCTATGGGCATGGCTTCATCAGGTATGCTGCCCCCATGTGGCTCTCCCTGCCCTCTGGAATCACTGGCTGATGTTGGTCCATGAGGGCAGTGACAACAGGGATGACCACCAGGGCTCAGAAGCCCTGTGAGTACTTAGAATGAGTGATCACACTGGGACCAACTGCAGGGAGTTGGATCAACCTTACATGGGGTGATTCAAGGCTTATATAATTTGGTGGGGACCGGAGGTAGGAACAGCCAAGATAGGCAAAGGTCATGGACTGAAGGCTTAGGGTACCAAAATGCCTCATTAGCATGGGGAAGCATTTCAGAAATCTCAGGTGCTAGCTGAACAGGTTCTTATCAGGAAAAAGGAAGTTGATCCTATACTCTAAGGCTATGTGACATTCCACAGGTACAGATTTTTGAATTCCCCAGACAAGATCAGAGAAGCAGAAGCCCTGCCAATGAAGGGAACCCCAGAAGGCTATCCGGTCAAGGGTAGACATCAACCTTAATTAGCAGAGTTTTCCTACACCCACTCATCATGCATGCCATGCCCAAATGTTTAGCCATTGAAAAGTCTTTCTTTTAGTTCCTCACAGCCATCTGAATACCAGCTTTTCCCAACCTCTGGAAGGGGAAGGGGACCCATCTGGGTCTCAGTGTCCGACATTTGTGATCACTGATCCGCTGCCAGGTGCTGGAAGCCACTGCCCTAGGTAAACCAACTTCCTAACTAAAAAGCTACCTCTCAACCTCTTTGACCTACCAGACTTGAAGTCCTGGCCACTCTCCTGGGAGGATGTGGGGGAAATACTTAACATTCCTTTCTGAAGAGTCCATAGCCAAGAAAACTAGATATAGTTGATTTCTCAATCAGGTTTTTCTACTACAATAAGTGTGTAATTAATCATCCCTCTTACACTCCCCAAAGCAGAAGAAAAATTCAAGTGACTAAAAATTTGAGACAACCATACAAAAGACGACAGTAATTAATGACATGTGTGATAATTTTACTACCTGAAAATGTTTAACTTTTAAAAAAGTATCATAATGTAGCCTACTTTGTGAGTAAGCCTAAAATTGCATGTTTATATAGAGAAAAAGCAAGAGCATATCTCCTTTGATGAGGTTACAGGTCACAGTTTCTCATTTTTGCTTTTATCCATATCCTAGAGATTTCCGCAGTGAGTGTCCCGTACCTCTATGTGGTAAGTAAGACCTACATGGACTTTAGCTTATTTACACGTCTCTCATCCTAGTGAGTGAACAGTAGTGCTTGCTCTATAATGGGGCAAGTGTGCAACCAACTTCCTGTCCAAGCCTTCCTTCTGGAGCTTTCCTTGTCTTCTGCTTTCCTTAACTAGAAGAACCAGTTACAGGCCTTGTTACTCAGTTATAAGGGTTTTTGTTGTGGTGGCAGTGGTAGTGGGTTTTTTGTTTGTTTGGAGTTTTGTTGTTGTTGTTGGTTTTTTGTGAGGCAGGTTTTGAGATGAGGCCTCTTTCTATAGTTTAGGCTTGTGTTAAGCTTATGGCAATCCTCCTGCTTCCACCTTTCAAGTATTGGGAATATTAGCATATGCCACATGTCAGGATGCATTTTGTATTTTTATGGAAAAAAACAGTCATGCCTGGAACTCCCTGGAACGCCTCACAGTTGTGAACTGCTCGGTCGTCTTGTCTGCCCTGATTTGTAGATCTGGGCATGGGTGTGGCTGCAAAACAGAAGAAAAACAGATCCAGTCGATAATGAAGCTGTAGGGAAATGCAAGCATGTGTTGCATCAGTCTCGGAAACACTAGTCATCTGGGAAGACTGTTTTCACAATCAGCAAAAACGACAGTGAGAGGATAAAAGTCTGTTTCCACTGAGATTATACTACTCCCATCTTGTGTTTGATTCAGAAGCAAATCACAGAGTCATATCCAGTTTACAGACCAGCAAATACGACCAACTCAGAATCCAGGAAACCTCTCTGTGATGTTTGCAGAATATTTTTATATACCAGCAGTTGAAGTTGGAGAGTGAAAGTCAAAACAATAATTCCACTTAAAATAGCAAATAATGCACTATTTCCATATAGAGCTCCTAGAACAAGTCCAGGCACCAGATCCTGAAAACTACAAAACATTGAAAAAAAATTATGGAAGGTCTAAAATATCATATTGGATATTTGAAAACTAAATTTAACGTTGTTGTCTTAGTCACTATTCTATTGCTGTGAAGAAAAGTCATGAGCAAGACAACTCTTATTTTTAAAAAAGCATTTAATTGGGAGCTGGCTTACAGTTTCAGAGGTTCAGTCCATTATCATCATGGTGGGAAACATGACCATACATATGGCACTTGATTGGAAACTGAGAGCTGCAACCTGATCTACGGGCCTCAGGAAAAGAGAGAACCAGACCTGGCTTGGACTTCTGAAATCTGGAAGCCCATCTCCAGTGATACACTTCCTCCAATAAGGCCACACCTACTCTAACAAGGCCACACTTTCTAGTCCTTCTCAAATGGTGCCACTTCCTAATGACTAAACATTCAAATATATGAGCCTATGGGGGCCATTCTTACTCAAACCACCACAGTAGTTTCAATCAAAATCCTTTAAAAGACCCATTCAACCTAAAATGTATGCAGATGCACAAAAGATTGAGAATAGCTATTTCCTGTCTGTCTTGATGTCAACCCCACACCCAAATCTACCAACCAGACCAAAGATGAGAGCACTGCTTTTGCAAGGGATCTGAGTTTGGTTCCCAGCACCCAAACGGCAACTTACAACCATTCGTAACTTCAATTCTGGGGATTTTAAACCCTTCTTTGGCCTACACAGGCTCCTGCTAACATGTGCACATGAATGCAGACAGGCACACACACATACCAATTGATACATCCTTTTATAAACAAAAAATGTAAAGAATTCTCAAAATCAGACAATAAGAAAGCAAACGATCCCATCAAAAGTGACTGAGAAGTAAGTAGACAGTTTACTAAAGAGAACATGAACAACAAAGATGTTCAACGTCGTTAGTCATGAGGACAATACAGATTAAAACCTTGATGAGATAGCGACACAAATACTAGAATGACTAAAATGAAATGCCAAGCCATGCCAAACATGCACTCGTATGCTGAGCCCTCACACTGCTGCTGGGTATGCAAAAATGGCCCAGCCACTAGAAACACTGGGTAACTTTTTCTTAAACAAAACACACAATTCAATATGACCTAGTAATTGCATATGCAGGTAACTATCCCAGATAAATGAAAATTTATATGCATACTAAAACCTGTACAAGCCGGGTGGTGGTGTCACACGCCTTTAATCCCAGCACTTGGGAGGCAGAGGCAGGCGGATTTCTGAGTTCGAGGCCAGCCTGGTCTACCGAGTGAGTTCCAGGACAGCCAGGGCTACACAGAGAAACCCTGTCTCGAAAAACCAATAAAATAAAATAAAATAAAATAAAATAAAATAAAATAAAATAAAATAAAATAAAATAAAATAAAAT
>NW_021620966.1:1522455-1550231 GCF_004785775.1 Grammomys surdaster
TATAAAGTGAGTTAAGCAACAGAATGGTATAAAAGCAATAAAATAAATAAAATAAAATAATAAAATAAAATAAAATAAAATAAAATAAAAAATAAAATAAAATAAAATAAAATGAAATAAAACCTGCACAAGACTATAACAGAAAGCAGGAAGGAATTCCAGAGTGATGACTGTACAGTGGTTATGATGGTTACACACATCTCCTCATTATACACATGCACATCAGTTCAACTTAATACTAAATTTAAAACCAGATTCACTTCCAGAGCTGCTTTAGTGTCACAGAAAAATGGAACAGGGGCAGGCAAGATGACTTAGCAGATAAGAGCACTTGCCGCCAAGCCTGACAACCTGGATTTAACCCTCTGAATTCCCGTGCTAGCAGGAAAAACTGACTCCCATTGTGGCCAAGGACAAGGAGATCTCCCATAAAGCCCCTGTCCTCCCGTATGTAGTCTCCTCAACCATAACCCACCAGAGTGCCACATTTGTTCTTGATGAGTGTTTTGTTTTGAATTTAAAATGTCCACACAAGTTCATATGTCAGGGCTCAGCCCAAGCTGTGCAACCCATTTTGGGAGGTTCTGAAAAATGTCAGGAACCAAATCCTAACTAGAAGAAACAGGTCAGTAGATGTGGGTCCTTAGGCACACTCTTACTGCTTTCCATCTCTGCTTCCTCCATAAAGTAAGGTGGTACTGTCACATGCTTCTCCAGCCCTCTACAACCATGTGCTAAGACAAGCCTTTCTTGTAAGCTGGTTCTTCCAGGTGTCTCTGTCACAGGAATGAGAAGAGCAGCGAGTACAGGGAGCTCACAGTAGCACACCACTATTACTGTAAGTCTACAGTTGAAATTAGGACTCATTTTGGTGTTGTATATGCATTTTGAAAATGGATGGTGACATGTGTATGCCATTGTAGTGTCACACAGAACACTTTCCTTGCTAGTATGAATGCCTTTTAATTTTTTCCTATTTTCTAGTATAATGCTGAAAGAGAATGAGGAGAGAGGATACCCTGGCTTGTTCCTCATTTTAGTGGGAAGTTCCTAGTTCCTCGAGTTAGTTATGAGGTTAACCATAGGGTTTTTCATAAACGTTCATTCTCTGTAGTAGGTTGGTCTGAGTGTGTGAGGTTTATGATCTATTCAAACAACCAGCTCTTCATTTCACTCACTGATTTCTCCATGTCTATTTTCTGTTTTCAATTTCACTGACGTAGCTTCTTTTACTACATCTTTTCATTTGCTCACTCTATATTTAGTTTGGTATTTTCTAGCTTCCCAGGGTAGACACTTAGGTATTGTCTTAGTCATTTTAGGCTACAGTAACAAAATACCATCAAGTGAGTGATTTAAATGACATACAGTGATCTTTAACAGTTTTGAAGGCTGGGAAGCCAAAGGTCAGGATGGTAGCATTGGAAGGCTCTCCAGAGGACCCTCTTCCTGATTTGCACTTGGTTTCCTTCTTGCTATAACCTTAATAGTGGAGAAAACTCCGGGGTCTCTTCTTTTAAAAAACATACAATTTATTTCTATTTTGTGTTTATTGATATTTTGCCTACATGTATGACTGTGTCAGGTTGTCAGAAGCACTGGAACTGGAGTTACAGACAGGTGTGAGCTGCCATGTGGGTGCTGGGAGTTCAACCTGGGTCCTCTGGAGGAGTAGCTAGTGCTCTTAACTGATGAGCCATCTCTCTAACAAGGGATCTCTTCTTATAAGGACACTAATCATTGTGTGTGTTCCATCCTCATGATCTCATTTGAACTCTGTGTAGACTAGGATGACTTTGAGCTTCTGATCCTCCTGCCTCTACCTCCCAAGTGACGGAATTACAGGTATGTGCTGCACTACCTGGTTGATGTGGTGCTATGCATTGAACCCAGGGCTTTGTGCATGCTAGATAGGCACACTACCAACTGAACTATATCCCTAGTCCTTGCCTCCTGGTCAGCGCCCTCCTTTTTCTTTTAACAATAACTTTTCAATTTTTTTTTCCTTTCCATAAAAATCATATTTTTAGTGGTTGCCCTAGAATTTGCAATACATTTACAGCTAATCCAAATCCATACTTATATAATAATCTCTCCTATTTTTATTTATTTTTAATATTTTTCTTTCACTACTTTTTCTCTTTGAAAATTTTCTTATTATAAATATCTCATAACAACAAAATATCCCTAATTTCTTCCTTCTATCCTTTGATTCATAAGATTATACATGCAAGCATACTTAGTATACTGTTGCTATTATTTTGTACAAACTGTTATCTGTAAATCAACTAAGATTTTTTAAATTGAAGTTTTAGCTACCTCCACATTAATTGTTTTAATCACACAAACAGAGCCTCCTTCTGATACTCTTCCTTTCGTCAGGTATGTCTGTCTGTGACCTGTGCTCCTTTTCTTGTCTCTGAAGAGCTTTTAACATTTCATGTAAGGCAGGCAACAAATTTCCTGGTTTTGCCTAAGAAATCTTTATTTCTTCTTCATCTTTTTTTTTTTTAATTCAAGATGCAATTTTGAATGTTGCCCAGGCTTATCTTGAATTCCTGAGCTCAGGTCATCCTTCCCCTGCTTAGCCTTCAGTTGATGAGACTCCAGGCATATGCCACAGTACCCACTTTGTCACTTCCGGAGGCTTCTTTCTCACAATTCTAGACTGTCTTTTTTTTTTCCCCCATCAGCGTAGTAAGCATTTCACTTCATCCTTTTCTCATTTGCATGGTTTCAGAGAAATTCCTGTCTTTGCTCCTGAATAGGTAAGGCTTATTTCCCCCTGAAGTTTAAACAGCCTAAGTATGGTTTGTGTTAATGTTAATGTTTATGTATTCATTACCAGCCGTTTCCCTCTGTATCTCAGATGGGACGTGCTAGTGAAAGGATCTCTGAGAAAAAGGCCATTTTGTGTGCATGCATGTAGATAGTGGGAGGGAATACTTAACTTGTAGCTTGCCAGATAATTCAATCTGGTGTTGGAGCTATGAGCTCACAGCACTTCTTAGTCTCTGCCCACACACCTCTCACTGAACGACAGAGTGGAGTTGTGCTGTAGCTGAGTACTTCCCTTCCCCCTGTCATTAGCTGAGACTCTGGGAAAATAGTTCCCTTGAGGGCAGTCCTTACACACAGTGCTCTGGCCTCGGTATTTCAGAATGTCTGTTCTTCCTCAGAAGTGTTAGATGTTTTTTCTCTAGAACAGTTCTCAACCTTCCTAATGCTGTGACCCTTTAATACAGTTCCTCATGTTGTGGTGATCTTCAACCATAAAATTATTTTTATAACTGTAATTTTGCTGTGAAAGGGTGAAAAGGGGTCATAACCCACAGGTTGAAAACACTGCTCTGTAGTCTTTGGGAGAAACTAGAAGAGCCATGGACTAGAACTAATGACTATTTCCCCCACTCTGTCCCACTGACTGGGACCCACTGCAGTCTTCAGTGCTTGAGCTGAGCAAGTCCTCCATTACAGTCTAGGCTTTCTTACCCTGGTTCCTGGGGTGCTTTCTGTTCCAGTTCTCTGCTAAGTTGTAATTCTCTGTATCTGCATTTCTGATGCAGGGTGGGGCACAGTTTTCCCTGTGGCCCCTTTGTTTTAAGGGGTCTAAGAACACTTGCTGATTTTTCAGTTTGGTCAAATTTTTGTTTTTTTCCCTTGTTGAGATGAAGTGATGACTTTCCAGCTCCTTATACATTGGATAAGAAAATGCTAATTAAAATAATTTAAATTGTTAAAATGTTAAATTTTATCATATTTTTAAAATATTTTAAATAAATAAATAAATAAATAGGCATTAATAAATGGGGAGCAGATATAAGGAGTAAGGTGATTTTTCCAAATGTCTGCCACCATTGTCAAATTCAACATATTTGGAACCCTTTAACCTTCTCTATTAGCTACTTTTGAGTTAGTGTGACCATAAAACCTGACAGAAACAGTGAAGGATTAGTTTTAGCTTATGGTTTAGGAGAGTTTCAGACTGTGGTAAGGAAGGCATTGCAGAGGAATCATGTGGTAGAGGCTGTTCATATCAGTGTTAGTCAGAAAGCTACAGGGAAAGAGAATCAGGCATCAGGTATAACCTTCAAAGGCTCATTCCTATTGACCCATTTCAGTCAGCCATGCCATATCTCCTATGGCATCCCAAAATAGCATCCCTGGGGAATAACAGCCGAAGTATGAGCCTACAGAAGACATTTCCTATTCATCCACAGCACTTACCTGACTCCCTGTGTTCTCGAGGCTTAGTGCATGACTGTCTTTCTATCAGCTATCCATGTTCAAAATCTTAACTCATATTTGACACTGTTTCTACCTAAAGTTTTACCAGTTGTCATGACATGTCTATTATGCATCTGCAACTTAGTTACATATCTATTTTTCTCTATTCCTCTTACTCCTTCCATTGTTTTTCACTGCTCCCCAGAATTTTGCAGTTGCTCCCGAATATCCTCATAAAAGTCAGTTTTGGGCTTGGTGGTGGTGGCAGCATCACTACATGCCTTTAATCCCAGCTCTTGGGAGGCAGAGGCAGGCAGAGCTCTGTAAGTCTGAGACCAGCCTGCTTTGCTGACCAGTATAGTCATTCCTAGACAGCCAACAGCAACAACAAGAAGTTAGCTTTAGAGTCAGAATAACCTGAAATTAACTCCTGGCTCTACCACTGTAGCTGCCTGATCTTGAGCATAATACGTTACCTTTTAAGTGCAGGCACCATCTGCCAAATTGATGCAGTAACTCAAATTAGGAGATGGCTGTGAGGACTGAAAATCACCTGGGCCAGCATTATGTCTTAAGTGCACTATTAATTTTATTAAGCAAGGCAATCTGTGCAAGACCTTGATCATCTGCTGGGTGCAAAGTAAGTACTTAGCTTTTGATGATTACTTTACATGATTATTCTTTACCAGGGTCCCACTGAATTCTACTGATCATTTTGATCATATCTGGCCCTTGTTCAGAATCCTTCTTTAGTCTCTCTTACCTTTTGAAGTAAACTCAATGTCCTTTCCCAGGCCTCCAAAGCTGTACCCAATTCTTTCCTTTTCTCTTCAATTCTACTACTCTCTCACTGTACCCCAGACATACGCTTGTTGTTTTATTCCGCTTTAGTTTATTTGATCTCTTTTCTCTCACTGGCCTCTTGCTGGAATGCTCTTTCTCCTTCCATGTTGCTCAGTAAATATTTGCTAAGTAACTAGATTGTGTTCTTTGGAAAGGCTTTCAGAGAAGCCAGTTGCATCCAACCATATGCTCCTCCTGTGATGGAGACACACAGGGAAAATAATGTTTACTTTTGGCCACACTCTGTAGGGGAGGCATGTATACAAATGGAGAAGTTTCAAAGAAGTCCCTCCTGTTCTACCACCCTCCTCCTGAATGCCAAGGCTGTAACTGACCGTGCTAGACTCTGCTGTGTCAAGTAACCTCACAGTCCAGGGTACTGGTACTGATCAGAGCAGTTTTAGCGTCCTCTGGAGAGAGTAGAGGACAGCTGCAGCATCAGCAAACATTGCACAGGAATTTAGAATATGCCTCTAAATTTTGCTGTAGTGGAAAAAAAAAATCTCTGACTAAGATGAGCCTGTGCACGAAGAGAAAGGGTGAAAGGGGCTGCGGCAGGATGAAGCCCTGGCCAGCGGTGCCTGGGGCATCTCCTCTTCTCTTGTGTTTTGAGAATGTATGGTATGAGAAAGAAAATATCTGTCAGGGGCTGGGAAAAGGCAAACCAGCAGAATTCTTTATTTAAATGTTATCCAGGCCTAACCAGGCCCTCTAAAAGGGAACTTTCCCAAAGACACAGGTGACTTTCCACTTGTGAACTTTTTCTTGGGAAGATATGAACATACGCATACCTACTCTAGACAGAGCACTAATGGCAGAGCAAAGGAACAATTCTGCCCTAGTCTAGCTTGGTGTACCAAGAAATTATTGAGCTATTTAAAAAAGTATAGGTATGGGTTATTTATAGGAGTGTGGGTGACCACAAAACAGCCACATCACTAAAGATTCTCATCCAGTATGGATGATGGTTTCATACAGTATGGATGATGGTTTCCCCATGGATGTATGGATGGACTTCTGTCACTCGGTGAACTTCTCATTCTCTGTGTGCCCTGAGCACCATTTGAAAGTTTGTAAAGCTGGGACAGAAATACACACAACAAGGAGGGGCAATACAGGAGGAAATGGCTGGAACCTCAGGTGACCTTCTTATGACCCTTAGTCCCTTCTAGGAGGGAATGTCAATAGGACTCATCTTGCAGGTCACTTGCAAGTAGCCACAGCTATTCTGGTTAAGATTATAGTTGGTATTATATTCAGAGGGTAGTGTTCCACCATTACTACAGAATGGGGTGAGTTCATGTAAAGACTTTCTTCTCTAAGCACTGGGTTCTCATCCAGTGAAGAGCATCTGGTTCAGAACAAGCATCTTGTTGAAAATGCTAAGACGTGTTTACAACAGTAGGAGTGATAAGCGTAGGAGATGACAAACAGGCTTACACAGCCAAGTAATTTATCAACATCTTAGCCTATCTTAACTTATACAATCTAACTTATTAAAAGGACTTTAATCTAGTTTAATTCCCACAATATGCCCAACTTTTCATTTGTTCAGAGAAAGAGACGTGTTTAAGCCTGGAGCATGCTCTGAAATCAGATGAATTGGACTTTGAAATAGTTTCAACCACTTGCTAGCTCACACTCTGAAATTTAGTTTCCTTGTTTTGATAAGTGGAGTGGCAGTACTGATGTTAAGGTTTGTTGTAAATATTTAATGAAGTGTGTGTGTATGGAGTGCCTGACAGAGTTGGTACTCAATATTGAATGACTGTTGCCAGCATGGTTTCTGGAATGTTTCCACACCACTCCATTCTCTGTCCAAACTATCATCTTGAAAGGCCATTCAATTACAAATGTGACGGTACTCCAGCTTCTACTTGCTGCAGCTCACTATCAGTAACTATGAATAGTCACAGTGCAGAGTTCAGCTGCAGCCTCATCCCATGACCTTCCAGTTGCTATCACCCTTCTGTGTGTCTAACTTTAGTTCAAGAAACTGATGCTCACAAAAGAGAAGGGACTTGCCCAAAGCAAGGGCAGATTTGGAATCACAACTAAAATCATTGATTTTTAAAGCACATGCTCTCTCTACTTACCTACATTTCTTCTTACCTCTCTCTTCTGAACATGATAATCAGATACACTAGTTGTTTCCTATGACGTTGAGACCCTTTCACTTAGTCTGCCACTGTAAATGCACTTCATTCTTTCATTTGTTTGTTTGTTCATTTGCTCAGCAAATATTTACTGAGTTTGTATTAGGCACCAGGGATCTTAAAATGGTTATAACAGCCTGTGTCTTCAAAGAACTCACTCTCTAGTGGAAAAGATGGACACCTATGTAAGGAAGTGGGAAAATGGGGAAGTAGAGGACCCCAGAGTTCAGAATGGTGGATTTGACGGAGGTGCGGCAGTATCAGGTAAGGTTTTAAAAGGAGGCCATTTGAGTTGATTCATTATGTTGCTCTTTGTCTGGACCATCTAGAAATGTGCTTTAAGTTTAAGCAAGCTTTCTATTTTAGATTCTATTCAAAGTTGTAGGCCTAAACTGAAACATAGTCTCTTCCAGTCTATGCCCTCATGGAATTTACATTCCAACAGGAAAGAAGGACCATAATTAGTCAAATGCCATTAAAATTGTGTGGGTATTATGCTGGAAGAATGTAAGAGCTACTTTGGTGGTGAGGGTGGTTGAGTAGATGTACAACCATTAAGGAAGTGGTTAATTCTATAGGGCAAAGGTTGTTTTGGAAGTTCTGTTTACTTTAAACACACTTTTGTATATTCATTCCTAACTTGCTGGATTCTCCACCCCTCTTGAAATACCCCTGAGGATGTCCCACAGACCATGCCAAGTAAAAATAGCACATCTAAAGCTACAATGTATTTTACAACATTTTCCAGGGATAGAAGCTATAATTTGGACCATAATTCATCAAGATAGGATGATGTCTCCATAATTAACAACATCTTGGTAAAGCTAATGAGATGAGTATGTTACCCATCACATCCAAACTGTGTATTACTTGAACCACTATTGCCTTCTATGAAGTGGACAATAGCTCAACATCAAGTCTATCTCTCCAATTGCATGACTCTCTTCTAGAAATCATTTTTCAGACCTTGCAAACCTCAGACCCACTAGGTAAGGGTAGGTTTAGTTAAGAGGTCAGAAACTTAGAATACAACAAATGAGTTATACACACTAACTATACATTACTGCATCTGTATTTTTCTCATCATTTGCACTGCACTAGGATGAGGGCTGAGCAAGGAACACAAACACACTAATGGCTGCCACTGGATGAGATCTGGCTTCCCCACTAGTGGATCAGGGCAAGGCAGCTCATAAGGGCAAGGCAGCTATTGTCCTGTTGAACACATGTTGACAAGAGTCAGGAATGAAATCATCTACTCCCAACTCCTGTGGTAGAAAGGTCTGATCATCCTCTACCCACCTCAGATCTTAGGTAGAATCTTCCTCTTGTTCTAACAATCAGATGAACACAAGACAGATTATCTGAGGAATGCACAGACATTTATCAATGGGATTCTCATAAGGAAGTGAAAAGCCAAAGAGATGTACAAAACAGAAAGCAGAAAGGCTTTTCATGCAAGGAAAAATAGATTTATGAAGAAATTGCAGGACTAAGTGAGTGTCCTGGGCTAGAGGCAGTGAATTCTAGGGTGACTACTGAGAGAACTGTGGTGGGGAGTCCAATGCTGATGGAAAGAAAGGGTCACTCCACTGAGTTTGTTTATTAGTCCCCTTGCCTCAGTGTTCCCAGCCTGGCAATGAGCACTGTTTGTTTGGTTGGTTGACTTAGAAGACCCCAAAGAAATCTTTATAGCCTGCTAAATGTATGAAAAGGAGGGCTGGGTGGTACTTTTTGCAGTGACAATTTGTCTAGCGGCATCAATCTGAAGAAGCAGTGTATCAATGCAGCGTATTTGGGGGTGTATTGTTCTTAACTCCTTCACCGTATTCCCTCACCTTTGACATTCACTTAACTGAACAACTTGTGGCTCATGACACTCTGGTCAACTTGATGAGGTGACAACTCATGATCTTCTTCCTCCCTCAGCTTTACTTTTATTTTTCCCTTCACTCTTGTTATCTTGGGATTGCACACACTCAATAAACCATTAGCATCTAAACTTTGTTTCCTAGAGAGTCTGACCCAAGCTCATAAAGAACTTTCATAAAATGGAAATGAAAAAACTAAATATGAATATAAATGGCTCTTAAAACTGGAAAGATATTCAGTGGCACTCGTAGTAGGAACAACGGAATAAAAATGAGGGCTGTGTACTTTTGCAGCACTTGTATTGCATGTGGTATCAACAGACCCTGTCGTTGCTGGTGGAGTATACAGTGACATAGCTTCATTGGAGAGTGAGTTGACAGTATCTTCAGAACATACACGACTTGCCGTTAGCCTCGCAATTCTGTGTTCATTGTTCATAAAAAGAATGAAAATAGTCTAGCACATATCAATTAGAGACCAAGGCTCAGCAAATTATGGCATATCCATAAATGGACCATTATGCAGTTTTAAAAAAGTGATTTAAAAGTATACTGAAGTATAAAGATCTAAGATGTTTATTAAGTAAAAATGTCTCTAGAAATATATGCAGGAAACTGGTAGCGGGTGGCTGCCACTGGGCTGAGCAGACTTATTTTGCATCTTCTTCACCTTTTCAGTTGTGTACTATGGAGTTGAATTATCTGTTTTTCAACTTCATTGCGATTCATTTTCATACAGTTAAGCCACAGCCATTTAAGGTACAATGCGATGACTTAAAATTTGTATATTCCTGCAAAACCACACCACCATTAAAACAGAACACATATATGCTCCTTGGAAGATTCCTTGTGCCTTCATCCCAATTGATCTTGGCTCCCAGAAACCATGGATCTTCTTTCTGTTGTAAGAGGGTGTTTTCATTTTATATAAATGGGATCATGCAATGAGTACTCTTTTATATCTGGCTTCTGTATTTGATATGTGATTTCAAGATTTACTTGTGTTTTTATGTGTTCTGTTCTATAGATGTACCACATGTTATTTACCTAGCCAACTTTGAGGAACATTTAGGTTGTTTACAGATGTAGATTCTGAAAATAAAGCTGTTAGAAACATTTGTGTAGAACTTTGAGTGGAAATACATTTTAAATTTCTTTTTTTGAGGGAGCAGGTTCTAAATATTTAGGAGTACAATTGCTAGATTGTATGTTAGGTGAACACTAGTTTTGAAAGAAATGCCAGTTTTCCAGAACAATTGGTCACAATCAATTCTATTCTTGATTCTTTTATGAGTTATTATATATACATACACATACACACACATATATATATATATATATATACACATTGTAGCTATCTTCAGACACACCAGAAGAGGGCATCGGATTCCATTACAGATGGTTGTGAGCCACCATGTGGTTGTTGGGAATTAAACTCAGGACCTCTGGAAGAGTAGTCAGTGTTCTTAACCACTGAGCTATTTCTCCAGCCTCCAGTTCTATTGTTTTTTTTTTAAGTGTTATAATAAGTATGTGATGATGTACTCACTATTTTGAAAGATACATTTAAAAGAGAAGACAGGTAGATAAATGATTACTACAGTCTCTCCCTTCAGGTTTGGAAATAATACTGTAGAACATTTGGGTACTTGAGTTTTGTGTAGGAAGGTGTGTTACTTTCCATCCACTACTGTAACAAAATACCGAGTTAATCAAGTCAAGCAGAAAAAGTTTACTTTAGTCCTCAATTTTAACAGTTTCAATCCATGTTACTTGTTTTGGAGCCTGTGGCAAAGCAGAACCTTTTGGTAGTAGGATGTGGTGCAAGTTGTTCACCTCAGAGTGATAGGAAAAATGAGAAATAGAAGTCATCAGTAGCCTGTAGTGTTCCTCAAGGGCCTCCCCACAGGGACCTTAAAACTCCCGTTAGGCCTTACCTTTTACGTTTTTTCACTACCTTCTAATAGCACCACGAGGAGTCCCAAGCCTTTACTACATGGGTCTTTTCAGAACATTCTAGATCCAAAGTGTATCAGGAAATATTTTAAATTTCTGTTGCTATGAATTAAATTACAACAAATGTAGCTGCTTGAAATACCATACATTTATTACTTCACCTTATCTGTGGGTCAGAAGCCTAGGCAAGGCTTTCTGTTGAGTGAGTGCTCTGTTTAGAATTCCACAAGGTGACAAGGTTTCCCTGGAATTACATTCTTCTTTTTAAAAATCCTTTTGAATCAGGATCTCATGTATCTTAAACTGGCCTTGAGCTTGCAGTGTAGCTGAATTGAACTAAAGAAATGTTTTATTGCATTTTAAAGTGTGTGTGTGTGGGGGGGGATGGGGGGTGTTCGTGCATGTGAATATGTGGATGCAGGTGCCTGCAGAAGCCAAAAAAAAAAAGGCCTCAGATCCCCTGGAGCTTGAGTTATAGGTGACTGTGAAGGACTTAACATGGGTATTGGAAAACAAACTTGGGTCCTCTAGAAAACAAGGTTTTCCTGGAATTACATTCTTCTTTTTTAATCCTTTTGACTCACTCAGGGGCTCATGTATCCCAGACTGGCCTTGAACTTGCAATGTAGGTGATTAGAACTGAAGAAATATTTTATTGGATTTTAAATTGTGTGTGTGGTCGATCTTACCTGTGTGCACTTAAGAAAGTATCTTAACTGTTGAGCCATATCTCCAGACAAATAATTGGAGCTTTCAATCCTCCTACTTTTACCTCCCATGAGTGGATTGCAGACTTGGGCCACCTTGTCTAATTTGATGTGTTGTTGGGGATTGAACCCAGAGCTCATGGGATAGGCAAATAATACTCTACCAACTGACGTATACCCTCAGTCCCACAGCTACGTTCTTTACGAAGCTCAGCATCCACTTCTGGTCCACAAGGCTCTTAACAGAATTTGGTTCTGGTGGTTGTAAGGCTGAGGCTTGTTTCATATGACTGTTATCTATGGCCTGTTGTTAACTTCTAGAGGTCACTAGACTTCCCTGAAATGTGCCCTTTCACAGTTTGCTTCCTCAAGACCAGCAAAAAAATCTCCTTCTCTAGTTCACCATGACAAAGTCTTATACTAGGTGACAATGCCTCCCAACAACACGGAATGTTAATCACATGCCTATCATTGCTATTTTCTGTTGTCAGACAGAAGTCACAGATTCTGCCTGTACTCAAGGGAACAAAGAGATGGTACATGCAGGGTCAGCCTTGGTATATCTGACAGGAAGTCTACTATGTCAGAGCTGCACAGGAGTTTTTAAGTTCAGATCAGGATTGCCTGGAGTCTACTAATAGTGAAGGTCTCTGGGTCTTGTCCTCAAACTTTATTTTTCTTTCTTTCTCTTCTTTGCCTTCCTTCCTTCCTTCCTCCCTTCCTTCCTTCCTTCCTTCCTTCCTTCCTTCCTTCCTTCCTTCCTTCCTTCCTTTCTTCTTTCCTTTCTTCCTTCTTTCCTTCCTCCCTTCCTCTCTTCCTCCCTCCCTTCCTTTCTTCCTTCCCTTTTCCTTCCTTCCTTCCACCCTTCCTTTTTTCCTTCCTTCCTTCTCTCCTTCCTTCTTTTTTCTTTTTCTTGGCAGAGTCTTATTATGAGTCTATTTTATTTAGGGTTACTATTGCTGTGATGAAACGCCATGACCAAAAGCACTTTTGGGAGAAGGGTTTATTCTGCTTATATGTCCAGGTAACAGTCCATCACTGAGGGAAGTCAGAACAGGAACTTAAATGGCACAGAAAGCTGGAGGCAGGAGCTGAGGTGGAGGTCATGGGGCAGTGCTGCTAGCTGGCTTGCTCCTCATGGTTTGCTCAGCCTGATTTCTTATAAACCCAGGACCACCAGCCCAGGGATGGCAGCACCCACTATGGGCTGGCTCTCCCCCACCAATTGCTAATTAAGAAAATATACTATAGGCTTACCTACAACCCAATCTTATAGAGACATTTTCTCATTTGGGGTTCCCTTCTCTCAGGTGACTCTACCCTGTGTCAAATTGTTACAAAACTAGCCAACACAGTCCCTGACTGGCCTTGAACTTGTGGCACTTCTTGCCTTCTGAGTACAAGGCTGAAAAATATGCATTACATCAACACATTCAGATTTTCTGACTCAGTAAATCTAAGGTGGGTCTCAGGAATTTCTTCATCACCAATAGTTGCTATTTCAGATGTATCTAAGGAGAAAGTCACCTAGAAGAATTGCTGAAAGGCAAGGTTACAGAGTCAAAGAAAAGCCACTGGCAACATAAAAGTAAAGTTTTAATGATAGTTCAACCATTTATAAGATGTAAAACATTGATAAGGCACTTAACCTTCCTGATCCCCTCAATGTTTGCAAATGACTGTGGTGTCCACCACCTAGATTCATTACTCCATATCAATGTCACCTTGGGCAAGAAACATGCCTGCAATTCAAATATCTGTCAAATTCCACCTAGCGTCTAGATTCTACACTCTCAAAAAGAATTCCATAACACTGACATATAAACACAAAGTCTGATGTTTTTGTGATAGAGATCAGACAGAAAAGAAGGTAAAGGGCCAAGAATGACCAGAGGAGGGGTCATATGGAGCACTGAAGGCCTAAGTCAGCAGCACTTCTATTACCTGCCAAGAAGATAAGCTTTCCTCAGAGAACACAGTCAACTTAAAGACTAATTTAATGAAGTCTTTAAAAAGAAATGTAATTGCCCATCACCTACAAGAAAAATAATTAAAGCTAGACTTAGTTTGATAAGAGTATCCTGAGTTCTCTAATGAGAATATAAAAACACAAAATCAGATACAAGAGATTTTACCATCATGAACATGAATCATGAAAACATACATTGGGCAAAGAATGATGATCAGTTCTCAAGTTTTAGATGCCAATTGATGTAATAACAAAGTCATGCAAAAATCTGGTAAACAATTGAAAAGAGAAAAAGAAAAGTAGAGCTACATCTGAATTCCTTAGCATTTCATTCACTAGCAAATGTTCATTTTCAAAAGAGAGAAAATGGGGGAAATTAAGTCATACATGAGAAAGACAAACATCTTTTAAATGAATGACCATTTTAGTCATTTTTAAAGTCAGGTTAAGTGTAATCTTTGCCTCTCACTGGAGCTTCACAGTTATGTGCAGAGAAGAACCACATACTTTATCTGAGGCACTGTGGTCACACTTACTGAGAACCAGGGAAGTTCACTCCTCGAAAGCCCGGCAGAATCTCATGGTTTTTCTTCTCTGTGTGGTATTAGAAATGCTGGTAATAACTATTTGGGAAAGATATAAAATATATGAGTAAAAAGTAGTAATCCACTGGACATGATGATAGGCCTGAATGTTCCAAGAAAAGCATCCTCTAAACTGCTATAAATAATGAATGAGTTCAGCAAAGACTCAAGCCAAAGGAAATCCACGCAGAACCATTGTGTTTCTGTCAGTGAAAAATAGCTGCTTATTAATAAAAGCATAAAAGGAAATATTCCATTCATAACTATGAACAAAAATAAGTTACTTGAGTATTTTCCTTGAGCCTCAAGATTTACTCTAAGAAAATAATTAAACCATAACAGTTTAAGGAGGATGGGAGCGGATGGAGAGAGCTACATCAGATCAGTGTTGGAAAAACAACACTCAGTGATAATGGGTACCAATCTTAGAGAATAGGAAAAATAGGACTCTGCCACAGATTTAAAATATGTTAAAACTGACAAACAAACCCACACTTACCAAAATATTCGGTTTCTAAATAGGAGGAAAATCAGCTTAACATGTAGGATTTTTTGAGGTTATGATATAATTACATTCCCCCTTCCTTCTCCTACCTCCAAACCCTCCCACACACCCCTCCTCATACTCCTCCAAATTCATTGGCATTTTATTAACTAGCAAATGTTCATTTTCAAAAGAGAGAAAATAGGGGAAATTAAGTCATACATGAGAAAGACAAACATTTTTTAAAATCAACGACCATTTTAGTCATTTTTAAAGTCAGGTAAGTGTGATGTCTCCTCTCTCTGGAGCTTTTTTTTTAACTAATTGCATGCATATATGTATATTCACATATATTCCCAGGTATAACCGGTTCAGTCTGTATAATGCTACTTGTAGGTATATTTTCAGGGCTGACCATTTGGTATTAGATAACCAATTGATGTGCTCTTCCTTGGGGGAGACCTCCTCCTCCCCTCCTAGCTTTCCTCAGTCGCCTATAGTTCTTCGGGTAGGATTGAAGTTTCATAGGCTTTTTCCATCCACTTAGTTAATGGCCATTGGTGTCAACCTTGCCCAGTTCATGTTTGGGCAGACATGTTGGTAAAAATTTATGGGTGTATCTTCTAATATTACTAGGAGACACAGTCTCACAGAGAACTCCCAGACCCTCTGTCTTTTATGTCCTTTTTGTTCCATCTTCTACAATGTTCTATAAGCCTTTGGTGTGGCATTATTTGGTAGATGTATTTAGGATAACCTTTTAAGCTTAAGAGAGAAAGCACCAAATTCTGCTTTTCCTATAGACAGCTCCATCTTAGTAAAACTGCTACTACAGCAAACTGCCATGGTTTGCCTTCTTTTAATAAAGACCTTTGTGTTGGTGACTTTGCATGCCCTTAGTGCAGTGGTGTTGAGTTGATGTGGTGGGACCTACATCGTTGTATACTTGGGAAAGGGTAAAGGTTGACATGAAAGCTCAAACCTTGCTGGAAGTGACTCTCTGGCTTACTGTTTGCCAGTGTGATCATTTGGTCATACACATGTTCCTGCTCTTACCATCTACCGTATGATACAGCTGAACCATCACCAGAACTGGGCTGATGGAGGTGGCTATGTCCTTGAACCTCTAAACTGTGAACTAAATAAACTGCTGTATAGAGTTAAACTGCCTGAGGTGTTTTCTTGTACTGATAAAAAGCTGGTCGATACAGTTACCTTTCTAATAAATGACCTGGCCAAAACTTATGGCACCATCCTTGACCTTCCTTCTTTGCCTTTTTTCTCTAAGAGCTGTAGATACAGAATCTACCCTCTCACCACCCTGGCCTAAGCTATCATAGCTTCTTGTGCATGCTACAGTCCTCTAACAGATCCCCTGCCTCTGTCATTGCTCTCCTGTGGCTTTTGCTTCACCAGAGTAACCCTGGTAAGCCCTTAAGCCAGATACCACGTGTCTTTTGTGCAAAGCCATCCAAAGACTTCTGCCGGCCTCTGGTAAACACCTCACTCTTCTGTTGGATGACCACTTTTCCCTTACTCTGGTAGACTCCACCTTCCTAGTCTTGGAACCCATGATATATATATCTCATACTCCTGGGCACATGTTTTCTCTATTGGAGTCTTCTTTCCCCCAGATGTTTGTATGTTCACTGCCTCCCCTCCTTCAGGTCTTGTGCAGATGTTACCTCAGCAGCGTCCTTCTGAGCTCCCACAGGAAAGTTCTGCTCTCCTCTTCTTTGCTAGCTCTGATCATTCTCTTACTTCCTGTTTACTTACCCACCTATTTTTAAGCTTGTTTCTCTCCTGCCAGCATGATATTGTTTTTATGAGGCTGTATTTCTGTTGTCGATTACAGCTTCTCCTACCTGGCACCTGGAGGGATTTGACGTATAATTATTGACTAGCAATCGAATGAAATAGATCAAAACCTCTTCTAGCACAACTTTCCTGATTTCTAAACTTACAGCTAAGCAGAAACAACATACACTGTGGAAAGATTTCCCAGCTTGCTAATTGTTGTGTGAACAGTAGTCTAGCAGCAGAAAAGAAGTTTCTACATTAGAGCAGTGGTTCTCAACTTTCCTCATGCCCTGATCCTTTAAAGTTCCTCGTGTTATGATGATCCTCAACTATGGAATTATTTCATTGCTACTTCATGACTGCAATTTTGCTGTGGTTATTATTCATAATGTAAATATGTGATATGCAAGATATCTGATATACAACCTCCCAAAGGGGTGTAACCTACAGGTTGGGAACTCCTGCCTTAGAGCAATGCATCATATCATGTTTAATAATACAAATCAAAAGGTGGATCAAAGCAAAACATGTAAGTACAGCTTTTAATATGCCACAATTTTTAAAACTGGAAAAATGTCACATGAACATCTCATATTTGAAAGATTCACAATATTTTAAAAATGAACAATATTAAAAATTAATACAGTATATATTTATGAAGAATGTATAAAATATATTTAAAAACAAAATGTATGTAGGTTACTATGGAATTTATAGGTTATATAATCAACAAAAACTAAAGAATTACAAATTACGGGAAATATATACATGATAGAAAGTCTAACAAAGAAAAGGTCTGATATGTATAAGCAGCTTGTGTCTGGATTCCACTCTGTAAGTTGCCAAAAGAGGCAAATAGTTTATTATCAAATAAAAGGGAAAGCCAATAGTTGCATGAAAAAGCATGTACAGGTCAAAACTAATTCATATAAAAACACTGTCAAGAAGCTAGCAATATGGCTTAGCAGGTAAAGACTCCTGCTACCAAGCCTGACAGCCTGAATGTCTTCTCTGAGACCCACATAGTGGAAGGAAAGAATTGACTCCTGAATGTTGTCCTCTGATGTTCACACATGCACCCGAACCTGTACATTCAAGTAAATAAATAAATGGAAAAAAGCAAAAAGTGGTGATTTTAGAGGCAATAGAAAGCAAAATAAGAACAATAAACCTTTCAGCAGAGGTTGTTGAACCTTCTAAACAAAAAGCTGTAAGAATGTTCTGCCTTCTGGACTTTTCTAACTTTAAGAAGCTTATCTACAAGGAAGTACATGAGCTAAAAATTAAGCCAACAAGGAATCAATCTATTTATGCCATGCAGAACAGTGAAAACTTGGAAATAAGGCAAATTTCAAGTAGTAAATGAATTTTTAAGCAAAATTAATTTAAAAACCATGTTGGGTCATTCGAAAGACTCTTTTAACCTGAGGGAATGTGGACACCAACATAGTAGAGCTTCTCCATGAGATGTTGAGCCAAGGTGTCGTCTCCCTGTAACAGAGCCAGACAAGGCCAGGTGCCCTGCGATGAGGATATCAATAGTTAGGAGCACACACTGTCCAGAACTTAGTTTTCAAGATAAAAATATGACCTTATGTTGACTTGTAACCTCTCTCCACACTAAAAGCTCTAAGAAAACCCCTGGGGAGGCTTGACACTTTGAAGTTAGGGCTTAATTTATCCTCAGAGATGTAGCTTTCCTTTGTTGTCCAAAGAAGGAGAAGGCGGGGAACTGCCTAGGGAGATAGTACTGAAACATCAGAGAGTAAGTCTTGCTGTAACCCAGTTTCCCTACAGGAACAACACTAGTTGTTGTTGGCTCAACACTATTACCTATTTTATTATGTTTCTGGGAGGCTTAGATGCCTGGAACTCCCATTAGCTGGGATTGTTATAGTGTTATATAACTTGTCACTATTACACACTTAGCAGAGTGCCCAGGAGCACATCTTGGAGATTCGGAAAAGGTTGGATCAGATCTGTTGGTAATTTATAGCTGAACATTACTGAAATAGGTGAGGAAACTCTAAACTTGAGAGAATGGAAAAGGAGGGCCTTTAAGACATTCATTCTGGAGATGCTACGGTGCATCCTGAGCCTGCAGATGTCACATGGGCGGCCTGTCCAGTGTCTCCGTTTGCCGGAAGTCTGACAACAAGGGCACTTCCTCTATGAATTGGTTCTAGTGAAGCAGGACAGTCCTTAAACAGAGTCATGAGACCACTGGTACTGGGCTATGGGGCCTCATGGACCCCACTGTGTGGGAGGTATGTTCAGAAACACATTCAAGAATTTAGGAAGTGGCTAGTGCTTTTCCTCTCCTTCCCAGGCTTGTCTATTGGCTGAGGGTGGGTGGTGTCAAAATTAAACCCTGATGTGCTTGCATTTTTCCTGGGAACAACTAGAGACTTGGCTGTCTGGGTGGTGGATGGCTAGAAAATATAGAGACTGAGTGTGGAGCCTGAAGGGGAGTGAGAAGTGTCTCCTGGGCACTTTTAGGAAGCTCTGCTGTATAATGTTCTCTGTAACCTCCCCCTCCATGTTCCCAGGAGAATTTCATTAAAGACTGACATTTATTTTAAGATCTCTTTTGGAAGCCAGATTCAGATTTATTTGGAATGTTGTGCCTCGTGGAATGTTATGATCCTCAGTGCATATACAATAATGGGCCAAATAAGGTTGTTTACTCATATAATTTAAAAATATTTGTTTTATTTTGTGTGTATGAATGTCTTGACTGCATGTATGTATGCATACCCTGTGTGGGCCTAGCGCCTGACAAAGCTGGAAGAGGGCACTGGATCCCCTGGAACTTTATTATTAGTGTGTGTGTGTGTGTGTGTGTGTGTGTGTGTGTGTGACACATGTGTGGGGTATGTGTGTGCCATGACTCATGTGTAGAGGTCAGAGGACAACTCTGTGGAGTTGATTCTCTCTTCTACCTTTATATAAGTTTGTGGGGTCATCCCTAGGGTCTCAGACCTGTGACAAGCATTTCTACTTGCTGCTTCTTATGTAATGATAACTTGGCAAACACCCCTTACTGAGGAGCCAGGATAAGAGATAGGGATACAGAGATAGTTAGGTAGGGCACAGCTCCGCTCTCAGATTGTCCACAGCATGCTGGAGAGACGGGAAATTCCATGTACAATGATCACTGTAGTAGACTGAATGCCACTAAAAAAAAAAAAAATGTATAGGTCCTAGTCCCTGGAACCTGGGCATGCTCTCACACCTTGTGGGCACCATATACTATGTCAAGAGACTTTATAAGAGGAAGATTTAATCACAGAGAGAAAATGATGTGATTAAAGACATGACAATTGGAGTGGTGCACGCTGAAGATGTCCCACAACAAAAAAATAATGTAGGCTTCTAAAAATGAGAACCGAGAAGGAAACAGATTCTTCCTCCAACCTCCTTAGGGTAACCATGCCTGTGACACCTTGATTTATCCCAGTGAGACTTCTGGCTCCCAGAACTACAGTAGCATTAAGCCAAGAATTTTGTGATTCTTTGTTACAGCAGCCATAGTGAAGTAAGGCATAGAATGGAATGGGTGCTCTCACCATCACACTGTAGGGAGATGTCATGCACTGTAGGAAGATGTCAGAAGGGAATTCAGAGAAGTGATGCTACCACTTCTTTCAATAAAGGAGGCTCTCTGCAGAAGGGGAGCTAAGGAACTATGCAAGTTCATGTGTGCTTATTGATTGAGCCAACATTTTTGAACATCTGTTCTAAATTAGGTCCTGCGTTAGGGTTACTAGGACTTGAAGACAACAAAGGAGCTTCAAGGAGCCGAGGGTCCAGAAGGGAGACTTGTCATAAAACTCCTGGCTTATCATCATACCGAACCAGTTAAACTCTCGGGGTTCAAGTCCCTCTATCTTAATCATAACAAAAAAAAAGGCTTACTGGATTTTATGAGGACTGAGTGATAAAATACCTAGGGAATTGTTTTGTAACTGTAAATCATTATAGAAGTAAAAATTATAGCAAGTAGGTATATGAAAAATAAGGCTTGCATCTTAATAGCTTCAAGGCACATGAGAAAGAGATAAATGGTGTAGGATTCCTGGGGAGTTAAAGAAGTGATAGATGATGCCAGCTTCAGCCAAGGGCAGCAGGAACACTTCCCAGAGTCATGATTAAGCAGGCCATGGGAGACATGAGCAAGTGGAAAAGGATCATCAGAGAAATGTGAGTGTGGCTTGATGGGTGGCAAGGCACACTGATCACTGCCTGCCACTTTCTTAAGTGACCCTGAGTCCCCAGGAGACGAGGTGCAACATCTCCTGGAATGATGTTGTGTAAAGGCTGCCATCTTCACTCTTAACTCTCAAATTTTCCTTGGTTTCTCCATTTCTACCATCTCCCCCCCAAAACTGTTGCCTGGCTGCTTATGGCAATGTGCAAGGCCAGCCCGGTTGCATGACTGCAGTCAGCAATCTCTTTCAACACCAGGCCGGAATTAATAGCCAAACTTCAGCTTCCATCCCCACTTTGTTCTCTTTAAAACATCCCACTGTACTTAAGAAAAGGGAGGTTTTTTTTTTTTTTTTTTTTTTTGTTGCTGTTTTAATGAGAAAATTGTTCATTGTCAGGCCACAGGAAAAATGAAGAGAATAGTTGTTGGGGAGACAAGGCTATCATTTTAAGTCCAAAAGTCAAATGATATTTAAGCTATGTTCTATTTGACCTCTGCCAATATTGCCAGATCGTGTTACATTATGTTGAGAAGTTGCTGGAGAATGTTTTTACTGGAACAGAAGGCTCTGTTCAGATTTTAGTTCCTGGTTAAAAATTAATAATAACGAGGAGGGAAATAGTTGTTCTGAATGTTGTATTCTCCTTCTCCAAGGGCATGAGAGGTTACTGAATGCCTTCTCTCTGCCATGTGTGTTCAGTGCTGGGCAGCCCTGTGCACAGTGCAGGCTAGGGAGTGCTGGGGATCAGGTGGAGTTCTTGCACCTTGGTGTTTGAACTTGGAAATTAACGGTTATGATTTTTAAGTAAAATTGTAAGGCCCACAATCCTCTCTCCTTTATGTGTTCTCTCCTCCTTTATGTATTCTGACTGATCCTTGGCTGGAAGTCAGCATCTTCTTCCTCTCCTTCACTGTATCCTCCTTCTCTCTCCTCCTCCTCTACCTCCTGTCCTTCTTTCTGTCTTTCATCATCTCTCCTTCTCTTTCTGTACCCTTCTCTATGAGAGTGGTGATATTTTATTCTATATTGTCAAGAAAGTTCAAATTTCAAATATTTTGTCTTCCATTCTCACATTAAATTTAAGTAGAAATGCAAATATTTGGCAACAGTTTTGAAGTATTTTTGTGTTCCCTGGTAATATAAACAGCAACTATTTGCATAGCATCATTCCCTCCCCTACCATTTAAACATGAATGAGGAAAGTGAGGTGCAGTGACATTAAATGACTCATCCAAAGTCCTTTTGGTCATAGTTTGTAGCCCAAAGTCAGCCATCATCTCTCTCCCACTCCTCAAATATACATGGGTTTTTTTTCCTGAAAACTTTGCCTGAGTCTGTTTCACACTAATGGATAGAAGCAGTCATGGTCACATGTCCGTTGAATGCTCCTCTGTGCCAGTCTCCTACATAGAAACCCAGTGTGTGGTCATAGATTATCTTATTAGCTCAGAAAAGTGCAGGTAGATAAGAACAGAAAGACAGCTATAAGAAACTGCAAAGATTTAGAAAAATGCTCATAACTATAATGTTAAGTAAATGGTACAAATATTATGGTATTAAATATATATATATATATATATGTATATATATATATATATATATATATATATATATATATTTATATGTGTGTGTGCGTGTGCTTGTGTGTGTGTGTAAAAAGATTAACACAGTGTTTTTGTTGATTATGAAAGTGGTATAAATGTATTATGGCTAGTTGGAAACATGGAAATAATAAAGAAAAAATCTTCTGCAATTATAAATCTTGGTAATTGTCTCTACTAACACAACTGTTTTTCTTTGTAATTTGTAGTGCCTTCTGCTTTTTTTTTTTCTATATGTATTTTTTTTTCCCAAGATGAGGTTTTACTCTCTGGTCCTGTTTAACCTGGAACTCACTAGATCGTCCAGGATGGCCTTGTGAACAACTGTCAATCTTCCTGCTCTTAGCTTTCCAAGCACTGATATTATAGGTCGGAACCATTATGCCCAACTTCTATGAAACAAACACAGTATTCTTATGTATTTTTATTAGTGTGTACATGTATGTGATGTGTATGCATGTGGTATGCATGTAGAGGTCCCAGGCAAGTTTGTAGAGTTAGCTCTTTCCTTCCATTTCTATGGGAGTCCCTGGGATCAAACTCATATTACCAGCTACAGCAAAGTGCCTTTGGCAACTGAGCCTCTCACTAGACTCATATCCTTTGTTGGTTTCCACTCTTTCTTTAACATTGTAAACATTTCTTCCCTCATGCCACATAGTATTCTTTGAAAACTCTTATCAGTGATGACTGCATAAAATTCCAATGTAGTGATGAACCAGCCTTCTATTCTTCCAGCATCAGAAAATAAGCTATTTCCTAGCTGGAAAGATTTAAATTTTGTGGGGGAAAAGTAGGCTCCCAGTCCCATATATTCCAGACCAGAGTACAAACAGCATCTATTCTTGTAAGAAGAATGAATATTGCATCTGCTTGAGTTTCTAAATCTAACTTCCAAGTAATATGATAGGATATATGGTAGCAGACAAACGTGTTAGAGACATTAGGGAGCTACAGACCTTGGAGGCTCTACAAAACAAATAGATTATAGTTTTGTTTTGCAAATAAACTACCAGGGACAAGGAAATGACAAAACTTTTGAATGAAAAGAAGTTAAGAGGCTACAGCTAGTTGAATGATATTTGGTTTCACACTTGAACTCTAAAAACAATGTTTTCCAGAAAGTGAAATACTTAGAAATTTGGTTATTACATTAATGTATTGTCAATCTCTTTAAATGTGATAAGAGCATTGTGGGTATGCTTTTAAAAATGAATATGTTTTAAAGACAGATATCAAAAAGTTTCATTTGAATGGATGTATTTAGGATCTGATTCAAAAATATAATTGGTGAGACATAGGGACTTGTCATGGGAAAGGACTCTGTCATGACTGGACACAAACTGAAGGTAAGTGATGGATGCATGAAGGTGTATTCTGCTCTCTCTTTACTTTGCTCTAGGTGTGATGCTTCCCAGTTAGAAAAAGGATGAAGCAACATGGGAGTCAGCATCTCGAGGGCCAGTCGCTGACCTGCTCTGTGGGAACAGATCCTGAATAGGACAGAACTCAGCATAGCCTCAGCTGTTACAGTTACTAGCATCCCTGGGCTGCTCAACCTCTGAACCCCAGCCTTCACTTTTCTTTTCTGGTGCGTGTGTGTGTGTATGTGTGTCCTTGTGTGTGTGTAGAGTAGCCAGAGGAGGGTGTTGAATGTCCTTCTCTGTTATTCTTGCCTTATTTCCTTAATACAGAGTTCCTCACTGAAACTGGAGTTTGCTGTTTTGGCTAGATTATCTGTCCTTCTGTCTCTGCTTCCCACAGTGCTAGGGTTTCAGGCAAACAGATAGCTACACCAAGCTTTTTACACCAAGCTTTTTTTTTGCTGGGGATGGAACCCAGGTCCTCATGCTTGTGCCATAGCATTCTTACCCACTAAGCCATCTTCCTGCTGCCCCAACATCCTCACATGGTTATGAAGCCTCATGGGGCTGTGTTGAGAAGGAAACATGATGTTATCTGGGACAGTTCTTGGAAAACGGAGGGAACTTGGATATTTTATGTTATGTGTGGAAGATGGAATAAGGTGAACAAAGGTATGCACCTCTTTCTCCCCTAGTGGTTGAGGCCCTCAGCTTCCCATCCCTCACCCCAAGAAAGGGTTTCTCTGTGTAGCCCAGCTATCTTAGAACTCACTTTGTAGACCAAGGTCGATTTGAACTAGAGATCTGCCTGCTTCTGCCTTCTGAGTGGAGATTAAAGGTGTGCACCACCACGCCTGGCTGGCCATCAGCTTTTATGGATTGCTTGAGTGATTCTGCCATTTCTTTCATTTTGTATTTATGAGTTATTTACCTAGTGGCTACTGTTGGGTCTCAGGAAGTCCATATGTCCAGAACTGAGCTCACGCTGGACTATAGGAGGATTTCTGTCAGTTACTATTACACTTTATAACTATCCAGTTTCAGTTCAAATCCACACCCACTAAGGTTTTCTAGTATACAAAAACATTGTTCACAAAAATTTCTGCTTCCGCACCCCCGACCTGTCTCCATTCTTTTGAAATGATGAAAGCATTGGGGATTTTCTTTCTTTCTTTTTTAAAGTTAAATAAGAAAATTGTGTAATGCATTTTATATTTACCCCTGTCATTACCCTTACTGACTCCTTTATCTTTTCATATGGTTTTAATTTACTATTTAGTATATTTTCATTTGCTCCTGGAAAACTCCCTTGGTATTTCTTAAAAATAAGATTGGCTTAGTAAAGTAATAAACTCTGTTTTTGTGACTAATTTGTTTAGTTTGAAGACTAATTTTGAAGGGCATAGAGTTGTTGGTTGATAGTCTTTTCCTCTCAGAATTCCAAATATGCCATCTCACTATTTTCCAGCCTTTGTGGGTTAAGAAAATCAGCTGCTAACCTAACCAAGGATCTTTTTACTGAAAGAGCCTTTTTCTTTGTTAAGAGTCTGTGTTTCAAAAGTTATTATGATGTTTCTAGGTCTGGATTGCTTTGAGTTTATCCTCCTTGGACTATGCTGAACTTATATGTGTAGACTAAAATCTTTATTTACATTAAGAAAGTTTTCAAATATTTAAAAAATACTGTTTTCTGTCCTTCCTCTCCTGCCCTTTGAATCCCATCATGAAGGTGTGGGATACATAGCCCATTGGTCTCTGTGGCTTTGTTCATTTTTTTTCCTTTGCTATTCATTATTTCACTTCTCAGAGCTCAGCTGGCTTACCTTCAAGTTCACTGATTCTTCTAGCTGTTCATCTGTCATTGAGACTTTAGGGGAGAATTTTAATTTTAATTTAATTATTGTGCTCTCTTTTCAATCCCATAATTTATTTGTACCATTTAAAAAGATTCTCATCCTTATTGATATTCTTTATTTGGCAAGACACAATGCTCATATATTTTCTTAGTCATTTACACATGTTTTCCTTTAGTCTTTGAACATATTTGAAGTGCTAGCTTAAAGTTTTGTTTAGTCAGGCCGTGCCCACACTTCCCTGGGGACAGTCTCAACTGTTTACTTTTGCCCCTGTGTGTAGGCATGCTTTGGTACATTTTTACATGTCTTGCATCTTTTTTGTTGTTGAAAACGAGACCCTTTTTTTCTTACATTTATTATGTGTGTGTACACAGGTATTCATGTGCCAAAAGTGCTAATATGGATGTCAGAGAACAGAGAACTTCTGGGTTGGTTCTCTCCTTCTACCATGTAGATGTTCCAGGAATGGAACTAAGATTGTCAGGCCTGGTCAAAAGTACCTTTATACACTAAGCCTACTCAGCAACCCTCAAAGCAGACACTTAATGTAATGGAGGGAAACCAAGGTTTGTTGTTATTGCTGCTGTGTAAAATATTCTGAGCATAGCACAGGACTTGAACTAAAAGGCCTTCAAGCCCAAAGTTCTTCAGAGAGGACTTCCTACATGTTGGTGTAGAACTCATCTCAGGAAAGCCCATGGTTGCCAGGCGGTGGTGGCGCACGCCTTTAATCCCAGCACTTGGGAGGCAGAGGCAGGCAGATTTCTGAGTTCCAGGCCAGCCTGGTCTACAGAGTGAGTTCCAAGACAGCCAGGGATATACAGAGAAACCCTGTCTCAAAAAACCAAAAAAAAAAAAAAAAAAAAAAGAAAGTCCATGGTTTGAGATCCCAATATATTGGATAATGATGCCTTTAAGGGTCCCCAAATACCATAGTAAGGTCGTCTCCTACCCCCAAGGCCCTTTCATCTATAGCCATTGGCTTGTTTCCTCAGAATTACTAGAACATGTTGAGCTCCAGCTATCAAGTTCAAGGATCCTAGTCCATGCCTGGGAAACCTTCTCTGGAGAACTGGATGGATGAATTAAAGCCATCTTCTAGCCTCTTAATTCATGCTCACACCAAACAAGAATGATGCCCAAACTGCTTCAATCTGGGATGATCAGTGCCTGGGACTGATTAGCCAGGGGTGTTAGAGGTGTCTGTGGTAGGTAAGGAGAAAATATATGGTTCACAAAAGCTTAAAGGAAGCCAGGAGAAAGGAGTAATGGTCAAGAGTGATCTTTCCTGGGAAATGGCACATCACCTAGGAGGGCTCCTGTTCCTTTCCTGGTGACTTTAGGGTTAGCAGTAAGGTGATGAGCGCAGGGGTCTGTCATAGGTGCCTCCAGCCATTTCCAGATTATACAGTTCATCTGAGAGGAGTACAAAGACAACAATAAGGCCCTCCAACCCCCAACCCCACCAGATGTTCCAAGCTGTCCATCTGTTCAAGTAGCACCCATGAAATGGCTTGGGTACAGTGTTGTAACAAGAGTGTGGGATTTGAATACTGCCAGACCTGGGTTTAACCGCAGGCTTTGCCACTTAACCACTGTGGTGAGTTGGCTGAATCGTTAAGATTCTCTGAGCCTTAGTTTCAATATTGGTCGAAGAGGATATTAGTCTTTGGTTTGCAGGACTGTAGTAGGGGATAGGATTGCATTTTTAAAGAGTGTGTCACACATACTTGGTAATTAGTAAGTACTTTTCTAGCCCATCTTGTTGGCAGCCTTGGAAAAGAAGGAAGAATAAACCACTTCCTCACTTCATGTAACCTTTCTCTACAGCCTTTTCCACCTTCGTCTGCCTGAAAGCCTGGCTTAGGGTCCTTATTATGAATTGTCACAGCACCTATATCTTCTAACCTCCATTTATACTTGATGACTAGAGACTTAGCTGGATAGTTGCTCAATTAATCCCTGTTTCCCAGAGAAGAGTAATTTTTTTAAAAAAATGTATGTTTTTTTAAAAATTTTCTTTTATATACTTAAATTTTTAAGTTACATGTGTGTATGTGTGAGTGAGTGTGTGTATGTGTTTATGAGAGAGAGGGAGAAGGAGAGGGAGAGGGAGAGGGAGAGGGAGAGGGAGAGGGAGAGGGAGA
>NW_021620966.1:1550241-1590155 GCF_004785775.1 Grammomys surdaster
GGAGAGGGAGAGGGAGAGGGAGAGGGAGAGGGAGAGGGAGAGGGAGAGGGAGAGAGAACAAGAACATATATGTGGAGGTCCAAGGACAACTTGCAGGAGTTGGTTCCCAGGGATCCAACTCAGGTTGTCAGGTTGAACCATCTCACTAACTGAAATCTTAGCTCTCTTTATATTTCAATTTTTCCCTTAAAAGGAGCAAGTTGTTTATGGATGAATTAAGTGATTTGCTGGAAATATTGATAAAAGCAACTTGTTTATCAGTATCACCTTCACTGAGTTTCTCTTCCCTCTTCTTGCTGTTTCCAGTGAGGATGCTTGAGGATGCTCTTCCTGTAGCGCCAGGTTTTCCTTGTGCTCAGTCTGCAGCACTGTACTCTGTGTTTCTCCCTTCAGCTCAGCAGCCTTCTGTTCAGAAGGCTACTTGCTGCTTGAGGCAGAGATTTTCCATGTTTCCCTGTCTCTTTGCAGCAGCAGCACCAGTAGCTGGGCTGGGATGTTCTCTGATTTCAGAGTTGGAGTCAGAACAGAAAAGGAAGGCTGAAGGGGGATGCTGCTTGGATATATTGGGATCCTTAAATGTTTTCTTTTGTAGTACTGGAGACCAAACCCAGGACCTGTGCATGCTAAGCGGGTACCACTTACCTGCAACCTCAGCTTCCCATGTAAGAGGGATATAGGCCCGTCATCTCTCCCCTTTCTTCCGCCTTTCATCCTTCCCACTCTCCCTTCTTTCTCTCCCCCCTTCTTTGCCCCTCACCTCTCACTTCAATGTTTTAAACTCACTAATGTAGCCTAGACTGGCTTTGAACTTGTGATCCTCTCGATGGTTTCCTCAGTGCTGGGATTACAGGCATGCATCACCATGCCCAGATCCTTGTTTTCATGTCTCCTTCCTGGTGGCCTTTGCCATGTCTTCACATTTTTCCTTTCTTTAGAGAACATGCTTGCACTTTGGTGACAAAAGCATAGAGTGTTTCTTCTTGTACTACCCCTGGCGGCTTTGCTTTGTAGGGTCCCTCGTCTTTGTTGTTTCTTCACTGAGAAGGCACTGAGCCCACTCTTCCCTTGCAGCATGGTCTCCCTGGAACTCAGTGTACTGCAGTGGCTGTTATCCATAACCTCTTCAGACTTCCAGCTACCAGTCATGGAGTTGAGAGTCTGGACTCTAGACAGAGCCATGGGGATCGGCCTATGGGATTTTCTGTGGTCTGTGGCAGCTGAGGTGGAGAGAGCCAGCCACTCTATGTTCAGTAGCTGGCATGAGCTACTCTGCTCCCTCAGCAATTCCAGCATCCAGGACAGCAGAGTCTGGTCACCCTCTACCCTCAAGAAACTAAAAAGGAAACCCAAGGAACAAATGTGCTTCACTGGTAGAGGGGCCTGCCCTGGAAAATAGGGACTTTCCTCCAGAGCTGCATAGTCACTACTCACTTCCACTGATATCAGAGTCTTCTATAAGGGGCCGTGGGACACCCACCAGTGTCCCCTCTACCCTCTTGCTGAGGTCCACAGTTTGCAAGAGGTTAACCTCAGGTTTCTTCCTAGTTGCTTCTGATTCATTTTCCTGCCTCTGGCCGGATAGAGGTTTAGAGGTTTGGCTGGGCCCTACTATTAGATCTCTAAGTTAGAGTTCTTAACTCTGCCTGTGAGACAGCAGTGGCCATAAAGAAGGGTATCTTACCCTCCTGCAGTCTATCAGCCCCGCCCTCTAGCCATAAATCCCTAGTTACAGGTACAACTCCAGCTCTGTCACTTAGCTG
Source organism: Grammomys surdaster (assembly GCF_004785775.1). Lineage (NCBI taxonomy): Eukaryota > Metazoa > Chordata > Mammalia > Rodentia > Muridae > Grammomys > Grammomys surdaster. Next base: position 1,552,002 of record NW_021620966.1, read on the forward strand.
GCAGTATAGCCAGGCGCTGATGGCCCAATATGTGCCCAGAGGGACACACTTAAATCACTGAGGTATCTTGACAATTCTGGCACCTGGTACCTGAGATTCTGATTGTGTAGATATAGGGCAGGGTTTGGATATCAGGATTTTGGAAACAACCCAGATAATTCTGCATTAAGCCAGGGTTGGGAATCTCTTTTCTAAAACTTTGTCCATTATATTGCCCGAAACAGGAAAGCCCTTGTTGTCTCAGTTCTGCCATGGGGGTGGGTGTTTGTGCATACCTGGACCTTTACCTGCTCTGGTCCACCCTGACGGATCTCCCCAGGGAAATCCATATCTTTGGTTTCCCTCTACTTCTAATAGGAAGAACCAGTCTAATGCCTTGCATGCAATTGCAGCTTCCCATCCTACTAGGCTTGTCCACTTTCCGGCCTACTAGCACATAAATACTTCATCACCTAAATACCTCAGCACCCTACTGGACCTGCCAGTTCTCCCTCCCCTGGACAGCAGGGATCTGTGGTCCTAGAGATAGATTCCTCCTTTCAGACCCCGGCGCCCTTGGAAAGAGCCCAACCAGCCATTTTCCCAGGCTGGGCTGGGCTGGGCTTGAGGTGGCGGGGTGGGGGTAGCAGCCAGGGCTGAGGTTTGGCTGCTTTCTGTCCTTTTCCTATTAAACAGATATGCAGATGAATGCCTTTGGACATCAGTAGTACAGAAGGCTTTAGAAAGAAGACTGAAACCCAGAGAAAACTTTCTCCATGCACTTTGAAAAAAATCTCAGAGCCAGCTCACTCCCACCTACTGTTGCTGCCCACACCCCAAAAGCAACTTTTCCCATGAGTCACACGTGGCAGCTTGTGCACTTCTTTTATTATTAAATATAAAAGCAGCTTCCTATTTTTTAAATAGATATTTAAATGACCTTATATAAAATAATTCACCACTTCCAAGTATAAAAAATGCAGTCTCACAGTTTGTGAGGCAGTGTTCCCTCAGAAGCTTTCTCAGAGGAAAGAAGGGTTCCTATGCACACATGGGAGGCTCCAGAGGTGGATCTGGGGCTCCTCCGGCTCTGATGTAACCAGGCACCCACAAAGAGCTTCTTGCAATGGGTTGGATTTGCTCTTCTGTCTTTAATAATATATGTGTAAGGTGGAGGGGTAGGAGGAGTAGGAGAATGCCTTTTTTTGTTTGTTTGTTTCTGTGTTTTTCCTTCTGTTTTAAAATATGTCTTTTCTAGCATAGAAATAGTCTGTAACAAGAAGGCTAAGTAAGCCCCACAAGAAAGTCTCCAGTGTCCTTCTCCATCCCCGCTGTCTCAGGACAGGGCTGGTGGAGCCTACAGACTATTCTCCTCCCGGATCCATGGCCTGAAAGATTATTGACCCAGTAGCCAGGGAGGACAGGAAAGGGGGACTCAGCAGCGTAAAGAGACTAGGGACAAGTGACAGCCCGGTCACCCATGCCCAGGTCAGAGCTTGGTCACCCACGCCCAGGTCAGAGCAGAATTGGAAGTAAACCACCCATTTTTTTTTTTTTTGGACCCCTCTCTAGAGCTGGCTTGCTTGGCTAGAGATGGCAGGGTGGGGTAGGTGACACTGGGAGTGTATCCTTGCCTACCTGGGTCAGGTCTGGAAAACAAAGGCCAGAAGAAGGTGGGGCTGGAGCCAAGCACTGCGGAGCATGGAGCTCAGTCCCCAGAGTTCATGACAGAACAACTTGCTCAGCTCCAGACTTCAGGCAACGGGAAGGAGGCTGGCTGAAGGGCTGGAATATACAGATCAACTTCAAGCTTAGGGGTACACACATGTTTTCAAGACCCATTCTCATTCATAGCTCTGCCTGTGGCCTTTGTCTCTGCCTCCCCTTCCTCTCTCCTTTCTACTAGTCACTTCCCTCCTGGGAATGTCAAAGTGCAAGATGCAGAAACCTGGGCAAGGAACACAGCCTAAAGACCAGCTCTGACTGGTAGCCCAGGCAGTTCTCCCACAGCTTCACCCTGGACAATCAAAGGCTGAGGCAGGGGAAGGTCAGGGCTCAGGGGCTCCCTCAGTCAACATGTGAGGCCAGCTCAGTGCAAGAAGCCGAGGAGAGGCTGAAGGAAGTGGGAGAACATTCGGACGGATGGTCGCTCATAGGGATGGATGGGACAGGCTGTTCAGCAGGCAGGTTCAGTATTCACAGTGCAATGGCTTCCTTCATGAGGGGTGCCTCTGCTGGGCAAAAGAACTCTGGCAGGGGCTATGGGCAGGAGAAGACGAGACTAGAGCTCTGTCTTCCTCTTGGCATCATAAGCCAGGTCAGACAGGTCCTGAGGGCAGGGCTGGTCTCCTTCCTGGCTATCAGCAGAGGGCACTTAGGCAAGTTGAGGGTATAGACCCCTTTAAGCTGTGGGCACAAGCAGCCGAAGGTTTCCTTTTCCCGTCTTTTGGGCTGTGTGCCTTTATGCCTTTATAGGAAATCAGCCAGATGTTGTCCCACCCTTGGAATGTCAGGCTCTCTTCTTGGGAAACAGGTCCCTGCCTGTCCACGTTGGGATTCCTTGGCACCAGTTGGGTCTTCTGGGCACAGGGCTCTTCTGCTCCTTTTTATCTGTCCTGGTCTCCCATGGGCCATCCAGGCTAGTGGGTCCCTGCCAAGTTCTGGTTTTGAGAGGAGGGAACAGCCCCTAAGGGAAAGGGTCCTGAGCTGTCGAGCTGCCCTTCCTCAAATGCAGGGAGCCTCCAGGGCCCACAATAAATAGTGGCAGTATGTGGGGGCATCCTCTAGCCCTCTCTCCTTAGTTGAGAGTCTAAGGGTTAGGATGTGAAGACCCCATCAAAGCTGCTTTCATCCAGTCTTGGTAGGTAGGAGCTCTGGTAGTGGCAGGCCACATTCCCAGGAAGATGGCAGGAGAGGGTAGTGATGGATGTTCCCATAATGTCTCCTTCCATAAAGAGATAGTCCTGTGTCCCAGCTGTAGAGGAAAGAAGGGAAGAAGGATGGTCAGCAGGGGGAGTGTGGGGAGGGTCGCTAAGGACATAGTTGGGGGAGGTGTGGCATTCCTGTGGGTTGTTGTCTGGCTTCAGGCAAGACTTCCTCTGGTCATTTCCCTGGCCCTCTAAGCGACCCCAGACACCACAGAGACACCAGGCAGCTTTGCCTGGCAGCAGTCCAAGCCTTTGGACAGACTGGCCTCACCTCCTACCTCTCTTCCTGGGGGAGCAGTGACCGCAAAATGAAGGACTGGGACTGGAGGAGGTCTAGGCCAAGAGAGAGAGGGCTTATTGCTCAACCAGATGGGAGCAGGGAACAAGCTCTTGAGTGCCCCCACTGGGCTACTCCTCAGGTAAGGCCTTCTCAGTAGTCTTAGACCAATGATATAAGGTGATCTCTGCCAACTCTAACAAAGAATTTTTCATAGGTATCTCCATACCATTCCTTAGAGGGGAGTCTGCACAGAAGACACTTGGGCAAAGGCAATTGAATAGAAAGAACTTGGACTTGAGGGGCAGAGGGTAGAGACAATGCCAGGAAAAGGGAGGGCTTGCCCTGTCAACAGGCATGTTCACCCCGAGTAGCCTAGCCTCCTCCCAGATGGGATGAGGGACTTGCCTCTTGTCATCCATGGGAGCCAGGGCTCTGCCCTCTCCCCACCCCACCCCCATCCTTGTCCCCTTGCCTAGCATCCTCAGAACTCTTTGTTCCATAGCAGAAATCCCCTGGACTTCAGCCAACAGTTTGACTTTGGACCCCATGTGGCGCCTCCCCAGTAATGTCCATAAGCCCCACTGGTCAAGCCTGTGATGGGTAAGAAAGGAAGAGAAGACCTACAGCCTTTGGCCCCCAGCCTATTCCCATGCTTTGGATAGGAAACAAGAAGGAACTATAAACTGGACATGAGCCATACTGGTACAGCGAGGCCACAGGCTCTGGCAGAGCCCATTGGGGAAGAAGGCCCCAAAGGGCATGCTCTAGCCTCTGACTCAACTCCTAGCTTCCTGGGGCCGAGGGCCTAAGTTTTTTTTTTTTTTTTTTTTTTTGCAGCTTAATGTCCTTCCCTTTGTCCCCACTTCTGTGTGTCCCACTCATCTCCTTGTCAGAGTCCTGGTCAATCAGGACACAGGCACTCAGGTCCCATAGGCTTCTTGAGCCTGGAATGGGGATCAATTGAGATCTGAGCCAGCTGAGTAAAGTCTTGAAATCTTTAGGTGAGGAACTTGAAATCTTGGGCAGGTCTGAGAGTTAGGAGGCATGGGAAGGACAATTGGGTACAGAGAAATCAGGGCCGAGGACAAAGTCATACAGGTGGCAGGGAAGAAAACTAGTGGCCCTTGGTAAGGTGACACAGCACTGAGCCTAGCAACCTTTACTCTCTGATTAAGTTTGGAGGGGCTCTATGTCCTTCTTGCAGCTGCTCCAATGGGCCAGCTAATTCATTTCACTCATCTCCACCCACACTACTGCCAAGCGGGTCCCCAGGAGTCTAGATATAGGTTGCTGCTTACTTTAATCCAAATAAATCTCCCTGGTTCTGAGCATCTATGAGATTTCCTCTGTCTGGGGAAGGGGCTTAGACACATCATCCTACACATGGGACACTTTGCTTACATGCGGCAAGGGGTATAACTGGAAACTTCAATGTATCACACAGCTAGTTTGCCATCCAGTCAGTCAGCAAATCAACTAAGCACTCTGCCAGCTAGTTAGTCAATCAGCTCATCAATCAAGAACTAGTCAGTTAAGTAGTTACCAGCTAGTTGGCCAAGTAGTCAGTTAGCCAACTAGCTGGCAAGATGAGTTGATTAGTTGGCTGGTTAATTGGTCAGCCAGAAGGCTGGTCAGTTAGAGAAATCTGGCCAGGGTTAGTTGGTGATTCAGACCTGAAACCAGATACCAAGATTTACTAAGTTTTTGACATGGATGGACTGTCACGGTCTGTCTATACTAGAATCCAGGATCGAAAATGAAGTGCAGAAAAAAAACTAGAAGATAGTTCCTGCCCTCTAGGGGCTTACAATCTTCTTAGTACTACAAAATTCACATATACACATAAAATATGATTTAAAATACATAAAACAACATCCAATGTGTACAGATTGATGTAACATTAGCCATATACAACAGAGCAGGAGGGGTATGAAGTAAAAGAACACTCAGAGGGATGTGGAATATTTCAGGAAGGGGAGACTTCCCAATAGGCTGGTATGGGTGGGCATGGAGAGGAAGAATACAGGTCACCACCAATATTCTGGGCAAGGACAACAAAAGACATGCATCAGTGTACAGGGGACCCAACCAGGAGTTATAAAGTGACCAAATTAGGAGCTAAAACACTTTCAGTAGGCTTATGGCATGGGCAGAAAAACAACAAGGAGTTTTAACAAAGGTGAGCACCAACTACACTTTGGCTAAAACCACTAAGTGTCCAAGAATGGGAGTATGGGATGGCGATGGTCTGCTGGACAGAGGAGGCTCATGGGAAATAGAACTGGGGTTTTTAATAGACTACAAGCTCAACATATGACAATATATGATGCAGTTGTTAAAACTAATGTGATCTTAATCTGCATGAGTAGAAGAGTACTGTCCAGATCAAGGAAGGCAACCGTCCCACTGTACTCTGAGCTGGTCAGACAACATCTGGAATACTGTGTCCAGGGCTGGGCGCCACATTTTCAGAGGGACATTGACAAACGAGTGTGTCCAGGATGGTGAGGGGTCTGAAAACCACATCATATAAGGAATGTTTGAGGGGCTTGGCCACACTTAACACAGAGAATTCTAAAAGGGGACATGAATAGCTGACTTTAAATATCAGGCCTCATGAGAAGATGAGAGAGGCCAGGTTAGGGAAGGGGAAAAAGGAAGGCAGCTTTGCCCATGTAAGGAAGGAAATGCCCCAGTGTTGTGACCCCAGTATTGTGCGTAGTTGAGCAGACTGGCATGCAGAGAACTTGCCTGGAACTGGGAGTGTGTGTGTGTGCAGGAAGCTGGCTGACTCCCTGTGGGGGATTCAGAGTAGCCCTTTTAGGCTGGGACACTGGGCCAAATGACCTTTTAACAGCTCTCTCAAGACTAAATTTCAATGGCACCATGATCCTAAATCAGGGAGGGAGTAAGAACCTTGGCTTGGGAGCAGGACCAGATAAGGCACAGTTTGGCAAGAAGATGATGCTGAGGTCAGGGCTCAGCACCAAGCTGGAAATGCTTGTAGTTGAAGGGGGCTGGCGGCCATGTAGAGGCTAATGAAAATTCTCCAGGGTGGTAAAGACCTTGTAAAAGCCTCATTTGAGGAGGAGGAATGTGGTCAGATGTAGCAACAGCAAGAATAGAAACATAATGCAGAGGTTGCAGGAACTAGTCTGGGGGAGGGGATTCAGGAGCAAGGGGAGGCCTGGAAGAGAGGGTCCTAGCTAGACCTGATGATGAATGAATGGACTTGTGAGTGGGACAGAGGAAAGGAAGTTGAAATGTATAGGCCTCCTGGGAGTCAAGTGGTTTGTACAACACGGGTGGGTACCTGGAGATAGTTCTTTTTAAGGGATAGAGAGATATCAAAATCAGAACCTTACCTTAGAATCCTTTCTACACTGGCAGTTCCACCTGTCTGTCCTCATCCTGGGTCAGAGAGCTGCAGGCAGAACACAGGGCTGACATAAGGCTTCAGCAGGAGGATGGAACTGAGGGGACCTCCTAGCTTATCCCCAGCCCTGCACATGGATTCCATCTCTATGAGCTTTAGAAGACCCAGAACCACCCAACTTTAGGGAGAAATCAGGAGAAAGCTCCACTATCATGGGAAGAAGAGAGCCCTTCTTTCTTTGTACCCACCCTGCTCTGTAGCTCTAGTTCCTTAGGGCAAGGGGGAGACGCCTCTTTTTCAATCTAGAGGGGAAACAGGTCCCAAGACAGACATCCAGTGACTCTTACAGCCCCACTCCAACTTCTCACCTGCCCTCTGGTCGCCCCACAGAAGAATCCAATGTCTGAGGGTCTCGATGGCTCTGAGAACAAGAAAGATTTATCTCACGGAGGTGCTGGCATGCCCCCAAGTGTTACTGAGAGAGTTGCAAGATTTCCTCCCACTACCCCAAAGCATGCACAGCTGAAGGAGATTCCTGGGCCTCTGAGGATGGGCGCTCTTTCTCCTGTCCCCTCCAATGTAGACCACCACCTATGGGGCCCTCAAGCTCCCAGAACAGCATTCCTCACCCTTCCTCCCATCTCCCACTTGGTTGTTCAAGAATATCCCCCCTTCTCCTCCCTCCCTCTTTCTCTCTCTCATTTTTTCAAGACAGGGTTTCTTTGCATTAATAACCCTGGCTGCCCTGCCACTCTGTAGATCAGACTGACCTCAAACTCACAGAGATTCACCTGCCTCTGCCTCTTGAGTTCCTAGCCAAGAATTCTCTTTTCTACACGATTCTGTTCTCATCCCTTCTCAATGATCTCAAGGAGGCTGGCGACTTCTTAAATTTATTTATTTATTTATTTATTTATTTATTTATTTATTTATTTATTTGACAGAATCTATGTAGCTCTGGCTAGACTATAACTCATTTTTTCTCAATGATCTCGAGGAGGCTGGAGACCTCATAAATTAATTAATTCATTTATTTCTCAGACAGGATCTTTCTATGTAGCTTTGGCTAGCATAGAACTTGCTTTGTCCACCAGTAGATCAGAGGCAGGCCTGTACCTCTGGATTGCTAAGGTTAAATACACACCACCAAACCTGGCAGCTCCTGATTCTTGAAGCCACACTCCGTCACTACCTTCTATGCTTTGGTCTGTCATCCCTACCTTCCAGCAACTGCATAACCTCTTGGAACCTAGTTAGACTCCATCCTGTACCCTATCCAGCCTTTGTTCTGCCCCCATAGGATGTCCTCCTCTTCTGGAGTTCTCCTTACCCTCCACTTCCACCTGTAGAACAGGAGGCCCCCGACAGCCAGCAAGACTAGTATGATGCCCGGCACCAGCAGGTGGAAGACAGACTCAGGGATCTGGGGGTCAGAGGATCCCTCATGCTGCTCCACATGGCCTGTGTCAGTCAAAGGAATGGAATTAAAACGGGCCACAGGCCTGGCTGCCCCCTCACTTTCTGGTCCTCTTTCCAGCTCTGCGGGGCTCCTTCGATCCCTGGTACTTCTCTTGCCCTTGAGTTCCCCAAGGGGCAGCACAACGCCCCAAGAGTGGCTTTTGGGAAGCAGTAACTGAGCAAATGGGGTGGCCGAGTTGCTGACTCGTTGGGGATTCCGTGTTGCAATATGGGGAGAGCGTGGCTCCTGGTGGTTTCCATGCAGCGTAGATGAACCATCCATCTTCTCAGGAGTATTATTCTGTGTGGGTCTCATAGGGTTCACCTCTGTCAACGGCATGTCTGTTATATCCACTGGTTGTTGATCCTCTGTTGATTTAGGGAATGGAGATGCTGAGAGGGCCCTGAATCTGTCAGTGTCTGCCTGGATGCTGCCCCCTACAGGCTCAGAGGGGGGAAACTTCGCTTCCTGGGTCAAAAATCCCTCACTAGCCTCTCCAGAAGCTTCTTCTAGGACCCAATTAGTGCCCAGTGACGATTCAAGAATGTCTTCCACCCCAGGGATGGGGGGCCCCGCAGAAGGATGAGGTTGTGAGTCCTCAGTGAGTCTGTCCCTGTGGTTTGGTTGCTCTGTTGACTCGAGGGTCTGGCAGGTACTCCTGGGTGGTCGCTGCTTGGCACTGCCTGGGTCCTCTATTCGAAGGGGCAGCTCACTGGGCAAGAGGGAGCTGCCCTCTGTCCTCTGAGAATCATCCCAAACCAAGCCAGCCAGAGGGGCCATGGAGGGGGCGGGGGGCTGGTGAGGGGAGGCAGAGGCCAGGTCACTGCTAGGGGTGGCTTTAGGGTACAGGCAGTTGCAATCAGGCTTGGTCACCACATCTGAAAGAACCACAGAGAGGGGGAAAAGGAAAGATGTGGAGGAGATAGAGTCACCAGCCTCCAGCACAGCTCCCCCAGAAGGGCTAAGAGGGGGATAAGGCCCTGGGGCATGGGAAGGGGTCCCCCTTCTAATACAGCTCTGGGACTGGGGAGAGGACAGGACAGTAATAAACGATCATGACACAGAACTCAGGCAGGAGGGATCAATATGCAGGGTATCATGGACTAGGAACCAAAAGCAAGGTACAGACAAACAGAACAGGGCTTGGGGGAGGAAGACCACAGGACAGTGTACTGGGGCTCTAGCTGACCAGAGGACAAGCCAGGGGTTAGCAGCACCCAGGCCAAGGGGCTCAGCAATAGCTCCTGGATTAACACAAGACACTTGGAAGCCTCCAAGACACTGGTTTCATGCACAGCCAGGAGCAGAACCACCACAGCCACTGCTACAGGCAGGACAAGGCTGAGGCTGGGAAGCAGCCAGATTTTGGGAGTTTGGAATTGAAGTGCTAAGACTGGACTTGGCTATTGTTCGGTTGCAGAACCTCAGCCCCTGCCTTGGGGAGCGAGGCTGAGTGTAGGACACACGTGGCACAGGATGCAGAGATGAGTACACGCAGAGTGCACAGGTAGAGAGAGTTTGAATGATGTTCAGACTTCAAATCCAGCCTTGTCCCTTGAGGGGACATCCAAGGCATCCTGGGGACTTCTGGAGCCAGGTTATCCTGGTGTTTTGCAGCAGAGCTCCTGGAGCAAGGACCCTGATTGACAGGTGGAGCACCTGCTCTTTCCACGGAACCCCCATTTATTCAGCCAGCCTGCAGAGCCCAGTGGAGAAGCCACCATGCCTACATGGCTTTCTGAGAAAGGTCCCCTTACCCATTCACTACCGTCACAGCCACCAACATGGGCCTTCTTGATGCTGCCACATGAAGTTTGGCAGTGAGACAGTACATGCAGGCATAAGTCAGTGTACATGCACACACATATCAGCAAAGACATGTGCTCAGGACCTTGAGGTACATAAAGCCACACGAATACACAAAACACAAAACATACTTAGCACCCAGGCTGCCTCTGGGATTCCCCTAGCCCCATATCTCACCTTGCACACACCCTCCCTGTAGCTGGCCCCTTCTGTGCTTACCTCGGCTAGAGCACTTAGCAAAGCTGTTGTTGCAGTTCTTGCTAAAAATTTTCCAGTCCTTTTCAAGGAGATTCTTTGTTTCATTAAAGAAATTCTTGATCTTCTCCAGTAACCGGAGAGGAGTCTCATGGAAAGTTCGGACACAGGCCTGGGAGGAGAATGGAGCCCTCTTTGGTAAGCATGAACATGGGCCTCCTCTCACTGTTAGCTTTGCCAAATTCTCTTGGGTTTTCTCACATGCATTTTCTTTCCCCCTTTTGTTTCCTCCCTTACATCGTCTCTGCTTTGCAGCAGTACAGTCTTGAGGCTGAGAGATGCGTCATTTATTCAGAGATCCATCTAACACATATGTAAGTATATGGTAATTTACCTGGGCATCATGCAATGAGCAAAAGAGAAGTGGTTCCTGGCCAAGCTGGACACTGAGTCCAGAAGACACTAGCACTAAACACATTGTTACAAGTCACAGTGACTCCCAAGAGAGCGTCCTGAACCATCTGAAGGTGTGTAACAAATGGGTGCTAAATGAGGCCCCAGGGAGAAGATCTCCAAAGGAACAGCTAAAAGATGAGGGAGGGAAGAGATGGAAATTCGGGCAGAGATGGTAGAAGATACAAGGGCCCTGAGGCAGGAAAGCAAGAGACAGCAAAGACTGAAAGAAGTCTGGAGTGGCTGCAGCTCTGCCGTGTAGGAAGAAAATGGCAAGAGATGCAGCTGGAAAGAGCTCTGCCAGGAACTTGTAATCCACAGAGCCAAGAGGAAACTGAAAACCTGCTGGGGAGGTGGTCCATGGTATAAGACTTGTATTTTAGGAAAATCATCTTGGTATGGTGTAAAGAACAGACCTGGGGAGGCCAGCGGAGATGAGGTCCTTAGCTGGTGCCACATTTTGGAGGAAATGCACAGGATGCCCTGGCCTGCGTGCTGACCTGGCCTGCGTGCTGACCTGGCCTGCGTGCTGACCTGGCCTGCGTGCTGACCTGGCCTGCGTGCTGAGTGGTTTTTCTCCTCTGCATTGGGCCCAGGTGCTCATACTCACACCCTCTGCAGCTCTGAGAAGCCATGCCCTCCTGGGTTCTTCCCTCCTCACCAGCTGCTCCCTCAGGCTCTATGCCAGAGAGTTTCTTCTAAATAGTGCAGTGCCTCAGGGTTCTGCTCTTGGGCCCACCTCATCTTTCACAGCAAGCTACTCTATCTATCTTACAGCCTATTTCCAGTATGCCTGCTTTCCCCCCTTAAAGCTGAGCTATTCTGGGAAGAACAATAGGTTTTCCCTGCTACTATAGCTCCCTTGATTACATCACTGCATCTCTCTGGCCCACCCATAGCAGGCTTATGAACAGACAAATAATGAATGAAATAATCTGGGCTTGAGTTCATTGCTCAGCAGCTAGGTGAGACAAATGACCGGCTTTATGTGGATTCATCTTGTTTGTGATGTTAGAACAATAGCACACCAGCCTCTTCTGGGAGCCGTTAAGGCAGGCCAGCTGGCTCTGTCCTGCATGTATCTTTATAAAGCGGTTTCCCTCAAACTTGGCCTTATATGCTGTAAAAGAAACCAGGCATCCTCACCTAGAACCCTGACACCCAAGCTTTCTCAGCATGGAGGTGCCTGCTGGTTCAGGAGCTCATAATCCTTTTCTGAGCAGTGTGGCTGGACCTGGCTCCTTGTCCAGCCTGTCTTCCCTGTGAGCCACCTCTCAGCTCTCAGCTCTCAGCTCTCAGCTCTCAGCTCTCAGCTCTCAGCTCTCAGCTCTCAGCTCTCAGCTCTCAGCTCTCAGCATGCACTGAGTGCATAGTCACTGGCCCAGGGGAGACTGAGGAGCTTCTACTTCAACCATTGATGGGGCAGCTTCTCAAAATGCAGATTCCCAGGCTCACCTATGGGTCCAGGAAAGTAGAGCCCATAAAGTGTATGCTGGGACTCTGCGTTTTAAATAAGCTCTCCAGGTGAATTGCTGCATAGTAAAGAACCATATTTTCCTCAGCCATACAGCCACTCCAGAAAATCTGGTTTTCTGTCCCCTTTTGGAGCGAAGTTCCTCTACTTTGTGGCCTCTATTTCCTCTCTTTTCTCCCCATCTGCCTCCAACAGCAATCTCCATGCCACCAAGTCAGACAGACCAACGGACGCTTTCACCCTTATCTAATTTGACTTCTCAGCCTCCTTTGATAAAGCTTCTGGCCCCTTCCATCTGGAAGCCCTGAGATGCTGTCCTCTCTAGGTTTTCCTCCTACCTCAGGCTGTGTTTCATTCAGGATCCTGGATCCTGTTCTCACTGGGGTTGAAGGATGGACAGGGCTGTGCCATTCTGTGGCTCTACAAACAGCATTTGTATGTCTAGCATTCACAATCATGAGCCACTCCTGGAACTGTCTGATGTGCCTCACACCAAACTGAGCTCTTCCCTCAGACCTGCTCTGCCTGTGGTCATCCTTATTTTGACATCAGTGAGAACTCTAGGGACTCAAGATGAAAGCATCCTGACTCGCCCTTTCCCTTTCTACCAGGAAGCTTCAAGTCCTTTCTGTCTGGAGGGATCATGCCCACCCACCTTCATTTTCCCTGCTCCCTCTGACTCAACTCACCACCATCTCCAGCTCGGCTGAGCCTCCTGCTGGCCTCCTGACCATCATTCCTGCTCTCCACAGCCTACTCTCCAGTCTACTGCTAGCTTATGGTGGCTTCTTTCAAATTTAAGACAAAAAGCCCACCTCTTTGACACCATGAATGAATGATGTGCTTCCTGACTTTTCTCCCTCCTGTCCATACGCCATGCCTGGGCCATGCTGACCTGCTTTGGGTTTCTGAATGCAAACCTTCCTGGTTATCCTAGGGCTTGAGCGTAGATGCTCCTTACTGCTCTTCCTCATGCTGGAGCGCCAGTTAAAGTTTTCTTGCTCAGAAGCTGCCTTTGTCTCTTCCCCTCTGCAACCTCATTACATTAGCTCCTCATTACATTAGCTGCACTCTCAGAGTCTCGGGTTCCTGTTCTTTGCACTATCACTCAGGGCTCCCCTCTCCTGCTCTGCATTTCTCCAGTCTGTTAGTGCCATCATCCATTCACATACTTGCTCATTGTAGCTGGCTCAGCAACCCTCCTCTCTTCATGATTGTGGGGATTTTCGCCTTTTTTAAAAAAAAAATCACAGCTCATTCCTGGTGTCCTGAACAGCACTTGATATATAGTGATCACTCAATAAGGTTTTGCGAGTGGATGAAGAGCCCTTCTGATTATATTTACAGGTGTCATCATTTAACAGCTGCCTAGCTCACTTGACTATAAGCCCTGTAAGGGTGGGAAGGGGAATTTCTTGTTCCAAGGATATCCTCAGGGTTCGGCACTGTGCCTTCTGTCTACTGAATGCTTGATGAAAGTGGATGGAGTAAAGAAATGAATGGGCAAGGCAGTAAGTTAGTAAGGTTCAGGCAAGGCAAGCATGTGAGGCAGGGTGGGACCTCTGTAGCCTCCCTCTGCCCCTTCCCTGGTGATCCAGCCCCAGAATCCACCCTACCTTGTTCTGTTCCTCATAGTCCTTGGTAAAGCAGCTGTTCAGGCTATTGGAGAGTTCATGGAGCCTCTCAGTGGCGTTGGCATTGGGGGTGTTGTCTTTAAAGCGTATAGTTTCCTCTATTATGTCTTCTACCAGAAAAAAGGCCTTCTTTAGGTAGCAAACGGGATCATCCTGGAATACAGGAACCAGGAGCTTAGCACCTGGCCATGGAGGCCTGGGAACCAGGCTTTATATGAAATGACCACACCCTAGGCAGGCAGAGGGCTGTGGCCTGCCATCTTGTACTCTCGAGGAAGGGACACACCACCCTGGTGATGAGGATGATGATACCCTTGGCCTGTCTTTTATTCTCTTTCTTTAAATCAACCATAACTGAAAGTTGGATTGGATTGAAGGAAAGGTGGATTCTGATTAGAGAGAGCTTTGGATTTCTGAAACGCAGCTTTAGTCAGGAGATACACAGGGAAGGGTGGGTTTCAGCCTTGCTGCCCCTTAGCCCTCCCTCCTTCTCTCCATCCTTCCTCCCACCCCTCTCTCTCTTTCTCTCTCTTTTCAGCTTACTTCCATAGAAGGTTTTTTTTTTTTTTTTTTTTTTTTTTGCCATAAGGCCCCTTCAAATCCTCCAAAATATAAAAATACTGAGGACTAACTTATTGTCAAAAGCATAGCCTTGGGTTTTGTCTCCAAGGATACAGCAGTTGGTTCAAAGACAGAAACTACTTTTATCTCTGTATCTCTAGTGCCTGATCCAGTAAATGGTGCAAGTGAAGGAGCAAGAGAATGGATGGATGAATCCCTGAGACTATGCAGGCCGTGGCATGCTCACAGAAATGAATGGGTCTAGTGCATGAGAACGCAGAGACAGAAGGAATTCTGGATAGCCTGACTGCTCTCCTGAGGCTCGAAGATAGGGAGGCGTGGCCCAGGGATCTGCGGGACACATGGGAAGTGATGGAAAGACATCACAAAGAGCTGATGCAAAAGCTGGGGAGCAGAATGAAGCAGAGGAGGGAAATGAACATAGGGTGTGGTAGGTAGGTACTGCAGACTTGGAACTAGACTGTCTGTGCTTTCTCCTGGAGCCATGGGTTTCCTGACAGGTAAGGAAAAATAAGTGAAGGCTTTGGGGTTTCAGAGGGCTCCCCCTAGTGGTAAGATGAAGAGTGCCCTAGAATCACGGAAGTCAGGAAGCCCCTGAAAAATTTCAAGAACTAGGGAGGATAGAGGGACAGCACCCTAAGGTGCAGAGTGGCAGCATTGGCTGCATTGGGTGACTGGTTAGGTGTGGGGTAGCAAGCCAGGCTAGACTTCCTTCCTGTCTCTGGCTAGTGGATTGGAGGAGATGTGATCTAAAAAAATAAAGCACATTTTTATTTTACAAAGTATAACATTCCTGCATTCAAATTAGGCCCCTATCACTTAACTAAATATGCTTCTTAATCTCTGCATGGGTAACAAGCAATTTTTGTGGGCCTCAGAATGGTACTGTTAGGATTAACTGGGGAATGTGCCTAGCATTTAGCAAGTGCCTGATTTATGCCAGGTCAAAGTAAGGAAACAGCAAAGGACTTAAGCTCTGGACCCTGCCCAGCCCTGCAAGCTGGAACTTGACACTTGAGCACCCAGAGACCCTCATATCTTCATCCTGTCTGCTCTAGGTTTTCTGCTGCCTTCATGCTGTTCCATGCCACCACAGGGGGGCTGTGAGTATTCACTTAAGGACACAGGGCCTTACAAACATTTGCTACTCACCAGCTGTTCCTGGTCTACAAATTCAAAGGCAATCTGGCATGACGTCTCCATTTGGCTGTCGATCTGTGAGATAGAACAGGCCAGCGGTTACATGGTACCTACAGGTCAGCTCAGCTTCAGTATGGGGATGCAGGTTTTGGGATGAGGATGTTTTAACTTTACCTCCCTAAAGCAATGCCAAAATGACAGAGCCACAGCTAGGGGAAAAGCTGTATCTTCCAAATGCCCAGAGAACTTAAAAACAAACAGACAGACAGACAGACAGACAGACCGACACTTCTACTTTGACTTATGAAATCACACAATCTAGTCTGTATAAAGAAGAACTATCTCTAGGAAAATATAGGATGTAATCTTTTCTGGAAGATGGTAAGCACTCTATCATGAAAGACCTCAAAGAGAGGCTGGCCAAGCTCTGGGAAGTCTGGGTCTCCAGCCCCTGCTTCTCCCTGGAGCAGTGTTCTGACCCTCAGAGACCATGATGGCACTCATGGACCTGGGCCTGGGCCTATGGAAGCTGTTAAGAGAGTGCTGTTAAGAATGGAGATTGGGAGGTTCAGCTCCAGGGCCCAAGTTCAGGCTCTGCAGATGGCCTTACCCACTGGTTGGTGCCCCACCCCACCGAGCTTGTTGAAAGACGATAAATTCTTTAGTGAGAGGAGCAGAAGCCATGACAACAACTGGATCCTGCCTGGCTAGATGACATGGAATTGTTGATGATTCCATTAAGCCTATTATAATGGGATCTAGATTTCTTCACAGCCCAGATCAGCAGGGTACCCCAACCCCAGGGATAAGGGTCAGGGGAGTGAAGGCAGAAGGCAAGGAGTTAGGCTAGAGCCTCCCATTTAAATTTGGGTGGGCCCTGGTGCCAGGCTGTCAGGGGATCCTGTTATCTAGGAGCTGGATGAACCATCTGGACCCAGCAGGCAGACCGGGCTGACTTCCCAAAGGAGGCATTGTCTGAGTCAGAGCAGGTCAAGGAGTTTTTTAGAACCCATAGTGGACATTCCTGGGCTACCATTAACTCAGGCAACAGTTTAAAGCCCACCCTATTCACTATAGGGGACCCAGATAAAGGGGTGAGGTGGACCTAAGGTCTTCACCTCAAGAAGATCAATGAGAGAAGTACCAGGATAGCCATTATCCAGTTAACTATTTTCTGTGAGCCTCTCTTTGACTCTGTCTTCTGGCTGCTGCCTCAGTTTCCTCAGTGAGGAGAAGGCATGTCTCATACTCACCAACTGCTGCAGGACCTGCAGGTGTCCATTCCCAATCATGTGGCTACAGTGTTCCGACACCTCCTTGGCAATACTCCTGCTCACGAGGAGACACACCAGCAGCAGCCGGGAGCCCATCCATGTCTATAACAGAAGAGAATCATGTCTTTCCAGTACTTCCTCTCCCTAGCTACCCCTGTGTCCCACTAAGGACAAAAAACAAAGCCCCATTCCCCTAATGCAGCACTCCCCAATTAGCTTCTTATCAGCCAGGTTAACCACTTCATTCTTCCCTTGATAATAACCTCAATGGCATCTTCTCCAAGAACTCTTCTCAGGTTAACCCAGGGCAGCTCAATAATACAGGGAACTTAAAAAAACAATTTAAAAAGGCTTATTTATTTTTGTTTTGTGTTTATGAATGTTTTGCTTGCTTGCATGTACACAATCTATGTGCTTGCCTCTTGGCATCTCCTGGATCTAGAAGTATGAATGGTTGTGAACCACCATCTGGGTTCTGGGATTTGAACCTGGATCCATGGCAAGAGCAACAGGTGTTTTTAAATGATGAGCCGTCTTTCCAGCTTACAGAGAACATCTAATGATAACAGTAATGGTGTGCCAACCAGTATAAGTTTTAATGACTGAGAGAGTCAAGGGTAAGATTTTCTGTCCTTTCAACTTTAACACTGAGACAAATAGATACCTTGTAAGCTGACTTCAAGTTTGTGGTTAGACACTAGCTTTCAGACTGCAAGCCAGAAACACGCATTACCCCTGGCACCTACCTTCCTTCCCACCTGGTTCCACAGGTCTGGTTCTACAGGGGGAAATACCAGACCCAAACACTGGGAACTCAACCCAAGTGGGAGACCTCCTGGAGCCTTGGACTTGCATTTCCAAGAAGAGTCCATCTGACTAATCAAAGATGATGCTGTGTTGCACTGCTGGCATCTGCCTATCTGAGACCCATCAGGCCCTTCGTCTAGTCAGCAAGCTCTTGCCACAGCAAGTAAGTCTCTCTCTTTCGTCAACACCCACCTGGCCCAGTAGCTGCTCATCCCTAGTGTAACAGGTCTGGCTCCTGACACCTGACTAGGTCCATCCTTTCTCCTTTCTTCCTTCCTCATCTACCCTAAGATCCTCCCGTCCCTTCAGGCTCCAATAGTTGTCCCAGGAGATGCCAGCCTGAGGCAGAGGGACTCTTGGCCTTTCTTTCCCTGGCCTGAGGCTGCCATTCTGAGCATTCTGGCTGCTGATATCCCCCAATTCAGGGAAATGCTGGCGGGGTGGAGTGACAACTGGCACCTTCTAGTTTCTGGGCTCTGCCCCAATAGTCCAGATGATGAGACAAATGCTTCAAATAGGAGTGCATTGGAAAAACACAGGGAAGCTATGAAACAGTCCATAACAACACTGGTTTACATCCAAAGCCTTGCCGGTTCGTACCAGGGAGGAAAGGCAACATTGGCTGGGAAGTGCGGTGGGAAGAGGGACTACAGTGAGGCTTTAAAGGGTGGAAGATGGTGATGGGTGTTAAGGCACAGGGTTGCCCAATGCCATTAAGCACAGGACTTGTTGAGGTCCTTGCCTGACCTCAGAGAGGGAGGAGAGAGAGAGAGAGAGAGAGAGAGAGAGAGAGAGAGAGAGAGAGAGAGAGAGAAGGTACAGCCAGCTATGGGTTGGTAAACTGCATTGGGCACAGTTGGGCAATTGGAAAGTTAGCCCTGAGTTGGAGTGGCAGCCCAGATCTCCAGAACCCCAGGCTCAGGACCTGTTAAAGGAAATGACTGTGCAGAAGATAACTCTGGCCCAGGCTGTTAGCCCACAGTGTGTATGGTGTGGAGGAAAGAACCTGGGAGTGGAGATGTTCAGAAACACCTCAATCCTGGAACGTCAAGTCATTGATGTTTGAAGATACCAAGGTAAACACATTACTTCACGGCTACCTAGCTTTTGGTGGCATTTCAAGCATGCACAGAAATAATGCACAGCTGCTAGCTTCAAAGATGACCAAAGGGGGCCACTCCTGGATCTGGATGTGTAACCCCACTACTACCTCAGACAGGGATAAAGATGGACGCCCAAGGGTTAATACGCTGCCTGCATCTGGCTGGACAGGCTCTTCCTGGCTTGCTTCTTCCTCCCACCCACTGCTTCAGCCTCTGACTATGAGAGCAGCCCTGGAAGGAAACTGCTGCAGTCTCAGAGCATTTGAAGACACCACGTTCCATTTCCCAATCAGTAAAGTCTGCAGAGACCTGGCCTGACTACACCCTCCGACTCACCTTGTCTAATGCTGGCCTCCTCTCTTTCCTCTTGTTTCCCCTTCTAGTCTTCTTTCTTGATTTCTCTCTTTCCTTCCTTCCTTCCTTCTTTTGTTTTTTTCTCTTCCTTTCTCTCTTTCTTTTGCTTGTTGCTTATGATATAACCCTTTATCCCTTCTCCTCCTCCAAACCCCATCTTCTGGGTCTTCCTCTTACTGAGCCCTCCCTCCCTCCCTCCCTCCCTGTGGACCTACTTCTCTCTCCTCCCAAACACCTGCAACCTCTGCCCATCACATGTTCTGTCTCTGCCCTCTAGATTTTTCCTCTCATTCTCCCCCAAGCAAGCCCATTTGCTGTTCATTGAAAGTGTCATCCTTTGCTCTGTAAGAGTCACAGTATCATCTGCTGCCACTACTGGGGACTCTTCTGAGCAGCCAGCCCATCATTAGCCCTGCAGCTCTGAATTCTCCTTGCACTTTCCTCAGTCAGCAGAAGAGCCCAGAATAGTCCCATTTCATTGAACCAAATTTTTCAAGAAAATCAGATCCAATTCCCCTCAAAGAGCCACCCAAGTCCCTAACAGCTCTTGCACATCCACTGAACAAGCAGCAGCATGCCCATCTCTTTTTTTTCTGCCAACAGGTTGCTCAGCACAAGTCCTGGCATAAAGCTGAGTGACCCTGAATTTCCCTACCCAGAAGGCCCACTCCCAATTGGGGCCTAAAAAACATGTGCAACAGCCAAAAGATGTCTACTGGGGATGATGCCACACTCGGATCTCTCACTCGGAACCTGGAGACTTGGTTGATTATTCTGGCAAACACTGGGCCTGTACCAATTGCTGCAACACCCCTCGCGCCCTCATCTCTCTCTCTCCTGCCCGTGGATAGCTCAGTGTTCTCCTCTGTGCAATGGGATGAGCAGCCTTCCCTTTACTTTGCAAAGCGCTGCAGCCCCAGGAGCAGCTATTGAAATTACCGCGGGCCTCAGCCCTAGCATAGAAGTTGTAAGGAAGCCAGAACCCAGGGCCGGGAAGCCTGGGCTGCTTGCGAGAAGGGGCTGTACGCTCCAAGGGGCCGCGCCGAGCCGCCTGCTGCTTGCTGCAGAGCTCCTGCCCTGGCCCGGCCCGGGCCCCGCGCGCCACGGTTGCAGCTTACCGAAGAAGGGCAGCGCCCCGCGGCGCCCCGCGCGGTCATACGGGCAGCTGGGTCCCGGCACGGCGTGTTGGCCGTCCTGGTTCGCTCGCTCCCTTGCTTGTTAGTGGCTGGAGAGGCTGCGCCCGGGTCGAGGGCCACTCCGCTGTCCTGGGATGCAGAGAGCCGCAGCGACACCGAGAGCACCGAGGCAAACTTTCACTTTCCCCTGGCCGAGCTTCGCTGGCCAGCCCTCGGCACAGCCTTTTAAGCGGGCGGGCTGGCGGGGCATGTGGTTTATGGGAAATCACCCTGGCCCTCCGCCAGACACACACACACACACACACACACACACACACACACACTCACAGGCACTGACACATACTACACCCCAGAGGCCCACTGAGCCGCCGACTCCCTTCCCCCAAGCGGACCGCCTGGTCGTCTCCGCTAGCTCTCTTCCCGGTCGCTCTGTGGCTGTGCAAGCTCCGCAGCCTTCAGCAAAGTAACCGGGGCCCCACCGCCCTCCCCCTCCTCTCTCGAGCTCTGGACAAGACACTGCCTTTCCTTCTGTGCTCGCCACTCTTGTCAATCTCGTGTGATTGTTCTCGGTCTAATGCTGGCCCCTAGGGACTCTCCCTCTAGGCCTGAAAATCCTCAAATCTGAGCAGGAAACGGACAGAGTACATTGAATGGGGATGGACTAACCACGGAAGACCGACTCCTCTCTGGTGCAGCTCCGTTCAACTCCCTCATGGAGCCCAGAGCAGCAGGTTTGCAGGTTGGCTTGCTCTTTCTATGCATTGTTCAAAGAATCTGCTAAACGTCCCCTCTCCTAGCTATAGGGAGAAGTGGGGAGCAATCCAGCTACCTGGCCAGGAGAGGAAGGACCTGGACCTGTGACAACTGGCTGGGTGGTTCTGTACACTTCAGGTGCTTGACCTGAAAAGTCTGGCTGGTCCTCTGCTCCTGAGCTGTCAAACCGAGCTTAGGTGGACAGGTTGGTGTGTCTGGGCCCTAGATTTCCCTCAACTCTGTTGGAAATGCATTTGAAGAGACAATCACATTTTGTCTTTACATGAGAATGGATCTAAATTAACCTGCTCCTTTCCTCCATCCATCTTAAGGTGAATGTCTCACCTTTTAAGGTTATAATCAACATCTTATCCCCTTGTCTTGCCAAGACTTCTGGGATGCTTCATGCTGATGGATCATTCCTTTTTTTCTGTGTTCCCACTGGACTCAACCCATTCCTCCCAGTTAAGTTGGCATTCATTCATTCTTTACATTATTTTAAAACGGTGGTTCTCAATTTGTGGGTGGCAACCTCTTTGGGGGTCACATATCAGATAGCCTGTATATCATATGTTTTACATTATGATTCATAACAGTAGCAAAATTATACTTATGAAGTAGCAATGGAATAATTTTATGGTTAGGAGTCACCACAACATGAGGAACTGTATTAAAGGGTCTCAGTATTGAGAAGACTTAGAACCACTGTATACTAGTGATACTAGTGATTACATTTGACCTGCACCCAGAGCCAAGAGACTTCCTCTAGGGGGCACCCCATTTCACTTACCTTTGAACCGACAGCCATAGCACATAATGGGAATTAAGTTAACTGGGTAGATGGAATGGATAAGTCACTTGACAGATATTCACTGCTAACGACAGGCCAGGCCCTGAACCCTGGAGGTGTAACCGTGAACGTGATAACATGGCCCACTACTCATTTGTGAGCCACTAGAAGCTGGCTCACAGCTGGCTCACTCGGCCAAAGACAAGATCAAGGCTTATCTTCTTCTTTGGTGGAATATTCTTTATTCTGGTCTGGAGCAATAAAGATTTAACCACAGCTCTTAAGACAAAAAGCAAGAGGAATCCATGTAAGCAAGATAAGCCTGCAGAGTAACTGAAACAAAAGATCACATTTTACTGGTTCCATCCTCATTTACAAACTGGTTTCTGCCCAGGCTCATGAAGCTTGGAGTTAGAGCTAAACTGAATCTAGAAGAGTGCAAGCATCTTCTACATAAGCACAAGGACATGCTCAGCCATCCATCACATAAGTGCAAAGCACGGAACCCCTTCCCATCCCTACTGAAACCCGTCACTTATTAGGGTTAACCTGAACTCACCACTTACAAGATATCTGCCCTTGACTGTTCTACCCAGTCCTTTGCTGTGTGGCTATGGATGAATACACATCTTTTGGCCTCAAAATCTATAAAATGAAGCCAATGATTTCCCTTCCATCAAGTTGGGCAAACTAAAGCAATAGTGTGTGTGTGTGTGTGTGTGTGTTATACATACCATGGCATTTGTGTAGGAGTCAGAGGAAAACTAATGGAGTTGGGTCTCTCCTTTCACTGTGCAGGTCCCAGGGGTTGAACTCTGTTTATCAGTTTTGGTAGCAGACAACTTTAACCACCGACCATCTCACCAGCTCTCATTTTATTATTTTTATTCTTTATTCTCTAATTACTGGCACAGCAGTGGTGGTGTGGACTTGGGAATCTCAATGCCAGAACTTTCTCCCACCTTGACTACTCACTTGCTGTGTAACTTTAGGCAAACCTTTCTGTTCTTCTTTTCTCATTTACCCAAAGGAAATGATAAGGTCTCTGTTCATCAAAGAAGTAATTTCAGGCGGGAATCTAAATCTTAGGCTGGAACAAGGAAATAGGCTTCAGACATGAAAATGACTTTGGGCTAGGACAGGGAAGCTGGCTCAGATACTTTGGTCATCCTGATAAACCCTTAGAAACATTGATCATAGGAGTGTTCACAGAACTGTCTTTATTGTCTTGCTTGTCCCTTGACTATTTGCATCTATTGTAGTCCTAGCTCCTCAACCTAGCACTGACCTTAATACTTGCATGTAATTAAAATGGTATAAAAGCAAAAAGGAGGAGGGGGGATGGGATACGGGATTCTAGGGAGGGGAAATAAGAAAAGGGGATAACATCTGAAATGTAAATAAATAAAATATCCAATAAAAAAAAGAAAAAAATCTCTGTTCATGTGGTGTTGCAGAGGAATAAACAAGACCATCCATAACTGGATTTCCACAGTAACCTGTAGCTACCTTATTTGTGTTCCTTTAAAATAAGCCATTGTGCTTCTAGGAGCTAAACAAACATTACCTTCATGCACATGGAAGTCAAGTTTGGAAGAGCTGATGCTGTGTTTAAAGTGGTTGCTCCAAGTGGTCTCCTCTGACTGCCCAAAGGGACCGACTCTGGTATCTCCTTCCCTGCCTGACTCTAGAGTTTTGACTGGGTTTCAGGGTCCTGTGAATCCAGACAGGCCAGTGTGAGCCCTTCCATGCCAGGGAAGCGATTGAATCATAGAATTGAAACCTTTTTAAATCCATGTACTGCTTTAGATGAGGAAATGGAGTTCCAGATAGGCTAAGCCACCTTAGACCTTAGAGTCACACAAGAATTATGGGAGTCTGGGATGGGGACACTGAGAGTCGAATCTGGAATGAGAGGACATCTGAAGTCTTCCATGCTGACTACTGGCAGAGTCATGTCTGGATCCAGGTCCTGGGGGAAGGGAGAGAGGAATTTGGCTCTGTCTGATATTTGGGGTTCCAGGGATTTCCAAACTGCAGCATCACCAAGGAGGCAGCACTCAGCTGACCCTGAGGGAGAGCAGAGGGAATTTGGGAGAGACCCTCCTTGCTAGAGCAATGAATCAAGGGAAGGATGAGTGACTGAAAAGAGAGAAATTGAGATGGGTGGCAGGAAATGGGAGGAAACCTCGTTTGTAGATTGTTCTGAAATGATTTGTTAAGCAATTTCCTCTAGAGATCTTTCTAGCAAACTGACTGTTATCACACAGGGTGTTCCTCCCACCACAGTTTATCTCTTATTTTTTTCCACCCTTTTTTGTCTTTCTCTCTCCTCTTTTCAACAAAAGTGGGTCCATGGAAGTAGATCAAAATAGATACTACAGCCTGGAGTTGTATAAGGCTGTTTTGAGTCTCAGTGTTCTTGGCAGGTACTACAAGAAGGTCAGAGTGTGTTAGACACCCCCACACACACACACACACCGAACATACACACCAGATTAACCAGATTAGGAAAGTAGAGTTCTCCATGTGATCTCTGGTAATGCCCACTGCTCTTTAAATTGCATCTGCAGAGCAGCCATAATGGAGGGGCCCTCAGGACCCAGTTTCTCCATCATTTAAATGGGATGGTAGCTTCCAACCTTCTGGTGCTTAGGGCTACAGTAGACTTTGGATTTAAAAATTACAAAGTGCCAGTAGTTGATATTCGGAGAAGCTACCAGTGTTTGCCTAGCTCACCTCTCCCCACTGGGAGGAAGTCAGCTTTTCCCCTTGTTCCTGTCGTTACCAAAAGACTTGCTCGCTTCCAGGCTCATGATGTTGGAGGCTTGCCCTCAGAGGGCAGAGTCTGCTAGGAGGCCTGTCTACTCACCTGCCCAGCTGTTTCCCCAGGCTCCCAAGTTCCTGACTTCTGTAATCTGGAGGAATCTAACCCAAAATTAAGATGCAGTTTATTTACAGTTCAGTTTTTACTTATACAGTGCCCTCCACAGAGTTTAAAGTCAAAATCTCCAACATAGGACTTTCCTGACTTTCCAGCTTTCTTTGGAAAAGAGATTCACTAAGAGGAAAGCATGTCTTTTGTTGTCTAGGCCCTGCACCAAGCTTGCTTCATATCCTTGGTCTTGTGTGGTTTCAGAGCAAATGAAGCAGAGAATTACCTGGAATGAGGGCATGAGGAACTTGTCTGCTAGTGCAGTAAACATTTCTGAGTGCTGGCCTGTGCTTGTCCATGGCCAAGTGAATTGTATGTCCTTCCTGCTTACAGGCTACCAGGGTAGATGTGTCAAGGGACAATTAAACAAGAGGCAGTGATGGTGGAGAAGTTTTCCAGTGTCCAGAGTTACCCAGTGCAAGCAGAAGCCCTCAACAGAGCAGAGACTGAGAATCGGAAGAGTTCAAGTCAGAGATAGCCAGGGGGCACAGATCTCTCTGTTTTATGTCATGTGATTTCCTTGCCTTGGTTCTTTTAGTCTGTTTTGCTTAGTGTTATGTAGAAGAATCAAGAGGAGAGTGAGGGGCAGAAGACACACTTTAGGATTGTCCCCTATGAGGGCTAAGAGATTCTAACCTGCTCATCTTTGTGTTTTTTCCTGGCCAGTCAGCCCCAGGGCCTTCAGCAAGCTGAAAATTCTCCTTTCAGTTTGTTAGTGCTGGCCATCTCTCCCCTGGGAAAAGGAAATGTCATAACATTCCTTGAGGTGAAATATGGCAAGGAAGACCATTAGCTATGCATTGGCATGCCTGAGTTAAAATCTCACCCCATGCTAGCTCTGTGCACAATCCTGTTTCCCCATTTATACAATGAGGATAACCAATAGTACCTTCCTTACAAATTGTTATGAGGAGCAGTTGAGTTTTCTGCACAATGTCCATATCATCACTGGACTACAGTAAGTCCAGTAAGACAGAGCTGTCATTATTGAGGGGTTGCTGAGGCTAAAAAGGTATGGCATCTGCTGTTCGAGCAGGGCCACCCATGAGGCTCCACTATTGCCTCCCCAACCAAGGAATACTGGGAAAGAGGCTATATGGCCAGGACAGGATGTAGCCAGAAATCCCACTTCTGGATATTATGTGGTGGGAAAATCCTGTTTTGGGGACCAAGGGCCTGGGGTATGGGCTTACTCTTGCAGACAGGGAGTGAAAAGGTGTTTGTCTCCAGTCCTTGGTGTAGAACTTTCAGAGTTGCTGTCAGGAACAGGAACACTCTGTTTCTTGAGAACCTCTTTTTTTCTGAGCACAGTGGACCCACAAACCCATAACCACCATTTTGTCTATTCAGTAGAAAGTGTCCTGATTGCTGGAGTCCCAAACAGCTCCCAGTCCTTCCCCTTCCATGTTGGCATGCAACTCTGGGCTGCTGAACACTAGAGCAACAGGCCATTCACCCTGGAGTAACCTCCTCTTCTCTCCTCCCAGGAGAGCCTGAGGCAAAGTCCAGGTATGGCCTACTGCACGGTCTATAGGCCTTTGGGGCTGTTAGGTAAGAACTGTGTTATGGGAATTCAATGTCTTTTAGGATTCATCATAGCACTCTGGGCTAGAAGTAGCCGAGGTACCTGGTCCCTTCTATAATGTAGCAGCAGGAATTGAGGATTTGGCTTCAGCCAAACCTTAACCTTATCTACCTACTCAGAGGGACATTTGATGAGTTGAACTTTCCAAGCCTCAGGTTTTTTTTAATGTGTAAAATGAGGATCATCAAAATCTGAATCTCATATGTTAGTGATCAGATCAAATTGTAAATTTACCAGACAATGCTCTGTTTCCTTGGAAGCAATGTGCCTGTGTTGTCTGAAGTCAGAGCTATCGACCCTCAGACCCCAGACCTGTTGTTCCTAGCTGTGAGGCCTGGGATAATGTGTGAAACCCTTTGGAGCCTCAGTTTCCTCGTTCATTAGGTAGAAGCTATACAGCTTGTCTCCAAGCTTGATAGAAAGTTAGAGGCGTGTACCCTGGGGTCTTATTGTAGACCGGGGCCCTAGTGCCTTCTAGCTGCAGTTTTTCCTTGATATCATGGCCGTGATGTCATCCAAAAGAGCACACCACCAAAAGCACACCAGGAGTGCATACATCTCACATTCCTCTCTGCCATAGCTAACCATGCTCTACTCACTCAGTAAATATTTGCTAACTGACTGAGGAGGGTCGACCCTGGCCTCCGGTGCCAACTTTCTTGAAATTCTGAAGCCCGAAGCCCTTGTTGGCTCTGGGCCTTCTCTAGAGCTGGAATGGCCTAGAGGCCTGTTCCCTTCCTTTCACCCCAGCTTAGGTCAGATATCTGCTTCCCTTAAAGCTCATAGCGTACGATTTCTCTACACTGTGATTTCATTTTTTTTTTTTTTTGCAAGGAGAGTGTCATGCCAAAGCTAACTTACTGTGAAGCAAACAGAAGATTAGAAAATGTGTTTTTAGAACACAACAATAGAAATCATATTCCTGTTCTTCCTAGAGTTTTAAAAATAAAACTGTGGATCATGCACCTAGTTTTTAAAACTAAAAAAAAAAAAAAAAGAAAAAGGAAAGTAAAACTCCAGCTTCCAAGAGGAGACATTCCTGAAGCTGAGTTTCAGGGGCTTCTCTATTGTAGACTCACATAAACCTGGATACTTTATGCCTCCGAGGGTCAACACTCGTTTTTTTTTTTTTTGCAAGAGAGAACTGCAGCTGTCAACATGAGCTCCTGGGACCTTGAGCAGTCAGTCTCCCTGTACCACCCACGTCATTCACTTAAAAAGTGTTTCTTGAGTACTCTTTGGAAGGTCCTACACACTAGAGGGGAAATCCAGACTCATCCAACTCTCAGAGAGCGCACAGTAGAGGAGGCCACCCTGTAACACATTGTTCTCACATTTCAAGAGGTGCTTGAGTAGAAAGACAGAAATGCTTTCTGAGGAGGAGATCCTGCAGGGACATGGAGAGCAATGTGACCCTATTATGGAAGGAGGAAGCAAGTATTCCAGAGAGAGGCAGCAGCATGCACTGAGTCAGGAGGAGGTGGCGGCAGTGTGAAGGGGCCTGAGTAATGCAAAGACTCTGAAATAGCTGGAGCTGGTGAGGGAGACTGGGAAAAGTGGGTAAGAGACAGTGTCAACACCATTAATTGCACCTACAGGTCAACCGTGTGACATTTGACTTTGCTCTGCAGACTGCTGGGAAATCATGGGTCACATGGCAGGATCAGATCCAGCCATTCATTCAGCAAATATTTTTGAGACTAGGATACTGCCCTTTGATTTTGATTCATAAAATATGGTGAGGAATAACTGAGGAACAACACTTACCGATTTACTGACAGAGCCATCTCTCCATCCCCCAAGGCAGCCTTTCATCTCCCATAGAACTCATTCTACTTATTTGTGCTTAATAAAGTTTTGTCAAATAGATGAATGAATGGAGTCCAAGGGCTCAAGTCATTTCCAAATGTTGCAGATGACTTTTTACTTCTCTGGCTTCAAAGTAGAGCTCTAGCCATCGCACTGAGCCTTGTCCCAGGCTGGCTGAAGAGTCACATGCTTGTCACAGGCCCTCTACCACTTGGGCGAAATTATAAATCCTGGCAGAATAGCAAATCTACAGGCCAGTAATTCACACTGTCTGTGACCCAGTGTTCAAGCTAGCATGCCCAGGCTCCTCCAAAGGTTCTAGAGACCTGTTTGTGCACCAAAATTCTGGGAATCATCGCCCCCATCTCTCTTAGTCTGCCTTTGCTCCATGCTACCCCTCCATACGGCTGTCACTCTATTAGTTAACACGACCAGCCACACCTTGCTGGTGCTGCTGGCAGCCCCACACACTCACTCACCAATGTTAACACTTTTAGAGTGGTCCCGACCTTCAGCTGCAGCCTTTCCTTGTATTACATATCCTTAGACCTCACATAAGTTGGATATTTGCCCATTGGCCATAGCCTCACTAAATGTTTACTATGTCTTGGCTGAAGTTTACTCAAGGTTAATTGCTGGAATCTCTCAAATATAGAGATAGCCAGTCTACTATCAAGAAGGTTACAGTCCTGTGGGGCTGTAGGCAATTAGGCAAGCAAGCAGGCAATTACTGCAATCCATCATTAAAAGAGCATGGATAAGGGACAGCTTGCAATGTACAAGTTTCTAGAGCTGGGTAAACCAAGGAAAAAGAGAAAGGCAGAGAAGTAGAGTATGCCAGGGAAAGTGAGTAGCGGAGACAAGGGGCAGCAGGAAGAGAGGTTCTATGTGGCTGAGTGTAAGACAGATGGCTGGAGGTGTCGTCAGGGTGGTAGAGGCTGGCCATGCGGTGCTCCATGCGGTTCTCCATGAGGCCTTCTCCATATCAGAGGCAACCCAATGCAAGGTTCTCTGCTGCTGTTTCTTCCAGGAAGATCCTGTTTCTGCAACCCCTATGGCAGTGTCTTTGTTGGAGCCCCGAGGCATACTATATCTCTTCCTGGGTCTCTTTATGGTTCAGTTTATTTTAGCCTTATGTCTGCACCTGTTGTGCCACCTCCACCAGGGTAGGGACACTTCTAGAACAGGAGATGGCATTTCATCTCCCTTCATACGTGTCTACTAAGGACCTGCTGTGGGCCAGGTGTTTGGCATTGAGCTGTACCAGAGAATGAGATGGACAAATTGAATTGAAATAGTTTAGCCCTCACCTGATGTCCCTGTGTCGGGCCTTCTAGGAAGCCCTCAGAGATTGCTCCAAAGGATCCAGGAATCTGTCCAAAAGGAAGGAAGTTGGTCCCTTCCCATCTGGTGCCCTTAACTGTGTGACTCTCATCCAACTGTGTAACATCGGTGATGAGGGATAGAAATAAGTCTCCTCTCAGAAACTTGCCATGGGAAAATGTTTCACAAAATTCAAAAGTACTTGATAAATCTTAAAGCAGCCTTCAAAGCCAGAAGCCAGGGAAGGTGCTTCCCCCGCTTCCTATTCTGGTGTGTCTTCCAGAACTCTCCACCTAGATGGCCATCCCAGGCTCAGCCCCCCTCTGCAGCCTGCTGCATCCTCCCCCAGCTGCTTTCTTCACATTTTTAGAGGCCATGAGAAACTCGCAGCGGTCCTGGGAGGCTTTCTGTGTGGGGCTGAGTTTCTGAGCCTGCAGTTTATCCACCGAGTCTCTAATTCTGGGTTTCTGTAACCACAGAATTGAACTGCATCCACATTTCAACATCGGAGGAATGAGAAGTTCTCAAACATGTTCAAACAGTGAGGCCTCTAGAAGCTTGAGTGTGTGTGTGTGTGTGTGTGTGTGTAGCTACAAAAACAATTTTAAAAATAGTACATCAACTGCATATCAGAGACCACTAGAACCTTGCTTTTTATGTAGGCAGGGCAAACCAGGCATCGAAGATTTAAGGGAAATGTTGGCATCCCGAGTCCTAAATATTTGGCACTTCATCTTCACAGTGAAGGAAGAGGGTACCTCTATTCATATCTAGGGGTGGGGTTTCTGCTCTAGCAGAGAGACTCTGGGTCTCAAAAGAGGGTCAAGCTAAAACCAATGATCCAACTTGGGGATACAACTCAGAGGTAGAGCATTTGACTAGCATGTGTAATGCTCAGGTCCATTCCCCAGTACTTGTTAAAAAACAAACAAACAACCTAATAAAACAAATCAATGGCCCAAACTCAGGTATGATAGAACACACCAGTCATCCTAGCACTTGGGAGACTGAGGCAGGGGGAATGAGAGTTTAAGATCAGCCCAGGCTACATAACAAAACTCTGTCTTTAAGTGAACAAACCAATAATAATAATAACAACAGCAATAATAGTAATAATAATAATACCTAAACAACAACAAAACCCCAGAACAATGAACATTTTCTAATGATTTAGAGTCAGAAGGACTCTGTTGCCATGGGTTTCTTTATTCCCCATTTCCTCTTTTTATATACTACTTCCCAAAATCTAGGAGAAGCTCAGTTCTCCTCCCTCTTCATTATTCCTAGAAAAATCAGGAAACATTGTAGCTAGCAAGGAGCATAGATCAAAACTATCTGGGTCCAAATCCAGCCTGTGCACTTAGTAACTCTGTATTCTGTGCCATGCTCTCTGTGCCTTGGTGGCCTTATCTGTAAAATGGCATCAATCACAGCAGTGATCTCAGTGCTGCTGGTGGGGGTTAAATGAGTCAATACAGGGCTAGTACTTCTCTGTGAAGTGCCAAGCTGTAAACAGTTTTAGCTTGTTGGCTATGCTCTGTCCTTGTATCAACTATTCAGTTTTATCATTGTATCACACAAGTAGCTGTAGACAGCACACACGGGAATGGGTGTGTTCCAGTAAGATTTATTTGTGAAAACTTTCAGGGAGCCATGTTTGCTTTGAAGCTCAGTTTGCTGACGCTTGAGGCCATACATGAAAAAAGTGCTTGGCATTCGGTGAGCACTCAACAAATGCTAGCTGTTATTACTCACAAATAAACTAACCATGTGAGTGCCTACTTGGAACTAGGCGTTGCTCTATGTTCTGGAAATATAACCGCATACAACACAGACAAGGTCCTTTTGCCCCAGGAGTGTCCATTCTGCATGAAGAGACACAAGAAAAACAAAACGAGGAAACAGAGAATAGTACTAGGTAGCAGTGAGTGCGACATGGAACTACAACAGTAGTGTCACCAGCACTGGCTAAATCAAAGGAGAAATCAGGAAAGGGCTCTTGGAGGGCGTGCCCTGTAAGCTAAGACCAGGGTGACCAGAAGGAGCCAGCTCTGTGGCTATTGCCAAAAGAGGATTCCAGGCAGAGAACGAGCTAGCATGCTTCTCATTGGTCCGCAGCCTAGCTCTGCACCAGCAGCAGAGCAGTGTGGGAAAGGCCAGGAGGAATGCAAAGGGGGAGAGGAGAGCAGGGAGGAAGAGCAACGGACAGGAGGGAAACCCCAGTTCTTTGGCATCTTGTTCATCAGGGTGCATAGCACTGGATGCAGAATGGAATGCTTCTTCCTTCCTCTTGACCCTCAGCCCTTCTCCCAGGATCTTTCTTTCTCTTAGTGTCTTAGCCATCAGCCTAGATATGGAATCATTTTTATGCCCCACATCTATCTTTAAGTCCTAGTCTGGCTAAGGCCAGCTAACTAACTATCACCTTAAGCCAGAGCCTTCCCTTCCTGCCTCCTACAGGTGAGGAAAGCCTAGATTCCCCTGCCTTCTGTACCAGGTGGGTTGAACATCACTCCCACAGGGAAGAGCTTTACATCTGATTGAGAATATACATGTGTGCATGTGGATTCTGGGCTCAGAAGATGCTCCAGGTCCACTTTCTTCCTTGTCTCTCAGGTCTGTAGCGTTCTCTCATTGTTTTGCCTTTTCTGCTCATCCAGACTTCTAGGATGGCCTAGCCCAGGAAGGCCACCCATGTGACATCGGTCTTCTATAGAGAACAAACTATAAACCTTGACAGTTGGAGCTTCAGACAGCCTGTCAAGGTCCTTCTTGCAGCTCCTTCATCAGAGTGACAGATTTTTCGAACTGGGCCTGGGCCATAGCATTCTGGGAGAACATGCCTCTTTTCCCTTTCTTCACTTCTTAATTCCAAAGAAGCTTCACCAGATGTTGTCCTCAATTAAGTTACACTTACTGACTCTTGTACTCTTCCTAATATGAGTGTGGTAACCACCATTGCTTGGAAGGCCTGCCTTGCTCCCTTGCCTGAGGCCTGAGGGGAAGTGGTACTGCTCTCTCCTTCATGGCCCTTATGTCATTTCTTGAGAGTTTCTACAGCTGCCTGAGTCACCACCAACTGTTAGGCCAGCTGACGCGTGGCACCGTGGGTCCTAGCATGCAGGCCGGTGACATGATGTGGATGTGATCTCCAGTCCACACACTTTGTTGTCTTGTGTCGCTGTCTTGGTACCCAGAAAGATGGCTAGAGAAGGAAAAACTTGGCCCCTCTTCTTGTCAACAATGACATTCCGCTGGGAGCTGACCCTTCCAGTGTGAGTCATCAGGAAGGGCTGTCCACCTCTGCCCAGATGAAGAGCAAGTGCTGGCACAAAGAGCTTGCCTTCTCAACACCATCAAAATGGCTAGGATTTTGCAGCTGCAGAAAAGTCTTGTGGCTGAAGAAGGATCTCAGAATAGCCTCTCTTCTGACCCTCAGAATATAGATACTCTTCAAATTCCTCCCCTCTCCCCGCACAAGTCAGACTGTAGCTGATGTAGACGGATATCCTTAAACATGGCTATGCTTGTGCCACATCCTGGCTGCAAAGCTCTGTGATGCTTTTGTGATAAAGCTCAAATATCTTAGTTTGGCTTTAACATCTGTTCTCATCACCCTTTACCTTATGACCTTTGCCCCAATAAGCTGGCCTCTTGCATTCTGAATGTGACATGGTGCACGTGTTTATCCCACACTTGTGCCTTCATCAGGCTGTCTTTCTGCATTGCTTCCTTCTCTGGAATACATCTTGCTCTCCAGATGCACCCAGACCCACACTCCTCCACCCTCACATTACTCGTCCGTCTATTAGAAAGCTATCAGTCAAACATAATGAAACATGCCTGTCATCTCAGTGCTGAGAAGTTTAGGGAGGGAGGATCATAAATTTAAGGCCCTATTTCCAGAGAGGGGAGATGCCATTGAGCTTGTGTGTGCCAGCCCAATGCCTTGCTCTGAAGATCTTACTTAATTCATGATAGACAAACACTCTCAGAGCTGCCAGGCCTGAGGAGCAGATTTTCACACACTTACAAGGTAGCAAGTATCTTAGGGGGACTTGGCTGATGTACTGGGAGAAATACCTTCCCTAGTCTAGAGAGATCAGAGAAGATAACTGGAGGAACACCTCTGCTGAGCGCTTGTGACATGAGTAGAAGTTGGGTAGGCAAGAGAACTAGGGAGGGAAGGAGGAAGCAGAAAGTAGGAAGACGATGCATTCTAGGAACGGAAAGACTGACAGTCTGGAGTAGAGGGTGTAAACTGGGTGGTGAGAGGTTGGTTTACCCAGGGGCCTTTTATAGTTAGTAAGCTAGCCGAAGAGTCACAAGAAGTCAATGGAGAATTGGTAGCAGTGACTTGAAATGAACAGGTTTGCACGTTGGAAATTCTAGAGTGACTGGAGTCACTAGAGCACAGGCTGGAAGAGGGCCTGGAGGTGCCTCGGAGCACTAGTGAAGAGATATGTGTGAAACCAATGGTAGCTTAATCCCAGTGGTGTGGGGGAGCAAAGGGAATGAGGAGAGATCTAGGCGCTTTCCAGCAAAGAGGACTGGTGGTTGCTGAGGTGTGGGGTGCTGAGGAGGGACAAGCATGGCTTCCTGGTTTTGATCATGCAGATCCTGGGGCAGGAGGATGGTCAGCTCAAATATGAATGTATCCATTTGAGCTGCCTGAGGGCCAGTCCAGGACAAATGTTCAGGTCTCTGAGAAGGGACCCTCCCCAGCTCACTGAGCCTAGTTCTTCCCAGCACATGGCATTCTGCCTTTTGTTATTCAACTTCCTCTGTGAATGATCACGTTCATGACCAGGGAACTATCAAAGGTTCATCAGTGAAGATGTCCTGGCCAATCATGGTCATCCTGACAGGGATAAGGGTCTGACCCAGAAAGAGTGGAGATTTAAAAGCATTTTAAAGGGGTGCTGATGAGTGAGATTGATTACCAGGAGTACCTGGTAAAGGGAGAACACCCAGGACCATGTATAGCTTACCATCACAGATAGAGTAGACTAGGGATTAGTTAGAGGAGCTGCTTTAGGGATTAAGAGACTGATTAATGAGGTGAGAATATAGTTCAGTGGCAGAGCACTTCCTTAGCATGGATAAGGTCCTATGTTGATTCTCTAGTACTACACTAGTGCTACAAAAAGCAGCACTAGGAAAGATAAAGAACTGCAAGTAAGAAGAGTTGAATTGTAGACCTACTAAGCTCCTAGTGACATCTGACAGATTGGTAGCTGGAGGAGTGCAGTGGGTCGCTGGACATTGGGGCCTGAGGCTGAGGAACGTCTGGAGTAATAGCAATTCAGGGTCCTGGCTGGAGCTTGCCCTTTTTCCCTTACCCCATATTAATTTGTAACTCCAAAACAGCAGATCATAAAGTTTTCTATCTCCCACATTAGAATTCAGCTTCCCTTAGCCAAGTTTTTAGTCTATTCCCCTTCACTGAGCAGGTATCTAGGAGTGTTCTGAATGGATCCCCAGGCAAGTGCTAATCAGAAGCAACTTGACTGACAGAAGCATGTGCCTGGGCTGGAGGTGGGGAGAAACATAGCAGCAAATGTCTGGACAGAGGGAAGAGAGGGTTCCTGGGCCTAGGAGTCATGATGCCACGCCTTAGAAATGAAGAGGAAGGGGAGAGGTGGACCATTCAGAGGGTGCTTCTTGGGCATCTAGCTTAAAAAAGAGTGTGCATTTTATACTTTCATAGGACCCTTGGCTAGTCAGATTTCTTGAAAAGTGACTGTGTAGCATCAGATGCTTCAAAGCTCAAGTGTGAAATCCCTCCTTAGGGCTGGACCCAGAACAGCTTTCCTCAGTCCAGACATATAAGGGAGTGGTCTGTGATTGGATTAGAAGGAGGGAGTTTGTAGTGATGGCCACTGGTGGTGCTAAATAACTTCCACAGCTTCCTAACTTTTCTTCTGACCCCATTTTGGCAGGGAATTCTCCATACAGAGAAATCTTTCAAAAGTGTGACTCAGATCATGTTACTTCCCTGCTCAAGACTGACACTTAGACTAAAAACCAAGCTCCCTGGAGAGATGAGGCCCTAAGGGGATCTCTGACTTCTTTCCTCCAACTTCCCATCCTCCCTCCTTTCACCCTTACAGCCACCCTTGCCTAAGAGCATCCTTCTGCTGGAAAGCCTCTCCCAAAGTTACTATCTTCTCTCTCCATCACTATTTTCAGGTCTCTGTTCAAATGTCTCCTCCTCTAAGTTTTCCCTGAACCTAGTAATAATATCTATGGCAAACTGGCAGAGCATTGCCGATACCAGCTGTGAAGGGGCATTCCCAGGGTACAGAGGAGCATGCATGGACTTGAACGGCTCAGAGACTAGTCCCAAGACAGAGCTCATGGCAGCAACATCAGAGCACACAGGCCACTATGGGGATGTGCCCAGACCAG
Source organism: Grammomys surdaster (assembly GCF_004785775.1). Classification (NCBI taxonomy): domain Eukaryota; kingdom Metazoa; phylum Chordata; class Mammalia; order Rodentia; family Muridae; genus Grammomys; species Grammomys surdaster. Next base: position 1,587,587 of record NW_021620966.1, read on the forward strand.
AGAAAGAAAAACAGACCCCAGGTCCTCTCTTCAGACTCTTTACTGTGTAGGTGAGTGTGATGACGGAAAAATAGCCAGAGGAGGAAATTGTCGGGGAGATAGGCTCTGAAAGAAATTAGAAGACCCTGAGGATCCATCCAGGGAAAGGGACCTGGCTTGTAGGGAGCTGAGTCTGCCAAGACTCCCTCTGAGAATCAAGAAGCATTGAACTATACTGGACCTCTAAGGGACAGTCTGTGTCCCAATGGTCAGTTTCCAGGGGAAAAGCAGGGACTTGCCTCTGGAGGGCAGGGCCCTTGCTACTGAAACCCTCCCCATGGAATCTTTGCAGTTTGCTTGTTCCTCAGGCTTCTGGGAATTCCCCACTTCCTGATAGGAAGTCTGGAGCCTTGGTGGGATTTTCCTTAGCCTAGGAATTCAGGACACAGCCTAGCTTTTACTATAATGCCTTTACCTTTCACATACTGATCCCTCTCCCCAAACGCACACACACACACGCACGCACGCACGCAAGCACACGCACACCCTGGAGCAGATTTTCTCCCCACAATTGCCTCAGAAGCTGTTAGTCTTTGGAGGCCACGCTTAGAGAATGGCCTCTCTTAAGGTAGTCACTCAGCTGCTGACACTCCCAGGCTGCTGAACCTATAGCTCTCAAAGCCCTGAGGGTCCCTGTTTCTGGCTAGGGAGGAGGCCTTTGCTCAGACTCAGCTGGCACACATCACAGGTCAGGGGGCCTCCTGCTGTCTGTCACATGAGTCACTCCAGCACACTCATATAGTCCCTCACCTGCCTCTGCCTGCTTTAAGTGTCCTTTTCTTCCTCCTGGCCCTTGCAGAGGCTCAGCTGTGAAGACTTGATTAAGTAGCGGCTTCAGGGACCCTGGTGGAGTAAGCGTCTACTGGCTGGTGTCTAGGGTCTAGACAGCAGCCACATGAATCTTGAGTATGTGTCTGGTCTGAGACATGTCCCTGGCCAGTTGTTAACTCATGGGTCTCAGAGCACCTGCTTCTTCTCGGGGCAGTCTCTTAATTCATTTCATCAGCTGATGTCTCTACCAGGCCTCAGAACAAGGTACTGAATGGGGGAAGAACACAGAATGAGGATATCATGGCTTCTGCCATTCAGTAGCTGCCAGGCTCATCCTAACAATGACATGCCTGCTTCAATGGAAGTCAGGCTCTGGGCTGGGGTGTGAGTGTGGAGTTAGCATATGATAGGCATTCGGGGAAGAAGTTAGAAGAAAAGAAGATAGCATTCCTACATAGCAGCTAGACTATGGAGAGTGGTAACATCTCCACTTTGAAGCTGGGTTACCACCTTGCTCTTAGCTCCCTGAGCTAAGGACACGGAGGCAAAGGAGAGAGAGTAATGAGAGTGGGCAGGAGAGATCTGAGAAAGATAAAAAGGGCTATCAAAAGGAGGAGGGAGCCCATGGGGTTCTATAAAGGACTACCCTAGACTACACTTGTCTACCAGCTCTGGACACCCTACCCCTCCTAACAACATGCTTTCCTTTCGGCTTCAGTAAACACTTAAGAGTTTCACCTCTTGTTACTCACGTTGATCCCTGAGTGTTCAGTTCTTTGTTAGCCTTTGGGGAAACCCCATGGCCCCACACTCCTCCAACATGCAACTAAGCAATGAGTAAAACGTCCCTGAACTCAAAGAACTTAGGTTGTATTTAGGGACATTGAAACCTGTAAGTCCATTCTATCCCAGAAGTACCTGAAAAGCAGGCAGCTCCTCCTTCCAGCCTTGGCTTATAGTCTACCTTCCAAGATGCCTTCTCTAAGCCCTGTCTGTGTGGCTGTCCTTCACTCCCCACCGATTACACCCTGAGACGTCGTTGTTACCTTTCAGCCCACCAGCACCCATCTCCCTCTAGAGCTTGAGCATCTGAAGGGAACAGCTGCTCTCTGGTATCTCCTTGGTGTCTTACACAATTGCACACATTTTCAGAATACGTTTAACATGATGACTTTGAAACATCTTACTGTAATACATACCAGAGACACTGGCAGCATACTTGCTTTGTTAGAGAAGAAGAAATGATTAATTCTGAATAATGAGGATCAAAAGAGGCAGGAGAAAGTATAATTGCAGGCAGGCACTGAGGGTATCCAGGTCCTCAAGAACAACAGGCCAAGGGCGTCTCATGGGGAGGGGACAGCAGGGGGGCAAAGGCTGGGAGCCAGTGTATATGGTTTACTACAGGATCTGGTGCATAGTACCTAGAAGAAGGAACAGAAGATGGGGACAAGGAACCCCCCTCCTCAGTTGGAGGAGTCTGCCAGTAAGTCTGCTCTTTGTTTTATAGACACAGAGTTCCTCTGAGAAATTGTAAGAAAGGGACAGAATTTGAGGAAGATTAAATTTATAGTGACATGATGGGTCTATTTGGGGGAATGAATCACTAATAGAGTTATCTCCTGCCTCTTCTCTCTGCCTCTCTGCCTCTCTGCCTCTCTGCCTCTCTCTGCCTCTCTGCCTCTCTGCCTCTCTGCCTCTCTGCCTCTCTGCCTCTCTGCCTGCCTCTCTGCCTCTCTGCCTCTCTGCCTCTCTGCCT
>NW_021620966.1:1590255-1636141 GCF_004785775.1 Grammomys surdaster
CTGCCTCTCTGCCTCTCTGCCTCTCTGCTTCTCTGCCTCTCCTCTGCCTCTCCTCTGCCTCTCTCTGTCTCTCTGCCTGTCTCTGCCTCCTCTGCTTCTCTGCCTCTCTGCCTCTGTCTGTGCCTCTGCCTCCTCTGCCTCCCCTGCCTCATCTGCCTCTACCTCTGCCCTCTTGGGAGTGATGAAGAGGCCAGTGGGGACTTATCAAAGAAGTCAGTTAGGAAAGTGTTGTAATGTTGGGAAATAGATGACAGTGAGAATAGAACGACAGAAGCAAAATTAGTGGCAACTGTATATGGGAAGTGAGACTGTGTCTAATCAGAGTGGCTGAGGGGACACAGAAGGGCAGATGCCAAGGCAGGGGAAGAGAGACACGGACAGTATGGCGTTCTGAGTTGTTATCAGGGAAGTAATCCTTAGACTTTGACATCACAATGAGGAAAGAAGAGTTTTAGAAGTCACCCTTAGTTCCAGGGCATCTTGATAATAAGCTATGGATGCCTTCTGCCCTGAGTGTTTGAAGGAATTCAAAGCTTATACAAAAGACATCTTTTCATTTTGTGGAAATGTTTCAGAGACCTCATCCAGTTTTAGCCACCACTCCCTCTTTTTGCCGCCTATCACCATAGCAACTCTTATGCTTAACAACAGAGAGGTGAGGGATGTCAGGAGAGGTGGGATAGTGCAAAGGACACAGGAAGGCTCTGCTGTCATCGTGGATGACCTCAGTGGTCCAGCCTACATCCTAGCCTTTCAGATACTTGGTATCTTCATCCTACTGCATCTTGACTTTTTCCCATTACACTTTCTAGACAGTGTCACTACCCAGAACGACCTCATCTCTGAAGTTAATCATCCTGACATCTTTCTAAATCCTCATTGTCTCTATTAAATCCCATTTTCTTTATCTGAGCTCTCAGCCCTCTTCCTCAGTCTGAAGCCCATCTTCTTTGTTCACTATCCTCTCTAATAGCTCAGAATCTCCTCTATAACACAAGTTCTTTGTTGTATCCCCGGCACAATCCCAAACATGGATAGAACAGCTTTCCTCTTCCTTGGAATGTTGGCTGCCTGGACACATGGATTTCTGCTGGAGAAAGTTGCCTGGACCATCATGGTCTCTTCTTCAATCTGAGCCTCAGAAAAACCTGCTATGCTTCTCTCAGGAACAATGTTTTTCTCCTTGAACAATTTTCTTTGAAAATCCTGTTTCTAATTCTTAAGCCTTTGACATCTGAATTTTCAGCAGATGATAAAGATTCTTCTTCCAACAAGAAAATGGGCCAGCTATGGTGATGCATGCCACCATCAGGCCAGCCTGGACGAGGTATAAAGACCAGTTCAAAAACACTAATGGGTGGGGACGCTGCTCAGAGATGTGCACTTGCCTAGCATGTGCAAAGCTCTGTATTTAATCCCCACCAACATAAAACAAATGATAGAAAAAAATAAAGCCTGGTGACAAGAACTCCTCCAATTGTCTCATAAACCAATGTGCCAGTCCCTTCTTCTGCCTTTGACCTCCTGACTTAATGGAAGATATGTGCCATGTCTGACCTTGTCATTTTTTTCTTCTATACATAACTCTTTTTTCTTGAGCCCTTCCCCCTATTTTCCTTACTTTTAAATGACTTCCTTTCCCCAACTATCAAATCAAGCCTTCCTTTGATCCAGCCTCTTCCACCTATGACTACCCGCTCTTTCCTAGAAAAGCATCTCAAACACCCACCATTGGCCTTACAGCTGTGCTGTTTCCCCTCAAACACAATGTAAGTAAACGGTAGTTCACAGTGCCACTGATGGCCTTCTCCATATGGACAATGCTCTTGCTCTCTGATGTGCGATTTTCCCCCATGGTGAGTCACTTTTTTCTTCTGCCTCAGCTTCTATGATGTTTTCCTGTTTTGCCTCCTCTTTCAAACACTAAACATTGGAGCCAATAAGATACTCAGTGAGGTTTGTCTCTTTCAAATATTAACTGGCAGCTGCCCTATGTCTGATGCTTCAAGTGCCTTCCATGTTGACCTTGTCCCATGTACTTCTCTTTCCAGCCCTCTTTCTGATCTGAGCCTCAGATCTGCATAACCAATTACATGTAGGGTTTTCAGACATGGAAGACAAACACTTAGAATGTCTGTCTAAATTTGACACTTATTAACTCAGATTAATAAGTGATTTTTTTTAAAAAACACGAGTATACACCCATATACTGCTTAGGAATGGTTTATACTAAAAGGCATTGGTTGTTCATCTAAAACTCAAGTTTAACTGAGTGTCCTTGTTTATCTGGCAACCCTGTGACTTGACAACTTTACCTGAGGCCTTATAGGCAGGTGCCACCACACAATTAGAGCCGTAGGTGAACTTCTGACGAACTATCCACTGGGTTATACAAGTGAAGAGAGTCCTTGACTCCTTTGGCCTTCTTTGCTCCTAAGCCCTTCTAAATGGCCCTAGCATGAATACTATAATGTGGTTCCTCCATGTCATTCGATGGCTACAGAAGGCCTGAGAATACCCAGCCTTATAATCACCCTGGTCAAAGTCACCCAAATCTTCTACCTGCCACGGTGTTCTTTCTGATGCTTGGCGATGTTGGGGGATTATCAAACAATGGCCAAATGATTTTACTTATTTTTATTTTATTCATATTTTATTATGACTCTTATTAGTTTGGATTCTAAAATCCCAAACCCTTATGGGCCCCTGACACCCTGCCTGGCACACCCTTTTCTCACCCTCCCTCCTGTTTGTGAGCCTTCGCTCCTCTCTCTACTGCCATTCCAAGTTTCTCATAGTTCCCTCAGAGTTCCCAGTTTGTTCTTACCTTGAGTTTTCCCACATACACTCCCTTGCCTGGAATAATCTTTTCCTCTTTTCTTGTTCTTAGCTCAGGATAGCCCTTTAGGCCTTAGCCACTGTCCTTTGTTACCCTTCAACCCTGTACTTCCTTCTTGGAGAACATGTCATCTTCTACTGACCAGGTCAATTCCTGATACTCTTTGAGCAGGACCTTGTCTGCCTTCTCCTTTGCATTGGGAACCTTGTACAGACAACATGTGCAATTCATATTTCAGGAATGAATGAGAGCCTGGTCCTCCTCCCCACCCATCCTCAGAGGGCTCCTCTTGTCTACTTGTGAGCTCCAGCACAAAGTAGCCCTAAGAAATGGATGGGTAAATAAAAACGACCCCTGCATGCCCACTGGCCTGTTGTGTGTCCTTGAGTGTCCACTTAGACCTTCTCAATCAGAGATAACAGCAGGAATTTCATGATGGAGAGTTTTGATTTTGTTTTATTTGATATTTTCATTCAATGTATGCATAATGCTAACAACATTATCATACTGGAGAAGCTTAGATGTGAAGCCACCTACAGACTACCTACAGAAGGGCCATGGGAGCCCAGTGCTCTGAGTACAAGTCTGGGAGCATTCTTGGGCCTTCTGTGGCTTGGGAAGATTATCACTACAGTTCTTTATATCTCAAAAGATCTGGACAGCCTTCGCATGGCAGCATTAGGACTCAGGCATTCATAAGTGAAGACAGAATTATCCGAAGAGGGACAGAGGGTATTGGAGCCAAATGAGGGAGACTATAACCTGAGCAACATGGAATTACCAGTGAGCTCTGGCAGCACTTTGCAATGATGGAGAGGCATAGACAAGAATGGCGGTGGCCATATTAGCTGGATGAAGAGTGCATGGATGGCTAGGTGAATATGGATGACTTGTACAAGGGGCTCTACCTGTAAGTGGAACCTCCAACCTGGAGGTCCAGTGAGTCACCGGGCCAAGATGAAGTGTCCACAAGGACAGTGCCCCCAGGATACTTGCTTTGGAGATGGCCCTGTAGCTGAGTGTTGACAAATACCATGACAGAAAGCAACCCAAATAATGGCCTGTTGTTCCTTTGAAGTTTTGAGCTCTGAGTAGGACCCCAGGGAGTGCCTCTTGAGCAGAGTCCCCAGCCTCAACTCTTTTGTATTGATATATAATCTTCTCTTTTGAGGATTCTCAGGGGAAGAGGCTCAGTATAGATACTGACATAAACATGTTCACCAAATTCCCAGTGGGCCCTCACATAGTGGATATACTCTGTCAGCCACCAAGAATTCTGCCTGAGAATGCATACTGCTGCCAAGGTGAGAAAACTCTTCCTTTACAGAAAGTAATAGCTTTGTGTACACCACTGCCCCCTGAGGCTTTTGATGCTGTCAGTGGCAGTGTCTAGTTCACGGAAGATCTTGCCTTGAAAATGAAAAAAAAAAAAAAAAAGATGGTTAGATTTTACACCTATGTGTCTTCAAGTGGAGTGTCTCAGTCTTCCAGGTCCAACATCAAAGCTCAGCTCCTCTCTGGTGTTCTTTGAATGCATAACCACAGGAGAGAGGCAGAACAGTCAGATGGAGGCCCTGGCAGCCTCTAACAGCATGATGCTAATGAGTGGAAGTCAGAAGTCAGCACCTATGGCACCTTGGTCTCCAGGGCTAGTTCCTGATGTGTGTGCGGCCTTCCAGCATGGCCCTCCACCCTCCACCCTCCACGAAGACTGCTTAGCAAGCTGCATGTTACATTTGGGGATTAGGGAAAGTGTCTAGGATACCTGCTTAGCAAACTGCTGTAAAGGGGGCAGGGGTGTCCTAGAAGTAAGGATTGATCAGGGACAAATTAAGTTTGGGAACCAGCATAGCAAGTGATCACAACACTGTGCGGAGTGAGAGTCATATTGGAGAACATAGGATGCCCAAGAAGTGACCAATGAGAACTTGCTAGCCCTGGACACATGGTTTCCTGTAGGAACAGAAATGAGTTAACAAAAACTGAAGAGGAACTAGTGTTGTGGAGGTGGAAGGAGGACGTGGAGGTATGAAGGCCGGAAACCAGGGCAGCTCTTAAGAAGCAAAGGTTGAGCAACAGTCAGCTGCCCCAGAAAGGGGGAGCTCTGGGAAGTGACTACTGTGTGTGGAAAAAAGGATGTCAGCAGTAGCCCAAAAAGGAACATTAGCACATTTCTTGGGTTAACTCCATTATCACTCTGTGGACCCTCAATGATCAGGTCCTCTTTTTCTGCCCCACCCCCATCATGTTCTACAACGGGGAGACTGGTTTCTAACTTGGAGGATGGTCAGTAGCGCTTCTGGATAAAGTCCAATCCATGTAGGGTAGGCTACAGCTTATCTGTCTAGTCTTGAGAACCTAGAACTATGTTCTGATATGGGTAAAGCTTCCACCCTGGTATGTAATCAATCTAATGGAATCGTCTGGCATGTCTACAACTCATTTCTGCCCCTTATCAGCTAAGAAATGATCCCTTATCCCAAGACAGCTCTTGAAGATTGCATTATTCTCTGTACTCTCTTTTCAAAAATATTTTTATTGTATTAATTCAGCATGGTATGTGTGTGCCTTTGTGTGTCTGTATGTCTGTGTGTGTATGTGTGTATGTGTGTAGAGGTCAGAGGACAACTTGTAGGAGTTCATTCTCTTCTTCCACCATATGGGTTCTAGAGATCGAATTCATGCTGTTGGGCTTGGCAGCAAGTGTCTTTATCGACCGAGTCACCCCACTGGCCCTCTGCGCCCTCCACTGCCATGTGCTCTCCTGTATAGTCTGCCTTGCACCTCTCCCTCCTATGAGACCAAGTCTGCCTTCAAAAGGAGCCATGGCTTCCCTAGTTCCCCACCTCATCTTACCATTCTAGAAAAAAACAAAAGACAAAAAACAAAACCATCTTTATCTACATCTCTTTTAGGAAAGCAAAGACCAAAACAAGCAACAAGCCCACCATTCTGGGACCTGGCAATCCTGACAAAGGGTACTCGCAGCTGTGTCTAGCTCCTTGTCTGTGTTCCTGTCCCTTCCCCGAGTCAAAGCCTCATGGCCTTTGACCTTTTGGATCTTTGGTGAAACCTCCTTTTCTTCATCTCAGTTCAGCCACAGAGATCCCCTTCAAGTGCTCTGGTCATTTGTGGGTAATCTATCCCCTGGAGCTCTCAGGCTGAGGGGATCCCATTCCACACATCTCCATATTCAAAGATGGCCTACCAGGGGATATTTTCTCCCAACAGGACTCAGAACATACATATCTTTCATAATTATGTTTTTATAAATATAACTTTTTAAATCATAACACTGTCATCCTCAAAAACTTTTGGAACTCCCCATACCTGGAAGTTAGGAGAGAAGTAAGGAGTTAAGAGAAAAGTTCGTTGGACTTTTACTCCCTTGGAGATAGTAGGAGTGGGTCTTCTATGTCTGTCCCAAAGTCTCTATGAACTTGGGTGTGCCTCCCTCTCTAATATCCCCTTTCACCACCCACCACAGGCTTCCAATCTGTATGAGCATTGGAATCTGGGCAAGGAGAGTGTCTTAAGGTTCAGAGAGAACTCAGAGAGCTCAGATGACCTTCATGTGAGACCTTAGCTCCTATGTGGCCAGCTCTATACCACACAAAAACATTTGTAAACTGCAGTTTCCAAATGTCTGCCCTCACCCTGTTGTCCAAGGGACGCAAGGCTTGACTCCAACACCACTGCCATTGGCCTCTATGGACTTTCTTTCTTCCTTTAGACTTTAAGGGAAAATGATGGAAGCTGGTCCTGTGGCCTGTTCTCAGTAGGCCTTTTCTTTTTCTCTCCTCCAAAGCACAAACCTGCTCCAGCCTGATCCATTTTCTTACACCTTCTCAAGACTCTAGACAGGAGGACAAGTCACCCCCTCCCACGTTAGCTTTAATTGATGTGGAATGGCTTCATTGAGGAGCCTACATCCTGAGTTAGTGGGAAAAGATGCTACAGTCAATTAGCAATGTCTGCTGTGGGAAAGAGACAAGAGTCACAGTGTGTGACAAGAGGCATGTCATGTGTGCCTTACATTGGCTGACACCCTTTCCGCCTGCCATATTTGGCTGAAGCAATTCCTCTTTCTGAAATCCCCTCTTTTCTCTTTCACTTGTCCCAGTTCTTCTGAAGTCTGATTCTTTCGAAGAACTTAGAGTATTTTTTCAGTGTGTAAAAAACTCGTGGTTCATAACGTTGTATTGTAGTCAGGAATTTTGTTAAGCAGCATGTTAGAACTCTTCTTGTTAGGGGCCGGGGGTGGGACAGTAACTGCATGAGATGATCTGTATATTAGTTACTTTCCCTGTTTCTGTTTTTAGAACTTATGACTGCAGCGGCTGTCAGCAAAAAGATAACATGGAAGCCTCCTGTGCTCCTGTGACTTTGACTGGAGGCCGCCTGACGAGGTTAAATTCATCCTGGTGGGTGTGTATCTGTGCTTCCTAAAGCTTTGGGGTGGAGCAGTAAGGCCTGAAGCTTAGCCCTTCTTTTAGTCACCCCCACCCCTGTGGCTATGATAAAATGCCCTGACAAAAAGTTACACAGGGAAGAAATGGTTTATTTTAGTGTGGAATTCCAGATTACAGTATGTCATTGAGGGGAAGTTGAGGCATGAACTTGAAGCAACTAGTCACATCTACTTTCAAAAACAGAGAGAAATGGATGCACACAAGCTTAGCGCTCAGCTAGATCTCTCTACACTTATATAATCCAGGGCTCAGCACCAAGCAATGAGGTCTCCACTTTCAGGCTGGCTGTCCTGGTTGGTTTGTTTTTTCTCCTGTTTTGTTTTGTTTTGTTGTCAATTGACACAATCTAGAAGAACCTCTAGCTTGAGGTTTACTCAACTGAGAAAAATGCCTCAATTCATACAAGTCTGTGGAACATATTCCTGGTTAGAGATCAATGGGGACGGGCCCAGATCACCATGGGTGGTGCCACCCCTGGGTAAGTGGTCCAGAGTTGTTAGAAAGCAACCTGAGCTAGCTGTGGGAAGCAAGCCAGTAAGCAGCACTTCTCTATGGCTTCTGCTTCAGTTACTATCTCCAGGTTGCTGCCCTGGCTTCTCTAAGTGTTAGAGAGTGACCTGTGAATTGTAATATAAATAAGCCCTTTCTTCCCCAAGGTGCTTTTGGGCACTGTGTTCTTATCATAGCAATAGAAACCCTAAGACACTGGGTCATCCCACATCAATGAAAGCAACCAAGACACTCTCTCACAGACATGCCTAAAGTCCAAGGACCCCTGAGACTCTCTTCCCAGGTGATTCCAGGTTGTGATTACTAACTTTTCTGTGGCAGTGATAAAATTCTTGGAAGAAGTAACTTAAGAGAGGAAGGTTTTATTTTGGCTCTGTAGGTGGGTAGTCAGTCCATCATGGAGGGGAAGGCGTGGCGGCAGTAGAACTACACCACTTTGTCTCCTGATGATATATCACAGCAGTAAGTCTGGTGTGGGTACTCAGAAGGTTTTTCTGAGTGTAAAAGCTTTATTGAACATAAGAATAGACCAGAGAGTAAGATGTTGCTAGTGCAGACCAACCACTGGGCTGCCCACACCAGACATCTTTAAGCAGGTCCACTAGGTTTAGTCAAAGAGCAAGACAACAACTGGTTCCTTAGAGTCTGGTTTCAGAATAAGGGTGGGGCTTCTGGGGAGAGGAGGTGGGGAAGTTCCAGCTATTAGGAAAGTTCAAAGGTTCAGAAGTGAGAACCAAAGAATCAATCTGCTCTGGAAAAATGTCGCTGGCAGCAGGCGGAATCCACTCTGCTCCTCCGGCGTGAGACTGGCTGACTTTGCTGGTTCCTGCTGTCTTTTCCCTCCTGTGTGCGCCATCTTCCCTGATACTGTGAGTGCTGTAAACCACTGAGAATTATTAGCCTGTCAAGTCACTTACAGCCTTGATGTCCTGGAGCTCATGTCAGCAGTGTAGTGTCCTCAGAGCAGAGTGAATTCCCTGAAAGTAGTGTGTCTTGTAAGAGCTATAAATCCAGGGCTGTCCCTATGATGCTTCAGAGGCTTCAAGGCTCCTGATTTATTAGGTGGCTGTTCCCCGGTCACTGCTGCTGGCTGTGATCCCTGCTCTCCACTGCACTCTGTGTGGGGTGGGGGATGGTTGCAGGAAAGGCAGGAAATAAAAATTCAGTGTCCGCCGATGTGAGTCCCGTGGATGGCTGTCCCCTCCCTTGCCCTTGTGTTTGGTTTCCCACGACTGGCCACGCTGTCATTCTCAGCTGAAGTCTGAATTGCGTGTGCTCATTTTCTCTTTCGGATTGTTTACAGGCATTTTGAAGGCAGACTCTGAATCTAGTTTCCAGGGTCTGCCTCCTTTGCACTATACCCTGCTAACTTCGCCCGCAGTGTGGGAAGCAGGATACAATGGGTGACTGGACAGATTACCAGGGTCTGCCTCCTTTGCACTATACCCTGCTAACTTCGCCCGCCGTGTGGGAAGCAGGATACAATGGGTGACTGGACAGATTAAATGGCTGAATGGAGAGGAGGAGGGGTAAATTAATTTAGAAGAAGGGCATCCCAGGAAAGCCCTAGCCGCCTTTCTGAAAGCCAGCAACCAATCTGGAGTACCCATTACCTCTTTAGCCTGGCACTTCTACTGCCAGCTCTAGGCTGGGCCATGCTCCCGCAGCCTCTGGGGAGCATGGTTGGCCTTCGGATCTGTGTGTTTCAGTTGGCCTTGTGAACAGAGTCTGTTCCAAGACCAATGTGAGTGATTTGGCCACCTCCCTGTTTTATAAGTCCCATTCCTGAGCTGGGTCCTACAAACATCTCTTTGCCTTTCTATCTTCAGAGGCAAAATATCTGGTTCATCCTCAAGGCCTTCATGCAACTCCTCCTACACTGAGCAGGGGACTTGGTGAGCCCCAACTCTGGGTATGGGTGAGGTGTGATCTGGGCAGCAGTTTGAGAAAAGCATGAGAAGCCCCCTGCTCTCCTGTAACTCCAAGCCCACTGGGGTGACCAGAACACAAGGCTTATTGAGAAACCCTCCGAGACAATGCTTGCATGATAAGCACCACATGTGTGGAGAAAGCTCAGCCCAGCCCTGTCTGAGTTTGCCTGGGTGGGCTGGGGTCTGGAAGGGACCCACATAAGGAAGAAGAGGAGGGCTGAGCATGCAGCTTAGTGGTAGAGTATGCACAAGGCCCTAGCTTCAATCCCCAGTCGCAGCTCCCCCTCTCATACACACACATACACACACACACACACACACACACACACACACGAGAAGACAGGGTCAGAGACACAGAGGGAGACAGAGAGAGACAGAGAGAGAGAAACACAAAGGGGACAAGAGCGGGACTAGGAGGAAGGTTCTAAGGACATGGGGAGCTAGTTCAGCCAGTCAGCAGCTTTGGGCAAACCATCTAATCTGTCTCTATCACGGAGGTCCTATGAGAGCCTGAGATTCTGGGTAGACATAGCACAGAGGTGCAGCCTTGTTGCTGGTGTAGTCTGAGTGTCTGCTGGCCTAGCAGCAGAGGCCCAGGCCAGCAGGCTGAGCAGGGGCCTGTCACCTTCTTCCCATGACCTTTGGCTTGGAGAGTCAGACCCAAGAGGCCATGGGCCAGAACTGTATCCCAAAGGCTGGAGACCAGGTACCTTAAGCCTGGGCTTCAGCTCACCCAGCCACCCTTTTTACTCAGTTCCAAGGCTATAATGACAAAGATGAAAAGGACCCTAGCTAGGAAGGGGGATGGGGTGGGGGCAAAGAGGCCACATGAGCAGCAGCCAGGACAGACAAAGATGTGCTGTTTCCCCAGCTTGTGACATTTGTTTGCAAACAGCAGTGTTTTCCTGGGACACTGTGCTTGTGTCTTCCAGACCAACAGAGGCTATCTGTGTCCCAGCCCCTCCCTGTCACAGGCTCCATCTCTGGCCTCCACGGGACTCGATGCTTGTCCATGTCCCTTGATCTCCCCACTGGCTCTCCATCCTTGCAGTCTAAGCAGCCTCTGCACTCAGAGAAGTAGAGAAGGCAGAATGACCTCAGAGGGTGTGTGTGTGGGGGGGGCAGTACACTGCAGCTTTGGGGATACCCAACAGTATGTCGGACAGGGAGTGTGTGCCTGTCACAACCCCAGAAACATACCTCTGGCTGGCTCCACCTGCATCTCAGATCTGGGGCCTATCAGCACTTGGAAGTCCAGACAGGCCCAGCCACTCTGAGCCACTCAGAACTTCAGTTTTGTTTGGACCTGATAGTTATGAAAATGGAAGCAGGTAACAGTGTGACAATGCCTAGCACAGAGTAGTGCTGAAATGTTTAAAGCCCTGCACTTGGCAGGGAATGGGGCTATATCCCCAACTCTGCTGCATGTTTGGCTAGGAACTGTTCACTAATTCAGGCTCTTGCTAAGATAGTCTGCTGCTAAACACTGAGCATAGGGACAGGCTCTGGCTGGGCAGAGAGCTGCCTCAGCAGGTCAAAGCCTTCTTTTCCATTCTTCAAAGGAGGTTCAGGGCTTCTTTGGGCAGGAATGATAGTATTCAGCCCCTGAAGTCACACTGTGCTTCTTTCTGGATGCCTTCCCCTGCACCCCTACCTTAATCAGACCAGTTTCAAAGTTGTGTGCTATGCCTGCAAATAGGACTTGGTGATTTAGAAAGGAGAAAGCAGTCCTGAGGAGTGGGCTGCCACAGCTCCAGCTTGCTGCCATTGGAGAAGCCCACCTAAGAGTCGGCAATACTCATACAAAGCGCATCAAAACCCGACAGCTGCTGAGACTCCCTGCATTTTCTCCCACCTGTCTCTCCTGACTCATCTTCTTAAGGCCTTTGAGACAATCTCCAAATGTTTTCATCCTGATTACTCCTCTATTCATTTTCTTTTTTTTTTTTTTTTTTTTTTTTAAATATTTATTTATTTATTGTATTGATGAGTACACTGTAGCTGTCTTCAGACACACCAGAAGAGGGCATCCAATCTCATTACGGATGGTTGTGAGCCACCATGTGGTTGCTGGGATTTGAACTCAGGACCTCTGGAAGAGCAGTCAGTGCTCTTAACCGCTGAGCCATCTCTCCAGCCCCTCTATTCATTTTCAAATATCCAAATAATAAGCTGAGAGAAGTCGAAGTACACAGAGGGGGACATGGGGCCTTGGGGAGATCCTAGAGCTTCAGACAGATTGGTTACAAGGGAGGGGAGGGGATGGAGTGGGGTGTGTGTGGGTGTGTGTGTCTGTGTATGTGTGTGTCTGTGTGTGTGTGTGTCTCTGTGTGTGTGTCTCTGTGTGTCTATGTGTGCAAAATTAAAGTCCAGGCCCAGTCATATGAGGTAAAGGAACCAGTGTTTGGACTCTGTAAGCCAGATGTGCACATCTGCTGCATGGGGTCAAAGCCACCCAGGGCATCTGAGTTCCACACTCGTATACAAGTGGCTATAGTCAGACTGTTGTCCCTGGATTGAGGGGACCACGTTCTGCCTCCTGAGGTTACGAAGATCAAAGGAGATCAGAGTGTGGAGGCATTGACTTGGGACCCGCCCCAGCGTGGCGGTCACTGGCTGTAATGACACACACAATCCGAGTTGATATTGACTCTATCTGTCCAGCAGCAAAAGCCAAAAGCTAAGGAGGCCTCTTTTTCCCACATTCCACATCAAAACCACCAGAAAATCTTGCCTTCTTGGCCAGGTATGATGGCAAATACCTTTAATCCCAGCAGTGGGGAGACAAAGACAGGCAGCTCTCTTGAGTTCAAGACCAGCCTGGTCTATAAAGAGAGTTCTAGGACAGCCAGGGCTACCCAGAGAAACCTTGTCTGGGAAAAACAGCAACAAGAAATTCTGCCTTCCTTTCTACCTCGCCTCTTCTCACTTCTTGCTGTTCCTCTCCTAGGCCTAAACTATCATTTCCCACCTCAGCTGTCACAGAAGCTTCCCAGGATATTTCCCATTGCCTGTCAGTCCTTTCATAATATAGAATCCAGAGGGATACAACCTTCCAAGGCTCCCTAGTTCCTTCTTGAAAGTCTATGCTTTCAAGCTGGGAGAAATGCTCATAATCTGCCCTCTGCCCATCTCCATGACACTCATGACATGGGGTACATGTTCCCCAATGCTGATTTGATTCAGTCATCCCTTCCCTATACAGGGGGCCTTTGCCACTGCAGTTACTGCTGTCTGCCTGAACTTTCATCCTGTCTTCCTCACACCATGAAACTTCCTGATTTACTCTCTGTAGTATTATTGTCTGTTGCATCTCCTAGATCTCACAAAGATTCCCATTCAAATGAGGCCATCTTACAGAAGTCTGGGAAACAGCTTAGGCAACCTACTTCTCCCAATGGCAAAACCCCCAGGTTTTCTACAGAAAAGGTGTGACCTCAACATGTACATAGTACAGGGTTAAGGAGGCAATGAACAATGGTTGCTCTGTCCCTCTGTCCCCTCCTCTTTAAGGTCTTCTCACTGGGCAGCCAGATACATAGACACATACTTAGCTACAAACACGTCTTTGGTGCGCTTTGCACAGATGAAGTCAGTTACACTAGACTTTCCCAGCTGCTTCCTCAAAGGAAAATAGCGTAGAGGATACAAGCAAAAAGCTGTCTGGCTTATGAAGTGAAGAGGCCTCCTCCTTCTCCTTCCCCTTCCCTTTCCTCCTCCTTCTCCCCCTTGCCCCCACCCCCAAGAGACAGGGTTTCTCTGTGTAGCCCTGGCTGTCCTGGAACTCACTCTGTAGACCAGAGTGGCCTGGACCTCAGAGATCCACCTGCCTCTACCTCCCAAGTGCTGGGATCAAAGGGATCAAAGGTGTGCACTACCACTGCCAGGCTGAAATTGAGGTTTCTGATTCAGTTCTCAGAGCAAACACAGTCTGTCTTATGCCTTCTCAAGATGCTGTGCTCTGAGGCCTCTCCCAGCTCTCCCGCCCCAAGGTCCCTCTTTTTGCCAGACTCCATGCCCCACCTGATACCCATCTCCCACCTTCTCCTCATGACCCTGGTACTAGGTGTTGGATTTCAGATCTATTTAATTCAGACCTATTTAACATACTAAGGCTGACCTGGCCTCCAGATCTTCCGAGCATTCCCCACCCTCTATGCTGAACTTTCCAGCCCAGAGGCTGGACTTCCTCTCACCCAAAGACTCTTCACTATAGAACCCAGACATTTGGTTCACAATCTCTCTTTCTCACCCTCACCCCTCTCCCACCCTTTCCCTCTCCCTCTCCCCTTTTCTCTCTTCTCTCTCCCCTCTGTCTCCCTCTGCATGGCTACTTTACTGACCCACCTCCTGTGTGGTTGGTGAACTTGCCCAAGAGCTCCCCCCAATAAACCTGCCTTTATACTTTAATTAGGTATGAATTGGCACATTTCATGGGCAGAGAATACTTATCATCTGGTGTCATACATCTGAGGCCCACTTCTTTGGGACAGTAGTTTCTTCTATGGAAATAGTACTTTTAGCCTTAAAGTATGGACAGAATAATGGATGTAACAGGCTTCGAAGCTTTCAAGTTTTGCTCCAACCTAAGAAAAATGAGAGGCTGTACAGTTGGGATCAGGGCCTATGCAGAGCCAAAGAAACCCAGGCAAGAGCCAAAGGGGTAGTTAATGTGATCACTATATGCCTTAAAGCTCACCTTAGCCAGGGACTTGCCATATGACCAGAGTAGATCAGGAACCTCCACTTCATATTCCAGACACCATGATATGTTTTAAGATTTATTTTTACTTATGAGTATGTATCTGTGTGTCGTGTGTGTCGTGTGTCATGTGTGTGTGTGTGTGTGTGTGTGTGTGTGTCTATGTCACGCACAACTGTAGAAGAGGGTAGAGGGCGTCAGATCCTCTGGAACTGGAGCTCCAGGCATTTGTGGACCACTTGCTTAGATGCTTGGAATGAACTTGGGTTCTTTGGAAGAGCAGCATGGGTTCTTAGCTATGAAGCCTTCCCTCCAGCTCCCGCTCTATGTTCCTTACACTGTCTGTGTTAAACAATCTCACCAGTCTTCTGTCTATCTGGTTATGAATGAAATAGGGACCTAGGAAGCCAGAACACCGTCTGAAAGTAAGGCCCAAAGAGGAAAATATATTAAGCAAGTTCACAGCCAGTTATTAATAAC
Organism: Grammomys surdaster; assembly: GCF_004785775.1. Classification (NCBI taxonomy): domain Eukaryota; kingdom Metazoa; phylum Chordata; class Mammalia; order Rodentia; family Muridae; genus Grammomys; species Grammomys surdaster. Next base: position 1,605,190 of record NW_021620966.1, read on the forward strand.
AAGGCAGTGCTTAGAAGGAGAAGCCTAGGATACACACATCAGCAGAACTTGGCTTACTGGAGGGGCATCACAAAGGGCTTCTCTGAAGAGGAATGCATTTGAGCATTGAGAACTACTTGCAAGGGATTGATTAATTCTAAAAATTTCCAGATGCCAAGGGGGTTCCCCACATGCAGTACCCAGGAAATTGAATGCTATGGCCTGGAGTCCCTAGGCTACATAAAGATCACAAGTAAGGGGCAGGCATGGGGATGGGATGTCCTAAGGGTACAGCCTAGGCTGGGACTCTAGCAATCTGAGGGCTGCTCTTCAACCCTCCTGACCCTGCCCACCCCCCACCCCCACCCCCAAATACCTACCCTTGAACACACTGAGCCACTGGGACAGGACAGCAAGGTTCTGGCAGCTCAGCCACCCGTGGATGCAGCGGGGCAGGGCCTCATGACCTCATTGCTATGGAGTCTTACACTCCTGCCAGCAGGAGAAGAATACAAACAGGGAAAAGTCCCCTCCACGTTTGCTGAGGAAGGCCAGGGCTTTGCAGACTCCTGCAATGTGCCTGCTCAGGAGGCCTGAATGGAATTCGGAATTCGAAAGTACTTGTTTCTTGGCAGAAAAAAAATTCCAAAGATTGCTCAACATTCCTGTGACTCCAGGAGCGGAGTTTGGCAGCAGCCAGTGAAAGCCTGAAGGAATGGGAGCCTGTGGGTGTGCCTTGCAGCGTGGCCAGCATGGGCTGGGGAATAGCCCCTCTGCTCTAATCCCTGGGGGATGAGAAGGGGGAGACGGGAGAGGTTTGAAGATCTTGCCCTCCCGATGAAGGAGCTGCCATGTTTCGAAGCCAGCTAGAGACTGGGAAGCCGGACTCGCTGGCTCTCTGCAAAGCCCTATTTTCTTTGCTGTCAGGAAACATGGGAGTAGCTCACTCCCTTGTAGCCTTCCTGTGGTTGCCAAGGAGATGAGCTCCCTCTCCCCAGGTCTCGGCCTGATACTGGCAGATAGGCTGGCATATCTCCTCCTCCATGAAGCCCACTCCCTGCCTGGGTTGAAATGCACCTGTCTGCACCTCTAGATACTTATACCATGACTCATGTCGTGGCTGTTTCTAGAAATGTCTACCTTCTATCAGACAAGAAGGGAAACTAGGGTCCTTTGTAATGCCTGTCGAATCCTACAGGTTTCCAGTTGGTAAGAGATCTAGATACCAAGATGTTCAAAACTGGCAAATTGTATAAACATGGAAGAACAGGAATGTATTAAATAACCTAGAGTGCTCATGACCCATGAGTCACGATGCTAAGTAGCTCCTGGCAATGTCATTTTCAAAAATATGAGAAGATGGGAAACATTTAAATTAGCAAATTTGTACTAACCACTACTACTGTTTTAGTGTTTACTAATTTTCTGTGTAGATATGAAATATAGTAAGGTCTTCCACTGTGTGATACGTGTGGAGGTAAATAGTAAACTAGAGTAAGTGTGGAAGCTTTATCACTGTGGAAGTAAGAGAAAACAGCCTCTGGAGTATAGGTATGAGGCTATATTATCATAAAAAATACAATACAGAGAAAATGAAAATTTCATCCAAGGGTTTTGGCTTTAAAATGAAATATTTCCCTGAGGCTCATATGGTGAGTGCTTAGCCTGGTGTATTCTGGGAGGTTCGGAGCACTTTAGGAGGAGGGATCAAATGGGAAAGCAGGCTCTGGGAAGGTATGCCTTAACTTGGCCCACTCCATTCTTCCCTCTCTGCTTCCTGCTCACCATGGTTAGTAGCCTCCCAGGCTAAAGATGGCTCCTGCCACTGCAATGGTGGGTCTCACTGCAAGCTCAGAGACAACAGACTCGGACTGTGGACTGCAGACTGTGAGACTGTGAGCTATGATAAATCTTCCCTCTAAAGTTGCTGATGTAGGAGGTTTGGGTGTCGTCATGGAGAGACTGATGACACACACTTAACACTTTGTACTAAATGAGCTGCAGAGTTGGCAGTTCCTAACCTCACCTACCTAGTTCTCCGAAGGGGAGAGCCCTGATTGCTTTGAGAATGAAGGCAGGGGAATACGTCTGTCTAATTTTACACACTCAGCATATTTTACACATATGTCTATTGAATGTAGATGTTGTGTGTAGTTCTTCTCTTTAAGACTCTTTTTCCTTTGTGTTTGTGTGTGGCATATGCATGTGTGCTCACTGTGCAGACTGATGTGCATGCAGAGGGTGACAACAGGTGTCATCCACAATTGCTTCTCTCTGTTATTGTTTTGAGACAAAGTCTCTCAATGTACCTGAAGCACATTGTTTTGGCTAGTCTGGCTGGCCAGGGAACCCTAGGATCCTCCTGTCTCTACTTTCTAGTTCTGAGGTTAACAGGGCATTCACCTTCATATCTGGCTTTTTATATGGGTCTGGGCATTTGAAATCAGGTCCTCATGCCTATACAGCATGAACTTTATCCACCGAGCCATTTCTTCAGCTCTAAATATCATTAAAGTATATCATTATTCCAGACATTTTGTACTTTTGGTTGGGGATGGTGGTGTGGGCAGGATGGTGGAGGGAAAAAGGAGAGAGAAGGGGAAAGGGAAAGAGAAGGGGAGGGGAAGAGGGAGAGAGAAAGGGAGGAGGAAAGAGAGAAAGAAGGAGAGAGGGAAAGGGAGAGAAATGGGGAGAATTTCTTGACAGAAAAGGAAGGTACAACATTATGGGATGCTTGGTTGGCTATGCCCTTCCCAGGTACCACTGTTTCAGGTTCTGGGATTTTATACTGTCTTCATGGGTGCAGATCTTCAGTGTACAGAGGAATCAGACTTTTGTTATGTGCTTCATGAGTGCGACATCCTCTGGTGCTTTGTCCCTAGGCCAGTCTGCCTGTCTGTATATGCGTGTAAGCACCTGCCTACCTACCTGCCTACCTCCCTCCCTCCCTGCTTATTTATTTGAGTCAGGGTTTTACTGTTAATGAAACCCTCGATCCCCTTGCTTCAGCCTCCTGTGTGCTGAGATTTGAAGAGTGCATCACTAAGCCCAGCTTCATATCAGAGTTTTTAAAAGCAGTTGTTCTTGTCCTTAATTTTCTTTCTCCTTCATCCAGAGAGATCTTTTGCTTCCTCCAATGCAAACTGTTTTCTTACAGATTATTAAAATGTATTTCCAAATTTTCCTCCAGTGAAGCCATTAAATTTACATTCCACAGTTAATAAGAGTGTGTGGCCTGCAGCCCTGGGAAGGGATTGGGAGGCATGTCCTCCCTGTCAAAACCAGTGAATGTGCTTAAGATTTTGGCTGGCAGTGATGGAGTTAGGTGGCTCCTTTGGTGTGGGAGATTAAATCTGAAAAGTATGGCTGCTGATATTTAGGTCCTTTGTTTAACTGTGTGTTCAGACGGAGGAAGGTTCTAGCTGTGAAATGGGGGGGGGAAGGAGGATTGGGATCAGAAGGCTAGAGACTGGGTTTGGAAATATCACGTATCCAAAACAAACAAAACCCCATATAAGAGTCAAAGGATAAATAGTCAAAAACATTTCTCCAAAAAGGCCTGCAAATAGTTAAAGAATGACCAAATGTCAGTTTCAGATTTCATTCATTCCACTGGAAGAAAAAATCATAGAATTCAAAATTTTTACAATGTTAAATGAGTGACTTGGGAGTGAGTCACATAAAGCCTGGAAGAACAGAGGTGTGGAAGAGAACCTTCCTGGCGGACAGCACTCTTGTCTTTTTTCTCTACAAGTCATTCTGTGGCATTGTCCTGTGACAGGAAATAGGGATCGATAACATATGGCTCACCTCTCCAGAGGGTTAATGTCTCAGTTAGGGTTTCTATTGCAGTGATAAAACATCACAATTCAAAGCCACTCGAGGAAGAAAGAGCTTATTTTAACTTTTGGTACTACATCACAATCCACCATCGAAGAAAGCCAGGGCTGGAACTTGGGGACAGGAACTGGACAGATGAGTGCTACTTACTGGCTTGCTCCCCATAGCTTGCTCAACCTGCTTTCTAACAGCATCCAGGACCAGCAGCCCAGGAGTGGCACCATGGAGAGCTGGGCTCTCTCACATTAATAATCAATCAAGAAATGAACCACAGGTTTTCCCACAGACCAGTCTGGAGGAGGTGTTCTCTTAACTGAGGTTCCCCTTCTAAAATGACTCAAGCTTTTGTCAAGTTGACATAAAACTAGCCAGCACAGCTACTGAAGCCTAATTTTGTCTTCAAGATCAAGTATCTCAGGGAAGGGTTCTGATTGACCCCGTCAATCTGCTATTGCCTGAGGGTGAGCTGGGGAAATTGTTCACTTGCGGATCTGTCAAGTATGCCTTTCTCTTAGCCAATATTAATATAAAGTCTCTGGCCACAGAATTTAGGAGAATGGACCTTGTCTGTGAATCATGTGATTAGAGTTTCATAATTATTTTTAACCTCTTGTGCTGTATTCTGGGAAAAAGTTTCATAATTATTTTTAACCTCTTGTGCTGTATTCTGGGAAAATTCCTCAGTTTCATTATCCAGAGAATGAATTATTTTGTTCAACTGTGCTCCGTCCCAGGCCTTCCTGTCAGCTCCGACCCTGCGGTCCTCACTTCCAAGGTATCTGTTCACTTGGTCTCCTGGATTCCTCTGCTCCTAGTTGTTTAAGAGCCATTTCCGAGTTGCTCTACAACCTTCCTTCCATCTGAACCGAGCTCTCAAGTAATGCTTTTCTTGGCAAGTTTCATATTTTCTTGTTTCCTTTCCATGGAGATATTTGTTTCTTTTGAAGTGAAATGTGGAAGTATGCTTCTTTTCTCTTTCAGCAGGGAAGAGTAATGGTTAGAGCTCAGGTTCCAGAGCTACAAATCCTCAGTGCTCAAAGTTTGGCTTTGTGACTTCTGACTAAATAGGTTCAATTTTCGTGTGTGTGTGTGTGTGTGTGTGTGTGTGTGTGTGTGTGTGTTGCCAGAGTCTCACTATTTAGGCCAGGCAGTCCTGAAATTCACTAAGTAGCTCTACCTGGTCTTGAACTTGAGATCTCCCTGCCTGTCTCAGCCTCTTGAGTACTGGGACTGCAGATGTGCAGCATTGTGTCAGTCTCTCGGCAGTTTTCTTCATCTCTTTGAGCCTTTTTTTTTCCTCATCTAAACACTTACTGGATACATTTCTGTCGGGGGAAGAGTACTGACGGCATAAATGAAATCAGAGAATGGAAGAAAACAGTGAGGTCGGTGTAGCACATGAAGCATGAGCACAGAGGGCCATTAGGTAACAAGTCCAAGTCCCGAATTCCTGGGTATGGCTGGGCCTCTGGGTCAGGTCTCCATGTTGCTTCTCATGAGCTGACTTCATTTATTATAAGATTATTACAATCACCAACTGCCTCTAACACACGTGGTATACAATGTTGGTGAAAAACAGAAGTTGTCATACATGCTAGCCTTTACCATTTGTGAGAAGAAAACCACCATCAGTGGCTCCAGGTCCAACTCTTAAACACACCCAGCTGGTGGGGATGGTGAGGTTGGAGGCTTGTCTGAGCATCATGGTATCCAGAGTAAGGAGTGAGTCTTCTGGTCAGCCAGAATGGCCCTCCCGGTGTCTGTTATTCAGATAATTTCCTTTACCCATATCTATAGACCTCTCCTGAATTTGACAGTGAAGATTCCCTTGCTCAGGGCTGCACTACCTCAGAAACCAGACCACTACCTGTTGGTCTGGGTACTTTTAAATTGCCCCAGGGCAGAATTTCCCAAACTTGTTTACTAATAGAAATCTCTTGGGGAATCTGATAAAAATACAAATTTCCAATCATACTCCAGATCCACTACTCTTCAAAGGAGGTGCCTTGGCATCTGCATTTTTAATCATGATCTGGGAAAGTTTAGGAAATAACCACTCAGTAGCTGAGCACCACGCATTGCGGTTTCACAGGCTTGGGATTTTTTTTTGGAAGACCTTAAACCTGTAAATCTTTCTCCACGTGATTGTGCATTTCATTTGGTGCTGGTGATGGGGTGATCTACTGGCCAGTAACCAACTCTAGAAATAGTCGACCTGAGAGCGGTAATGGCAGAGGTCAATGATAGTAGCTCTAGGGGTTGGACCCGTCCTTTGGGGATCAGCAGGAAACAGTGTCAAGGAAAGGCAGGGCCAACTCCGTGTCTGGGACTTTTGCTCACTGGGGTGGGGTTGGAACGGGACGGTAATTCCCTGATGGAAAGAGAGGGTGCAGCATTATGTGCTTGTCTGGTTGCACTCTTTTCTGGATGTCATTATTCCAAGTTCCAGGATTCGGTGGCATCTTCATGGGTGCAAATCTTCAGCGTATGGGGAGAAGTAGATCCTTACTATCCAACAGGAGATAGGACTGTAAACAAATGACAGGACTTAGCATTCATGGCTGTTGGCTGCTAACAAAAAGACCTCTCCTAAATGCAGTCATCTGTCCAGAGTATAACCAAGTCATGAGTCTTCGGGGGCAATCTCTCTCCTTCTCCCTCATATTTGCACCACACATCTCCTAAGGCCATAGTTCAGGATATGGGGAGAGGGGCAGGCGATGGTTATGGCTAGCCCCTTCTCCCTGTCACGATTCAGTCATACGGGGCTCAGCCACTTCTACACTCCATATGAGGCTTCTGTTTCTCTATCAAGGCTATTTAAGGATGGGAGGAGTGGGCTTGAGAGGCGGCACAGAGATGAGAAGCTCTTGCTGCTGTTACAGAGGACCCAGGTCCAGTTCCCAGCATCCATGATGGGTGGCTCGCAACTGGCTGTAAATGCAGCTCCAGAGGATTGAACCCGTCTGGCCTCAACAGGCATTCACCTCCCTCCCCCCCCCCCCCCCGTCTCTCTCTCTGTCGCTCTCTCCTTCCCTCCCTCCCTCCTTCTCTCCCTTCCTCATCTTCTCTCATTCTCTCATTCTCTCATCACACACACACACACACACACAAATAAGTAAATAAATCTTTCCTTTTAAAAACACTGCATTGTTGAGAACTACGGATGTGACTCAGGGGGCAGAGTGCTTGTTCAGCATGCATGGAGCCTTTGGTTTGCTCTCCAGTACTGTATGAACTGGGCATGATGGCGTACACCTGCAGTCCCAGCACTTGGAATGTGGAAGCAAGAAGATCAAAAGTCTAAGGTCACCCACAGCTACACATGGAATTCACAGCCAGTCTAGGCTACAGGAGACTGCCAAAAAACAAAACAAAAGATCCTCTTAGTGTACATGATAGGCCCAAAACTGAAATACTTTTCACAGATGTTCGGTGAAAGGGTCACACCCAGAAAAGCAGAATGTCCCCACCTCCATCCTTGCTTTCCTCTGCTCATCCCACCCAATTCTTAAACAGGCTTGGTTCAGAGAGCAGAAATGTGACCCTCCTGGAAGCTGCTGTTACTGACTCACCTCTTCCCAAAGCACCTACAGAGCTATACATTTGGGGACTTTCCCCCTCTAGTTGCAGAACTGACAAAGAAATGCTCTGTAGGGCTCAGTTTGGAACCTTGTACAGTTCTATGTTGTCCAATGCTTAGAAAAAGCATTTCTAGACTTTCTAAGTAGATAAACAATAAATGCATTCCAGTCAAAAATACACATTGAAAAGACAATTAAGACTATTGAGATGAAGTGAAATAAAAATTCTCAATGCTGGTGTATTACTCTGTTGCTGCAGTAACAAGCTGTCACCAGTTTACTGGCTTCAAACACCACAGCTCTGTGATCAGAAGTCCAACAGAGGTCTCATGGGTCACCCAGGCGCTTTTCTGGACGCTCCTAGGCAGAATCCATTTATCTTTTCTAGCTTTTGAAGCTTTTCCAAATCCCTTGGCATCTGGCTCTTTCCTCCATTTTTAAAACCAGTTGCCCAGTTGGAGGAGTTCTCTAAACTCTATCTCAATGGGTCTCTTAAGACTCCTCCTTCTCCTTTGTCAGACCCTTGTGAGTACTGTGAGCCCATCTGAACAACCCAGGGAAATCTGTCCACTTAGGGCCTGTTGATACCCAGTCTCACTGTTTGCCATGGTGGTCTAGCCACAGAGGTTAGATGTGGACAGATGCTATAATGTGGGTATGCTTTAGTTGTGACCCATATGTTAGAAGCTTGCCCTCCAGTGTAAATGTTGAGATGTGGTGGGACTGTCAGGAGGTAAGACCCAAAGAGAGGAGGGAAGCCTTGGGTTGTGCCTTCATAGGGGATTTACATAGTTCTTATAGGACCCAAGTGTTGCTGTGGCTTCTTGTCTTACTATTGTTCTCTATCTGTTGCACAAATTCCCACCATGGTGTCATTTATCATGATATGACCCAGTAAAAGGGCCTCCACCAGGGGACAAATCAATGTAGTCACCCAGTGTTGGGCTTCTAGACTCAAACTATTAGCTAAATAAACCTCTCTTAAAAAACAACAACAACAAAACCGCACAGCTTGAGTATTTTGTTACAGTGAGGGAAACTTACTAACACATTGTCTTTGAGGGGGAAGGTAGGAACAGGGAGCAAGTGTTCTCTCTACCACAGTTAGTAGGAATATATTGGGTAGAGCCTCTCAAGTTCTCAGGAAGGATGTAAATTTCATGAGGCTTCTCCAAAGCAAATTGGTGGTTTGGAAAATAAGCCACAAACTGTATTTATTCAGCCAAATGTTTCTAATACTCTGTTCTCCAGAAGTGGTGCTAACTGTGTGCTTGTGCATGTGGGTGGGATGTGGGGATGAGGCTCTCAAGGGCTCATCATTGCTGTACCATTACTACTGTCCTCCCCAAACTGGAAATAACCTTACTGTCTAGTGCAGAAAGGCTCACTGAGCCACATCATAGCCATATAAGGAAACATTAAGCTAGCAGTGAAAATTAAATTTATGAAAATTTTATGAAATAAAAATATGCATATGTCCTAATGTTAAGTCAAGCTTAATTTTGTTGTGAACATAAAACAGATACCAAAATAAAATAAACTATATGAAAAACAAAACAAACAAACAAAATAATATAAAATAATCATAGACTCAGCCTGGGAAGGAAAATGTGATTAGCCCTGGAAGGTAGCTAAGGCTGGTGGGCCCAGCTGGAGCCTAGGTGAGAAAGTCAAGGCTTCTAGCACAAGCTTCCCCTAGGTCCTAATGGACTTCTGGGTTGACTTTTGTGTTTGTGAGTTTCATCTCTTATCTCTTAAATGCCAGGTGAACTTTTCACTGGGATCTGACTGGGGAGGTGGCTCCATGGGTCAAGCTCTTGCTACAAAGGCCTTAGGGCCTGCAGTTCACCAATAGTGAGGATTTGTAATCTGAGTGCTCCATGGTGAGATGTGGGAGGCAGAGATAGAAGCTTGTGAACCATCCAGTCTCTGCATACAGTGGTAAGCAGTAAGAGACCTGCTTCAAAGAGGGTAGAGGGGCAACTGACGCTAATGTTGTCTTCTGACTTCCATGTACACGCAGCGGCATATGTACATGTGCATTCGCACATACAAATATGCACACACATGTTCACACGCACCACCACCGCCACCAGGCGAACTCTTCATAAGCATCAGCGTCTGAGTCTGAACCAGTCTGCCTCTAAGGATTCCTGCTAGAATTTGTTTGAGGAACTTTATAAAACGGCAGATGCCTAAGGCCTGCTCACCCCCAGAAGATCTTGTAAGGTTGTGTCAGGCAAGTTAAAACATTCCCTTAAGATACCGCAAGCTCTCTCCACTCAGGATCACAGCATCAGATGTCTGGCCAAGGCTCACCCCTCTCTTGGTCTTCTCCAGATTCCTTTAGTTTGCTGTGTCAAGAACTGAGTGTTCATGTCTGGCTTTATCATGCTTCCCAGTAGATCAGCACCCCACTTCTTACTGTTAGGAGAATATCCAGATGTGCCTGAGAGCTGCTGGCATTGGCTGGGTTTCAGCAACCCCTGCAGCTACTTTAGGTCTCATCCCTCTGTGCTTTGGTCTGTCTCACTCCACATCCTATTTCAGATGAGCCTGCAGGCCAGCTTTGTTCATTTATTCTGCTTTCCTCTTTGCAACTAGCCACTGGATTACACGTGTTCTCTTTGATTATGCAGATTCTCTCTCTCCATTTTTGAGGTCCAATAAATAAAAGGTCTCTTCAGGACCAATTCGAAAAACCTTAAAGAAAAAAAAACAAACTTAAGAGACAAGCAGCATAATGGCCAAGAGCCAGGATTCTAGAGCCAGAGTTCAAATCCTGACTGAGTGAACGTAGACAAGTCACAGGATCCTTGTGCCTCAGTTTCCCTATTTGTCAGTGAGGATGATCACCATACTATTTCCTTGGGGTCTCAGAATGATTCAGTAAGCTAATGATACACCCAAAGCAGTGCCTGGACCAGATCTATGGGTTCTATGTTCATGGACTTAACCAGCTCTGGATTGAAAATATTTATATGTATGCATGTGGTATGTACATATGTGTTCATGTGAGTGTGTGCATGTAGAAGCCAGGGCAGTGTTGAGTATCTTCTAGTGTCTACCTTATTTTTTGAGCCTTATTTATTTATTTATTTTTACTTAACCTACAGCTCACCCATTTGCCTGGATTGGTTAGTCAATGAGTTGTAGGGATCTCCCTGCCTCCTCCCTCCCGCTCTCCTCCAGTGCTGAGGTTATGGATGTGCCTCATCACACCGGGCTTTTTGTTGGCTGTTGGGGATCTGAACACAGAGCCCTCATGCTTGCACAGAAGCACTTTCCCTATTGGACCATCTCCTAGTTCATCATGAATATTGTTTTTAATTGAGGCTACACTCAACCTTGACACACAAACCTTTTTTTTCTATTCACTAAGCACTGAAGGATAACAACTAAAAACATGACATTTATTAGGTATCCAATTAGTTACTTTTTTTGTTGTTTTTGTTTTGCTCTCATAAAATACCCCAACAATAGCAACATAATGGAGAGGAGGTTTATCTGGCTTACAGTCCAGGGTATAATCCATCATGGTGGGGATGGTGCAAGGGCTGAAGATCAGCTGGTCACATGGCATCTCCAGGAAGGAAGCAGAGAATGCTGGTGCTCGGCTAGTATTTTTTCTTTTTATTCTATCCAGGAGCCAAGCCTATGGGAATGGTGCTGCCCACAGCTGACGTTGAGTCTTTCCATCTCAGTTAACCTAATCATGATAGTCTCTCACAGACATGCCCAGAGATTGGTTTCCAAGACAATTTTAGTTGACATATGAACAATCACAGGTATCCACATTTACCTAGAGATGATATGAAACTTACAGGAGCCTTTACATGGGTTATACTATCTGGTTAACTTTATCCATTCTCTTTAGTATAAGGGACACCGCACGACCAGGGATTTCAGTCCAGGGGTTGGAGTATGGAGTTCAGAAACCAGCTCCTGCCCCAGTACACAGAGTTATGACTGTGTGGTAAGCATGGCAGCTCCTCATCCTGCAGATGCCACAAAAATTGCTTAATTTGCTTTATAAATGCAACTCTAGTGACTAGGGTCCTTTATTGTGCAGAAGGGACCTGCTGCAGCTTTCACTGGAGGAAACAGATTATAAGAAAGAAGCTGAGAAATCTGCATGAGTCAAAACTCCCCCAAAAAAGAGAATATGTCTAAAAAGGGAGAGACTTCTTATTGGGCAGTCACACATTCACCAAGGAAACAGTCCTGGCTCCTTCCTCCATAGTTCCTTCAAATTCTGTCCCAGTAAGCACTGGATTTGTCTTATTCCTTCTTCCTGCTCCCGCAACATCTGCTCCCATGATTCTATATCATATAGAATTTTTTATTGTCCTGAAAGTTCTTTGTTCTATATATGTGTACTCTTCTTCCTCCTCAGATCCCTGATAAGTACTGATCTTTTTAGTACTTCCATCGTTCTGTTTCTTCTAGAGCATTCTATGATTGAAATAATACACTACACAGCTTTCCAGATGGGCCTCTTTCACTTAGCAGTATGTTTTTTTAAGATTTCTTCATATCTCTGTGGCAGGATAGCTCATTCCTTTATCATCTGTATAATAGTTCATTGCAGGATGCATCTGTTTATCCCTTTTCCGATTAAAGGATATCTTGGTTGCTTTCAAGTCTTGACTACTATAAACACAGCTGCTGTAAACATCTGCATGTAGATTTTTGTATGGATGTAAGTTTTCAACTCCCTTGAGCAAATACCAAGGAGCGAGCCTGCTGTGTCATCTGGCAAGAGACTGCCAAACTGTCTCTCCATCTTTCATCTCACCAACAGACAGTCAGTGTCTCACTGCAGCACTTCTCTGGCACTTGGTGCCGTCCGTGTTTTGGGTTTTAGCCATTCTACTTGTGTAACATTGTAGTGGCTTTTGTGTGTCTGGAAACCTTGCATGTTAGGCAAGTTCTCTGTCACTGAGCTACACCTCCAGCTACACCATTACTGTTTTAATTAGCAATCTCCTAAGGATTACACATAAACACTTTTTCACACTTCTTGGCCATCAATGAATCTTCTTTGATGTGTGTGATGTTGACATCCTTTGCCCTTTTTCAAACCGGGTTGTTTCCTCTCCTTTTATGACTTCGGTAAATGCTCCATTCCTGTCTTAGGTCCCAGTTATCTTCCCTCCATCTTTAACTTGGTAGAAAATGAAAGCCTTTTTATGAGTCCTTAGAGTGATAAGTGTGCTATGCACATGTCTGGAACTGTGACCTTATACATATTCATATAATTCTCTGAATAATGTCTGTTTATTTTGCGTTTGTAAGAGCAGGCAGCACATCCGGCCTTGTTCCCTGGACTGACTGCTGAGAATGTTAGTGCTGGCCCTAACACAGCAGGAACTCCGTTAACAGAAGGAAGGGTGCCTAATAACCCCACCTAAGGTGAAGTTGGGGAGGAGGAGGTGGCATCCTCTTGCAGAGAGCACCTCCAGTACAGGGAGAGCACAGGATTCCAAAGACCATTTAAAATAGGGAGGAAGGGGCAGAAGGCCAAAAGTCATTCTCAAGCAGTACAACCAAACCCACAAAACCAGTGTCGGGAATACTAATGTGGAAACTGAGCCAAGACATAAAGAAATGGTAGAAAAACTTTTTTTAAAAAAATTATTTGAAGCAAGAAAACAGCCAGGGCAAGCCAGACCCCATACATATTGGATGTGGCAGCATTTTTAATACATCGGGTTGTTCTCCCTCAAGAGGAGTAATTCTCCAACCGGAAGGCAGTAAAGACAATTCCAGAGGGACGATGTCAGATTGGAGGTCAGCATTGAAGCTGGGGGAGGCATCTGCTCACACTGATTGTGCTCCACTTCAGATGAATCTCATTAGAACTTGGGAACACAACTGTAGAGCCATCATCCACAATTTCTGAGAAACTTGGGCAAGAAGCCCAATATTCAGGATGTGTGAAATGTTAGTCAGCTTTCAAAAAGCAAGAATGTGCAAATGGAGTATATCTAATGACCTCTGACTTCCAAAGTTGAGATTAATTAATGCTATGAGTCTGGACTAGATTTGTAACAGAGTGCCTAGAAAGTGAAATTTAAAAAATTTTCTGCCTCAGTAAGCTTCCATTTGAAAGTTGCCAGCAAGCAAGATGAAGACAACCAGTTTCCTTGGAGGAAGTCCGTCCCTAGAACAGTCGCACAGTCTTCTTCAGCCAGGGGAATGTGGGCATCTGCACCAGTACCCAAGGGTAAATTGTGGCTTTTCCTCCTAACTCATAGCTTGATGGAAGCTGTTATCTGTATTTTTTGGTGTGAAGTGCTGATTGCTGGAAACAACTGAGTAAAATTCCACAGGGCAAGGAGCCTTCTCCGGGAGACGAAATCAGAACTGATTTTCACGAAGTCCAAGTATTATTAGATCTCTCCTGGACTGAGGTGGACATACCTGAATCACGCATGGCTTCCACCAGAAACCTCTCTAAGTTATGAGAGTTTGAGGGTGGAAGGCCTGGCTTCAGGAATCCCCATGAAGCCGCTTGTCTCAATGTGCCAATTAAAGATGAGTAATGGTGACAAAAAGAGATTCAATCAACATGCACAGTGGGAAAAAGAACAGATAAAGCTGTCCAGTGACCCTTCCCAAAGTCCATTTTCAGGGGAGTGATGTGAGGTTTAGGTTTGAATTAAGGAAGAGCTGAGGCAGAGGGTAAGAGGCTTGCAGAATGAAGCAGACTTGGTCATGGTTTTACCTGGTCACCTGGGTTCTGGTTCTGGTTTTTGTACAGGTAGATTGGGAGAGTCTATTTCTTTAGGCTTCTCCTAAGGTGGTTACCTCTGCAGAGTGCTGCCCCCTGATCAGAGATAAATGTCCTCATTTGCAGGATGGTCCTGAGGCTCAGGCTCACCAGTGCTCAGAGTTGGGGAATAAAGGCGTTAAGTCATAAGGGAATAAAGACAGAAACAGTCCTTTGTCATAGAGATGTTTATCAATATGTCCTGTTGTTCCTGGAACCCAAAGTGACTTCAGGCTTAGGACAATGACTGGAGCAGATTTCAAGAGTACTGAAGTGGGATAGTGTAAAAGCCAACAGTAATGTGACTAAAAGATGCACGTGCAAAATGAAAGCAGAAACGCCAGGGTTTGACCCTGCTCTCAGTGGGCCCAAACCTTCCTGAATACTTCTTGTTCTCCTAAGGGAGAAACGGTGGCTTGATTGTCCTCTTATTCATGCAGCTGAGGCTGAAATATCCTCTCAGCCCATCTGCTCCAGGAGCCCAAGCAAGGATGCAACATTCTTGTCTCAGACTAACACTGGGGATACTAACGTCAGTCCTTTGAGGAATCGAGAGTAGTAATATCTGTTTTAGTGAGGCTAGATGAAGCCTTCAGGTTCCAACAGCAACACAGCAGGCAGCAACTTGGTGGGGGGTGGGGGGGGAGAGAAAGAGAGAATCCTTCAGCGAGAACCAACTAATCAAGCAAAGCCAAGGAGAGGGAAGGGTTAGTGTTATCTCTAAGTCTAATGCAACTGCTACCCTTTGTAAGAAGAGAAAACAAGAAGACTCAAAGCGGAAGACCTACTGAGCAGAGGCAGAAACAATCATACGGGGCCTGCAGGCCAGGAATGCCAAGGGCTGCCAGCAACCCAGAGCAAGGCGTGGCCGAGGGCCAATTGTCCCTTGAAGCCTCCAGAAGGAGGTGACCTGCCACACCCTAGCTTCCAGAATTCAGGATACTATGTTCATGGTTTTTAGTTGTGTTTTGTTTTTGTTTTTTATCAAATTTGTAATACGTTGTAAAGCAGCCCAGACAACTACTTGATTTGAGCATGCATGGATTCAAGAGATTAATCTGAAAAATAAAGTATGTGACTCTTATCTGGATCCTAAACTTGTAAGACAAGTTACACTGGTTAGGTTAACTGCACAGGTGTCTTGTTTCTTGTCAGGAAAATACTAAACTGATGGAACCTTACCGTATTTCTGTGGCTCCAGCTGAAACGTCTGACTTTGTCTACAGCTAAAGTAGGAGGTCTCTAGATGGCTTCACATCCAGTCAGACTGACAGGCTGGTACTGGCTTGGAAGAAAGCTGCATCACTCTAATCTGAATTAGCCGTTAAGTATTTTTTCTTTTTTCTTTTTCTTTTCTTTTTTTTTCTTGGTCAGATGTACAAATAGCACCAGGTGGGTGGAGACAACTAGTCTGTAAGGAATCAACTCCCACATTCAAGGTCATGGGGACAGCTGGCATGATGAACCAGAAGCCCAAAGATAAAATATTAGGGAGAGTAGTGTAAAGTTAAAGCTTCAGCTGCTAAAACCATCGTAAGACTACACCGGAGTACTTGGCCGGAAAGCAACTCATGCGGGGGAGAAGGGGAAAAGCTGGGAGTTTTGCTGCCTTCCCGCCTAGGCTAACTCAGATAGGTTGTGGTGACTCAAAATGGTAACCAAGGCAACTGTTGACAGTGGTGCACTGGTAACACAGCTCACTCACAAAGTCTTCCCATAGAAACATTCAGGCCACCGAAGTATTTAATGGGAAAACCATAGGACGTGCACTAAGTGAGACGCAGGGGAGATGCAGAGTGTACTGTGAGACGTTTCCAGGACAGTGTCTAACTCTGTTAAATATGGAATGCCAAGTCTCAGCTCTCCAAACCGCTCCCTCCCAGGAGTGCCTTTCCTTACAAAGAGAACTAAATATTCACCGCTGGGGAGTTGGAGAGACAGAATGGGCCAGCAGGCATAGTGTCCATGGACTTTGCATCAAGGTGAACCAGCAGAGACATGTGCATAGCTTCAGCAGTGCCTGGTGCCTGCCCCACCACACCACACTACTCTCTTACCTCCAGAATCTCCCAGAAAGATCTCTGGTGGGAAATAGAAGGGAATTCTAGAAACTGTATTTTAACATATATACATGTATACATGTATATATGTATATATATTGGAGACAAGGTTGTCCTGCAACTTACTATGTAGACCAGGTTGGTCTTGAACTCACAGAGATCCACCTGCCTCTGCCTTCTGGGATTAAACTTGTGCACTACCACACTCATAAAGTAATATTTTTTAATAAATAAAAAATTATTTTAGTTTTAATTCTGTGTGTGTTTGTGCACACGTGGTACACACGTGGTGTCTAGGGAGACAAGAAGAAGAAGGTATCAGATCTCCTGGAGCTGGAGTTACAGATGGTGTGAGACCCTAGCATAAGGGCCAGAAACCAAACTCCAGTTCTCTTGAAGAACAATACCAGTTCTCACCTGCCGAGCTCTCTCTAGCTCTAATGTTGTTCCTTCTCTGAAAGTGCCATGCATTTATAGAATACGTATTGACCCAGAGCCAGCCACCGCTGCCCCCTCCACTTCCTAGCACCACCATCCCATCTCCCTCCCAACTTCGTGTCTTCTTTTTTAAATTATTATTATATTAATAGCCTGTTGAGTCCAGTCAGCGCTGCTGACGTGTGCATGGTTTGGAGGGAGGAAAGGGAAGGGAGAAAAGTTGTGATTAAAATTCAACCTCAAAAATAAACAAAGAGGGGGCAGATGGAAGACACCCAGAGGCCCGCCCTCCGTGTGGCCCGCCCACAGCTGGAGCCACTGTGATGTGCAAGTATGTGGTGGAAAGATGGGACAGGAAGAGAAGTAGAGCAGTTTGAGTATGAGGAAGAGAGGCAGAACCGGAGATGCAAGGGCAGAGAGGAATAGCTTGATCTGAAGCCATATTGAAGTACTGGCCAGTGCTGCCACTGAAGGCCATGTCTGGCCCCATGGTCATGCAGCAGCAGGGGTCTGGTCTGTGTCCATGTCTGAGGATCATATTACCACCAAAGGTCATGAGGACGTCCCTGGTCTGGCTGCTGCCTGGGACCATGCTGATATCTAAGGGCTGTGCAGAGCTGACTCCAGCCCTTGGTGGTTGCAGTACTTAGGGGAGCAGGTCCTGCACCTTACCTGGTAGAACAAAGTAGAGCTGGCCTTGGTAGTGTGTCGAGGGTGAGGCGCCCTGAGAGCCTAAGAGCAGAGCTGGCCCTGTCCCCTGCCAGCTGCAGCAATGGGTGAGCTAGCCAGGGCAGTGCTAGAGAGCTCGCCCTAGGGGTATGGGTGAAGGAGAGCTGGCAGGCTGACCAACTCAGCTACCACCAAGGCCCAGAGTCAGGACTTTGAGCTGGCCCACTGCAACATCTATCCCATCTAAGAACTGCTGGAGGGTGCAGAAGGGTGGTTCTGCAGATCCAATGCTGCAGGAGCTCCATAATACCGGGAAACAACAGGATATCCAAGGCGAGTCCCCATGAGAATCCAGTATTGATAGCATACAGAAGCCAGAGGCCTCGCACCAGACCAGTGACTTATTGCAATGAACATTTGCAAGTGAAGATGTGTGGACAAAGGGGTGTACTGTGTGACGCTGACACACAGCAGCTTCCATGATGAGATGGGTTATTTTTTGTTTTTGTTTTTTGTTTTTTAAATTCTCCCCGGGGGCGGGTGAGAGGTTGACAGGGCAGAGGGTGGGTATGAAGGGACGGGGAGATGAGGGGGACTGGGGCACATGATGTGAAACTCACAAGGAATCAATATAAAGCTTAAAGAAGTAAACAAAGTTGATTGTCTATTATTTTGTTCTAGTAACAGAGAGCTAATTGATCAACAAGGAGGGAGTAGAGCATCTGTGTCTTTACATGCACATTTTGATTTTGCACATTTTGATTTCGCACATTTTGATTTCACATAACTTGTAAGTATTAGGATTAGAGTCAGAACCAATGGAATTAAACTAATTAATAGTAAATATCAATTAGGAGGGAAAGGATCAATATTTCTATCACTTCCCTTTTTTGAACTCAAATTACAAGATCATCTCAGATGAGCTAGCATGGTTCTACCTGAGGACCACTGGGGGAAATCCATCAGGGAAAGAAAAAAAAAAACAAAAAAACAAAAACCAAAACAACAAAACCATAAGGGAGGAAGTGAAAGGGAGAAAGAAAGGAGTGAGGGAGGGAGGGAGGGAGGGAAGAAGAGAGGAAGGGAAGAGGTCGACTGTTTATTATTTTTTATTTTTCCATTCTTCCCCCCGTGTCACTGGAGATCAAACCTAGAGCATTGCTCACGCTGGGCAAGCACGCTGCCACGGAGCTACGTCTCTACCCTTCAAAAAATCCCTCTTCCTTTCACTTTGCTTCCTACTCCACAACTCTTTTTCTATTTCATTAAAAAATTAATAAAAGGTAGCCCTGAACTCATGTAGCCCAGGCAGGCCTTGAATTTACACTCTTTCTGCCCCAGCCTGTTGGATACCCAGGAATAACAGTGGACACCACCTCATCCATATAAGAAGAGTGGGTGTGAATGAGTGTCTTTTGTCATTGTCCAGCCCAAGTGCCCTAACAAAGTATGTGGACTCATGGCTGGATCTTTATGGACTGAACTCGACACTGGACCCTGGTAGTGTCTTCCCTTGGGAAAGCACCCAGGCCCACACAGAGGTCTGCAGTGCAGTACCATGGCTGCAGAGAGCTGGGAGGGACTACCCCAGGACAACAGCAATGATCTCAGGATTGGAATTCCAGGAGTTACTCTGTCCCTCATCGGCCACCTGGCTTGGTTGAGGCCTCTGGATGTAATTTGGATGCATTAAAATTTCCATCTCAGAAGGGTTTTTTCAGAGATTTAAAGGCTAAAATGAGTAGACAACGAACAAGAGTCTCTGTAAACAGGGAGAGCCTGTTCAGGAGGCAGTGCCAGCCAGAGCTTTCACGGCCTCAGGTGGGAAGCCAAGTGTTACCTCTTACTCAATGGCTCTTTGATCTTAGGTTAGAGAAGTGTTGACAGAACTATTAGTAATCAATTGTTTTGTCCCAAATTAGAGAGTGGCATTCTTTGATATATTTTTTTAGCCTAATGTTTCTGATTAAAATTACAAAATAGCATCTGGTCTGGTGGTTCACACCTGTAATCCCAGCACTCAGAAGGCTGAGGCAGGAAGAGCATTACGAATTTAAAGCCAACCTGGGCTAATGGAGAGCATATGACCTTGTCTCAAAAACAAAATAGAAACAGAAAAAAATGCTATAAAATGGGTAAAAGGTATAACCTCATAGGATAACTGTAAAAATTAAATGGGGTGTCATGTATTCCCCAAAAGCAAGACCTAGCACAAGAAATCAATTTCTGCTCCCTTTCCTCAGATCTTTAGTGATCATAAGCAGGGGAGGTATTCAACACAGCTAAAGACTATAGCTTAGCTTTACTGAGAACTTATTTTTAATCAGGCACCATACCAAGGTCGTTTTCATTGGCATTGGTGGTAGTTGGTTGATTTACCCAGTCCTTACAGAAGTTCTCAGGCACGTGTACACTGTTTACAGTCTCAGGCATGCTATCACTGTTTACAAAAAGGGAGAAGTCACCAAGAGTAGCCGGGCACAAGCTCACATAGCTGGGATACACTGGAGCCAGTGTGCCAGCCCGTGTACTCCAGCCCCGGAGACCCTGCTCCTAAGTGCTCTGCAGTAGGTTCATTACCTCTATGAAAACAAACCAATCCATACCCCGCTTGAAAGTAAGTACTAGTAATGGAAGGTGAGTTCCCCCTAGTTAGGGCAAAACCATGGCCAGATGGGGCTTAGTTCCATCTGCCTTAAAATACACACACACACACACACACACACACACACACACACACACTGTTATATTGCCTTAGTGTATTTCTTAGGGTGTTGGATCTCCTGGAACTGATGCTACAGACAGTTGTGAACTGCCATGTGAATACTAGGAATTGAACTGGTATCCTCTGGAAGATCAGCTAGAGTTCTTACCCACTGAGCTGTTTCCCCGGCCCATGGCTCAGCAGTTGAAGGCCAGGCTCACAACCAAAACTATAATTTGATCTTTTAACTTAATATCACAAAATGGTCATGTACAAGAAAGGATTGTGTATGTGACCAGATTAACATATTATTATGTGTCATAAGCAGATATTAGCTTGTGTTCAGCTGGATACAAAATTTTAGGTCAAATATTGCAGAGGAGGAAAGATCCTTTTAGAACAAACGATCCTTTTGGAAGCTAACATTTTACCCCAAGAGTCGAAGTGAAAAGGAAGAATTTCTCAAGTCTAAGGAGCTTAGAGATGATAGGATGACTGTAAAAATTAAATGAGGTATTAAATGTGATCCCAAATGCCCAATGTAAAAGAGGAGGCAGCTGGTACCAAAATGGAAGACAGAAGTACTGAGCTTCGTGGAAATGGGGGTTGCCATGGAAGCCAACCGTGTTGGGTGATATGGTTCAGAAACAAAAGGGAAGAGAGAGTCCAGGCCAAGGGCAAGATTTTACTTGGAAATCCAGCCCTATCTGGCTGACAGGATGCATCCATGTTGTCACCCAAACTGGGGTGAACTACACCACATTTCTTCTTCAACCAGTGGCCATGTATCCCTTGGCAAGTACCAAGAGTGCAGAGATGAAGTCACAGCTGTCTCAGGAAGCTCATGAGTCTCTGGGGACATACTGACAGGCATGTGATTGCCGTGCTGCATGATGACGATTTTTAAGGACTTGGCTGGAGCATGACTTGAAGGAGCAAAGAGGAAGCTGCTCCAGTACCAAGAAGATGGGGTCTAAGATCTCCTGTTAGGGTGCCATGCTCCAGGGCAGTCTATTTCAGTACAGGCCTCTCAGCCCATGAGGGTCATCGGTTCCAAGACCCCTAGAGAATATAGGTGCATCAGGCTCCTTACATACAAGGACATAGAGTTTGCATTTCACATATGCACATCCTCCCAGATACTTAGTCCTCTCTCAATTACCCATAATACCCATGGGGTGTAAATGCTATGTAGATAATTGTTACACTATATTGTTTAGGAAGACAAGAATAAAAGTCTGCATGTGTTCAGTACAGATGCATTTTTTCTTTTATTCACAACTAGTTAAATCCAGACACATAGAACCTATAGATATGGTTGCTTTTATTGCCAAAATCCAGGTCATACCCTGTTAACAGGTAACAAAATCAATTTTATTTCTGAAAACTGAACTCTTTTTAAGTAATGAAAGAGTCACATTTTTCAATAACTAAGTATACTCGAGCATCACCTTGGTAGTGTCGAAGATCCGCTTTTTGTCTTTTTCAGTGTGTCATGGACTGGTCCTTTTGTAAAGAGCACTATCACAGCAACAGTGAACTGGAGAAAAGAATCACATGCATAAATGTTACAGTAGCATCAAATTTTATATGTTCCTAAAGGATTCTTTGTTTTCTAACAGTTTTATTGGGAGATCATTCACATACTGTACAATTCACCCATCAATTTTATTTGATTCAGTGGATATATATTCATGCATACATTATACTATCAATTCTAGAACATTTCTATTCCTCCTAAAACAAACTTATCTACCCATTTCCAGTTACTCTCCCTTTCCTTCCAGGTCCCCGTCCACCAAGCCCTAGGAAATCACTAATGTACTTTCTGTTTCTGTAGAATTGTAGGTTCTGGGCACTTCACAGAACCAGGATAGTTCATTGTGTGGCCTTTTGTGAGTGACTTTTCCTTTTAAGCATAATTTTTATTTCAAGTAAATCTTGTTAGTGATTGAAAGAAATTCGAGTGACTCCCACACCAAGGGCCAGTTCCAGAGATCTCAATGGAACCACCGAAGTTATCTTAGAGCTCAGGAAGAAAGCATAGTCAACTATGGCCATCATAAGGGAAGGTGAGTGGGTAGGATAAGACAAGTCCATCTACCAGTTGGCACTCATGCCACCAAATTCCTGGCACAGGAATCCATAGGCAAAGGGGCAGAGGAAGCCATTGAACAGGCTGTAGAGGAGACAATGTTCACACTGTGAACAGGGTTTAGCAAGGGACCAAGGAGTCCTCAAACATGTCTTATGGGCTTCTAGTTCAAAGTCATGTTCCTCATGAGCTGAAGAAGCATTGCAGTGTGGGCTCCCAGGGACCCTGTTCTTCTAGAGCTCACCCTGAGTACCAGCACCCACTGATTGTCATGAGAATAACAGGATCAGCCTTGAGAAGGCCCATAGCTGGCTAGCCATCTGCACTCAGGCATGGGGAACATCTCCTTGGTGCTTGTGAAGACTATGTCCCAAAATATGCATGTGTCCATAGCAAAGATCATACCCTGTTCAATTTCTTTTGTTTTCAGTGGCAAAGCCAGTGTGCCCACTGATTCTCTCATTTTCTTTTTCTAAGCAGGGACTTAGATGATTGCAGATGTCCATTGATCTTTCTAATGGGTAATAGTCTCCTCCAGTTGCTAGCTCCCTCTTCTCAAATGGTTCATTGTCACCTCTGTCTCCATGGCTCACTGGCCCACAGGCCATTTATAGTGCCACCCATGTGGTCTACCCACTACAGCTTTGGTGGCATCGTTTTCAAAGCCGACCAGCCTTGCAGCATGGGCCGGTTCCTCATTTATTTTTATTGCTGACTAGTATCCCACTGTATAGATATATCACATTTTGTTTATATGGTTGGTGGACATGTGATTTGTTTTGTATTGTTGGCTATTATGAGTAATCCTCCTATGAATACTCTCACACTGGGTTTGAAGAGAAAATAAAGACTGGTTTCTATTGCGTGTACACACACAGGAGTGGAACTGATGGCTCATATGATAACTCTGTGTTTATCTTTTTGAGGAACTACTCAACTGATTTCCACAGAATCTGCACTGCTACGTTCCATCAGCAGGACAGACTTTCTAATTTCTCTGTATCGTTGTCAACACTTGTTCTCATCAGTATTTTTGTTGTAGTGTGGTTTGGGTTTCCATTCCCTGGTGATTGATGAATCATGTGCTACAACCCCACTTTTGAGTTCTGTACTTATTTCTTCCCTGACCGGTGGTAAGCAGTTTAGCTGTCACCATTGAGTTGCTGGAAAGTATGAGGGTGTCACATTGAGGAAGGGGGAGGGGGTATCAGTTCATGAGCTTTTGCCTCAACAAGAGATTGTCAGCTTCCTACCCACTGTAGCAAATACTAGAGATAAGTAACTTAAAAAGAGAAAGGGCTTATTTGCCTTTGATGGACATGGAAATAGAAAGTAGAATATTGATTATTTAGAGATGGAACGGTTATCCTGAAGGATAATTAATATGCATTGCTAATAGGTAGAAATTTTGTTTTAGGAAGGATAAAGGTGTTCTGGAATTCACTGTGGTGATGGCTACATGATCCCGTGAATATACTGATTAACAGTTTGAAAATCTTTAGTCTGTTGCTTGTCAGGCCCTATTGCCTCTGGGCTTATGGTAAGGCAACATACCACAATGCAAACATGTGGTGGAGGGAGACACTTACCTCCTGGCCAGGAAAAGAGAGAGAGAAAGGCCGGTCAGTTTGAATGTGTTAATCATAAACTCAGAGTCACCAATAATATGTTGGTGACACATTAAGGAAAATAAATTAAAAGTACTTTCACTTGGATTCATTTAACCAAAAGCAAATCCAGATTTGAAGTCTCTAATTCTCTCCCCCTGTGTCTTCTGCTGTCTCCAGTCTGTCTGTTGTATCAATTGGAATCTGTGCCTGCCTGAATGTGTCTTGTGAATCTGTCTGTCCCTGTGTCTGTCTGGGTATGTCACCAACAAAGGGCTTTGCTCTATGTTTATTGAACAGCATAAAAAGCATCGCATGGGATATTTTCTAGAAATCTTTAACACAGTTTTACAAGGGATTAAGTCACTGACTTCAACTGACCCCAACTGGCCCAGACAACAAACAAACACTATCACAAAATATCCAAATGCTTCATCCAGCATTTACAGGTGATATTTGTTTTATAAGGCTGCTTTTCAATTTATATGTTGTTTTTAACAAATAACTGACATAGCTCACATACAAACACATATACATTGCTTTCTAGGTCTCTTGGGAGAATACATAATTTCAGATTACTGCTATGCATTATAGTTTAGGTTGTAAGAATTCATCACATGGGAAATTCCCATATGATGAATAAGGTTGGTTGTTACATTGTTGTCTTCAAGGCAAAACAGTGTTACACAATTAAACAAACAGAACACACTAGGATAACAATCCCAAGCTTCAAGTGACTTCAAGGTGTATCACTTGCACTGACTGGGAGGTCCAGCAAAAGTTCCAGTATCCTTGAATGTCAGAGCTATTTTCACAGTAATGTGTCTCACTGCAGAAACAGACTGGGATCTTAGAACTCCCTTGGAAGTCACTTTCCAATGACATAAAGCCTTCTCACTAGGGCCCACCTCTTCAAGTTTCCACTGTGGCCCGGAAGTGCCAAGCCTTTAACACAGGGAGCTTTGAGAGACATTCTAGATCCTCATAGCAGCAGCTGGATACATGTGTTATGTGTTCTGGACTGTAACATAAAATGCATTTGTATTCTTAATACTGCAAGTCTCTGGCCCAAAGCTCTCCTAATGGCTATCATCAATCAGAATAGAACAAGCCATCCTTAAAGAGAAACATTGTCCTACCAAACATACACACCAATGGTAAAAGCCAGATTCATAGCAAAGGACCACTGGCTAAGTAATCCCAGAGAAAAATTGCCTGGGAGCTCCAAAAATAAACCTAATTTTAAAAAATGCCTAAGTCCCAAGACAGTTTGAAATTAATGCAATGGACTATTTGGGACTAGGTTTTTCTTGTTTTTTTGTTTGTTTGTTTGTTTGTTTTTTAAATTAAGGCTTTAAAAATATTTCCACTATATTTTAACTCTCTGTTAGTCTTTAAAGTTTTTAAATATATGACATTATTTCATGAAAACAAGGATATTTAAAATAGTCAATTTGGGGCTGGAGAGATGGTTCGGTGTTGCTCTTACACAGGACCCAGTTTTGACTTCCAGAACTCACATGATGGTTCACAACCATTCCCAGTTTCAGGCAATCCAATGTCCTCTTCTGACAGCTTCAGGAAATAGGGAAGACATGGTTGGACATACATACACACATGCAAGCAAAACATTCATTAAAAAACAAACAAAAACTTTTTTTTTTTAAGAGAGAGTTCATTTGTTCCCCCACCCCCACCCCCTGGCATGGCAGGACACCCCTGTAATCCCAGCACTTGGGAGGCAAAGGCAGGAAGTTTGCAAGTTTGGGGCTTTATAGTAATGCCCTGTCTTAAAAGCAAAATGATGCTGGGTTCGGTGGCACGAGCCTTTAATCCTAGCACCCAGGAGGCAGACCCATGCAGATCTCTGTGAGTTTGAGGCCAGCTTGGTCTACAAAGTGAGCCAAGGCTACATAGCTAGACCGTTCCTCAAATAAACAATGCAAAAATTAAAACTAAATAAAAATAAAATGATGAGACATACCCAAAGGTGGGCTATTCCTGAGTCTACTCTTGGTGGGCATGTGCGTGCACATATTTGAATGTGTTCATGTTTTGTTTGTGTGTGTGCACATACCTATAGATGTGTGCTTGCTCTGACAAAGCTGGTTATAAAGCCCTACTGTGCCTCTCTCAGAGCTATGAGGTCTGTGCTTCCAGGAAGGCCACCTGGCTGTTCAGGGAAAGCAGAACTCTGTGCCTTCCAGGCGTAACACAGCGTTGTTGTTTTCCATCTATCTGTCCACTGGTCTGTGGAGACCAGCTTGCACAGCTGTGGTGACGAGGCCTGAGTGTTTGGTCAATTACAGGAAGCCCCTCTCTTAGGGGAAGCATCCTGGGCACATAGGCTCAGTTCTGAAGGCAGAATTTTCTGCCCTTAAAAAGTCCTCTGGAGCTTCAAAGCCTGTCCTTAAGGTTCCTCACAAGGGTCTCTTACCAGCACATTCTGGTTTCTGGCCTCATGGGAGGCATCTACAAGCCAGCTGTGGGATGTTAGGTATGTTTTTGGAAAAACAGTAGGGACTTTTTGTGCCCAGGAAGACGCCCTTGCTAGTTAAGTCCTCATCTCTTGGCTCAAGGCTTTGTTCTCTCATAAAACACACATTCCTGAAATCATACGAATACTCTTATAATTAAATAACTTTACCATTTCCTCAGAACTTCCACATCCAGAATAACCATCCAACTTTAGCAAATCGGGGGTGTTAAGGTTATGATCTCTGTCTTGCTAATGAACATTTTCAGTCAGTTTTCTGTCACTGTGAGAGAATACCTGAGACTGACTTATAAGAAGGAAAAATTTTTAGTTTTGACTCATGGTTTTGGTTCTTGGCTGTTTTGCATTCCTGCCTTTACATGGTAAAGCACATGGCAGGAGAACGCTGCTCATCTTTTGGTAAACAGGAAGCAAAAAGAGGGGAGAAAGGTCAGAGATCCAAGGCTCTGTCAAGAGTATACCCACAGTGAGCTACCTTCCTTCCACCAGGACCCAATAGAGCATCACATCATCTGGGGACTGAACCTTTAACACATGATCCTTGGGAGGACATTTAAGGAGGCCAGTGTCTCATCCATCAGGCCACTAATCTTCTAGACTTTTTCTCCCGTTACCTTCTCCCATCTATTAAGTGACCAGGAACTAGAGCTTGCACATGAAGGGTTCTTTCCTGAGTGTCTCGGTCCTTTTGTGAGTCATTTCCATATCAGTGTAAACCATCAGCTTTCCTCCAGAAAGCAAAGAGAAGAGCATTGCAGGAGACCGCCTACAAGGGACAGGCCCAACCAATAGTGGTGTGTGTAGTTGCGAAGGCAGACTGAAAGAATCAGTACAGGAATGAAGGAAACCAGGGCTGGATGATCTTGATCCTGGGCTAGCCAGTCTGCCCTGCGTGAGGTCACTAGACTCTGAGTCTGTGATGCAGCACACACACAGACATACAGGCTCAAGGTTCTGATAAGCCTCTGGTTCCTCATCAGTGCGATGGGAATAGTAAGGGTGCCTGCCCCTGAAGTGCGGTGAGGATTCAGAATGATGATATGCATAGGAGACTCAACACCCTGGGGCTGGAGAGGTGACTCAGCAGTTAAGGAGAGGTGACTCAGCAGTTAAGGAGAGGTGACTCAGCAGTTAAGCGCCCATACTGCGCTAATAAAGGACCAAGTTTAGTTCCCAGCACCTACATCAGGCAGTTCACAATTACCTGTGACTTCAGTCCCAGGGGATCCAACACAGACTTCTATACATAGTGGGCACCTGCACTCACATGTACACATACCAATGTGTGTGTGCATCCACACACATGCATAGCACTCTTGGATTGTGTACAGTACCAATAACACACAGCTCATGTTTCCAGCCCTACTGTCTGCCTCGCTAGCTTTTCTCACCCAGTTCTGCTCTTGCCAAGCTTCTATCCTTGAAGAGGCCCCTGGGATTTAGATGTGAATCAGAGACAGCTGGGACAAGAGAGGATCCAGGCTGCATCTGAGTCCCAATCACCTCTGTGCCTCCTGGAAGACAGGCTGAATCCTCAGGCCCAACATCAGGGACCAAATCCAAACTCCTTCTTCCCTGTTTATCCCATCAGTATCCCTGCCATCTAACTTGGCCCAAGTGATAGGCGACGAGGTTCAACTCTAGTCTTCAGATGCAGCAAAGGCTCTTAGCCAGGGAAATCACTGGTCTGGGTCCCAGTGGGCCAGCCCATGCTGCAGACAGGCCTAGACAGACCATGCTCAGTCTGAGGCGGATTCGGTGTACTCCTACTAGTGCACTAGTGACATCCCAGAGGATGTCAGGAATCCTTAGAGATCCTGACCATTTCTCTAGCCCCAAGAATCCCTCAACCCCGCTTGCATCCTGCTCCAACCACTTCTCTGTTGTTTTTAAGGAGACACCTTACTCCAACACCGCGGCCATCCAGATTGACTGCAGCAATGGTGTTCCACACACAGACTGTGTGTGTTCTAGCTCAGCATTCAGTCTGCCAAGAGCTCCTCAGGCCTGGAAACCTAGACTCCCTCCCACTGGAGTGGGGTTGATAACACTTATTCTATAAGGTTATGGCCAGGATTAAGCAGATGACTTATGGAGCTTCCTAACACTCTGGGCACACGTTCAACGTCCTTGATCAGCGTTTCCTCCTCTTCCCCGGGACAGAAGAATCACAGGCTAGAACTTAATCAGGCAAGAAGTGTGGGTCTTTCAGCATGCTCTCTGTGAAATACTGTCTCAGCCCGGAGAAATCCCCAAATGGTGAGGAAAACACAAATGCATTCCATTGGCAACCGAAGATGGCTCCAGCAGCACCACCCTGGGACCTAGCAGACACTGGCGTATCGCTGCTGCTGCTGCTCTTTGCCTGAAACACCTAGCTTCGAGAAGCCTCTTTTAATGTTTTACGGTTTTTTAAAATTATTTTTGTTCTCCAAGAATGTTAGACAATGTATTTTGACTGTATTCATACCCCTCACCCAGCTTCTTCCAGATCCACACCCCTCTTCTCTACACACCTGATTTTGAGTTCTTTTTTTTTTTTTTTTTAAATCCTTCAAGTCTAATTTGGGATGCTCCTTTGGGACTATCCATTGGAGTGTAGCCAACCAGGGGCCAAATTCTTAAAAATAAAAGGATTTCCCCTCTCACATCAGCTATCAGTTGCCAATAATTCCTCAGCTAGGGGTAGGACTTTCAACACAAAAGTGTAAGTCAAGGGCAGTCTGTTGAAGGCAGAGGTGATCTTTGCAAACAGACTGCTGTGCACCAAATGTGTCCCTAGAAGAGAAGGCTTGGGGGGCTATTGTAGCCGTTCCTTTCCAAGTGATTCCTAGATAGAGCCTAGGACCCTTGTTGCTAGTGGCATAAAGGACAGAAATTGATAACAGTTTTGTAAAAGGCTTCACTAGACTCTGGTGGTAGGTATTGTACAGCTGCCTGGGGACATTGGTGACAACGAGGTACCTGCTGAAATGACAGCATTTCTGATGGCTCTGGTGACCACATCTTTTCCTCCTAACACACTTTGTGAGGAAGAATGGCTGGTGCACAGCACAGTTGTTGATGGCAGGGCAACTAAGCATACAGGCACAACAGCCAGACCTCTTCTTGGTCTGGGCCCAACCTCCCAACTGCCTGGGCCTCGGTTTTCTAGCTTGCAAAATGAAGACAGTGAGTGGAGGGGGGCCTTGGGAGCACATGCAGATCACTGAGGACGGGGCTGGCAGGAGCTCCATTCTACATAAGTGTCAATTGTTATTTTGCAGCCAACTAAAAAAAGTCATGAGCTATATTTGCTATTCAGTGAAATCTCTGGGGTTTGCTAGGTATGCAATTGTATCATCAGTGAATAACAACAGATTTGGCCATTCTTTTTCCCGTAATCCCATTTCCTATTTTAACTTCCTGCCTTGTCCAATTGGCTATAAACTAGGTCCTTGGGCGCTCATCAGAATGGCAATAACCAAACTGGGTTTTCTAGTGGCTCTGGGAAGGATGGATGCGAGATCGAAGGAGCGAGAAGCAGCATGGTGTGGCTGAGGAGCCATCACGTGGTGTGACAGTGCTTTGGCTTTGGTAAGAGCCTAGGAAACAGAAAGGAGGGGCTCCAGGGAGGAGACACCATGTAGTCAGAGGAGAACCGATAGGGCAGTGATCAGCATAGACATAAGCCAGGAGCATGAACCGCCAGGCCAACATCATTACGATTTATTCAACTGAAAAGGAGAAAAATGAATTTTCAGTTCATGGTTTATTTGGAAACAACAGAGCCACTTGCAAGTACTTTATCAACTAACAGAATTTGGCTGTTTCTAAAGTATTTTACAACTGATTAATGCTTACATAGTGTTTTTCTAGTTTCCGAGGCAGCCTCCTGTTAATTGGCCTTATTTAGTCCTCATCAAATCTCCGTAGGAAACTATAACGTAAGGGTTAAAAGCACAGGGAGCCAGATCACCGGGCTTGAAAGCTAGCCATGGTACTTGTTCTGTGGCCATTGGCAAGATTATCATCTCCCTTGGCCAGGGTTCTGTAGGGCTCTGGTAGATTCTGCTTCAGGCCTGTTTTCTTCAGCCACACCACTGAGACATGTGCAGAAAAGGAAAAACAAGGAATAAACAGAAGGCAGAGGTCAAGAAGCCCATGGAGGGTGGGGCGACAGAGCTCTCGGGCAGCCATGGGCCCACAGGGAGCCAGTGGCTCTGAGGAGCATCCTGGAGGATGACTATGAGGAGGAATGGGTGTGGTGAGGAGAAGATGTAACAGTGAACATACATATGGGGTGGACTCCAAAACAGGCCTGGCCGTGGCAGGGCTAGGAGCAGCCCTTTGGCTACAGTGGAAAATCCCAACCAGAGGCAAGAATTCCATTCAACAAATATTTACAGCGCTCACTCAGTGCAAAGAGGCAATGGGTCCAGTTATGTCCTGGTACTATGGTGCTACTGGCAAAGAGAACTTAGGACCCGTGGCACAGACAAGGAAGACTTGTAGGAGCCAGACTGGGTACCAAGGACCTGGTCTCATGTGGAGGCAAGACCCTCTGGGAGCCAGAGTTCAGCAGCAAATGGACCCAACCCTAGAGGAGAAGAGAAGAGGAGGGGAGGGGAGTGGAGAAGGGGGTTGTTGGCTGTGGATGGGGACATGCCCAGGTTTAAAAGGGCTGCTCCTAGCCCTGCCACGGCCAGGCCTGTTTTGGAGTCC
>NW_021620966.1:1636541-1641256 GCF_004785775.1 Grammomys surdaster
GAGGAGAGGAGAGGAGAGGAGAGGAGAGGAGAGGAGAGGAGAGGAGAGGAGAAGTGGTTTATTCACTGATTACTAGGACATGCCCAGGCAGAGCCCAGTGACTCTGGGAGCTAAGGAGAACAAAATCTGCTCCATCAACTATCGCATGGGGCTGGCTGGCCTGAAACTCAGAGCTCCCACGTGCTGGTATTAAAGGCATGCACGACTACGATTTAAGTACCACCTCAGCTTTCTTAGGAGTGCCAACGCTGAAGACGCTGAGCGTGGCGAGGGGGTTGGAGGCAGACTCTCTTCCTGAGTCTAGTGTCTCCCTTTTCTCCACATCCTTATGGTCTGACTCATACTAACTGCCCCTGGCCGCACTCACCTGCCACTCACTGTCCTGCTTTGCCACAAGTCCCTGCCCCACTGTAAGCAGGCTAACCCTACTCCCACACCCCTCCAGACGTAGCCTGCAGATTCCGTTCAGTCTCTGTCTCTTGCCTCTGACTTTCCCCAAGTGGGTTCTAAGACCTCAGGTCGGTGGTAAACTAGTTTCAAAGCAAAGAACTCCAAAGAGCAAATGGAAAACAGCAGCGCATCAGCGTCATCCAGTCCTGAGCACTAACATGGCTGGGTGAGAGAGGCCTCACGCAGCCTTTCCTCAGGAAATAGCGCTCCAAAAGGTCAGTGCTGAGGGCGCCTGGGTGCTAAAACTGCTTGGCGAAGTGTTACCCAGTGATGCCTCCTGGTTGTAAAGCTGCTTACAGTTTATAAAGCAATGTCACACTGTGTTCTCACAGAAACCCCAGCACCATGGTCATCCTGTTACACAGATGAGGAAACTGAGGTGCGGGGTGGTAAATACCACACCCCACTCAGCAACCTCTATGCAGTAGAAACTAGATATGAACCCAGAACTGCTGAGTCAGGCTTTCAGTCTGCCCGTGAGACCAAGGTCCCTGCTCGCTTCTCACCCAACATCAAGAGGAGTGGCAAAGCCTGTGTGGCACAGGCTGCACCACATGTGCAGGTCCTGCCTGTGTCTGCCACCTTCAGTTGCCTTAGCCCCACAGTGTCACCTGACCTTTGCCTGAAATGTCCTTCTTTACCATTCTTTCTCTAAGAAAGACCATCCTCTCTATGTTGCTTCCCTTTCAGACACCAGCACAGCCAGATCCTCTCTCTGTGTCGCTAAGACACTGCTGGCTGTGCCACTAAGACACTGCTGGCTGTGCCGCTAAGACACTGCTGGCTGTGCCGCTAAGACACTGCTGGCTGTGCCGCTAAGACACTGCTGGCTGTGCCACTAAGACACTGCTGGCTGTCCAGAATGCATCCTCCAGGCTCCCCATGCATTGCATTCAACTATTTGTGAAGGAATGAAGGAATGAATGAACAAAGTCTAACGAGTCAGAACTCTGGTCTTTAGGAAGGAGTTTGCCTCAGGAGAGTACTGTGTCATCTTGACCCCTGGAGAAGCTGAGGCCACTGCAAGTGACTTCATTGGCATTTGGGCCCATCAAGGGTCACACATCCTCCTCCTTCTGGCGGTCTCTTGAGGACATTACTCAGCAAGTCTTCAGCTCCACCCACTCGATTTGGGAAGGGACAGCTCATGGAACAAGCATTCTTGCCTGCCTCCTTTTTTCCTGTCTGGAATTTCCCTAGAGGCACCTGCTCTCTCACCACTGTCCCTACAGCAGCGTCCCCAAGGAGCCTGCCTTTGCATCTCCTGCAGACCTCCCATAAACCTCAGCTAGGGATTGGGGTGCAATGTGCTTGACCAGTGAGTGATGCATGCTATTCTGGGGGTCTGGGTAGGGTAAGGACCATGGTGCCGGCAGTGCTCCCCCCTCTAGAACTGAGTCAATACCCAGCCTTCACTCCCACAGAAACAGCCCACCCACTCCACATGGGCTGCTGGAATAGTCAAAGGATTCCCCAAAGAAGCCTCCCTTGACCTGGAATCTGGACCTGCCGGGCTGCAGAGATGTCTTCTGAGGAACCTCAGCTCATCCTTACCTGCACACTTGACACCCTACCCAGTGGTCTTTCCTTTGAGGAAGCCCTGGTCTGTAGCAGAAGGGCCACTGGGTTTGCTCAATCACTGGCATTTCTCTGAGGATCCAGTGCCAGTGAGGGAGTCTTCTAAAGTGTGCAAGCTACAGCAGGCTCCAGCTTCAGGGCAGGGCCTCAGTACCAAGTAGGCTTTAGGATCTTCAAGCAAGGACAGCTGGAATCCAATTGCCCAGAGAGAAAGACAACACAGGCTTCTATCTCCTAGATCCTCTGAGTTACCCCTGGCGGCTATGGCTTGGAGTAAGGGGGTAAGGGAATGGGAGTCTGGGCATGAGGTTATGTGCCCTAGACACATAGATGCTAACCTGGGTCTCAGGCTCATAGAGAAGCATCTCTCAGAACTGCTCCTCTGGGTGGTAAATTGATGCAGGAAGCAAAGCTGACTGAGGCTGGAGCAGCACCCCGCCTGCTCCCTCCTGCTCCCTCACACCCTGCCTTTCCCTGAATCCCAGTCCCAGGAAGCAGTGCTGGCACGGGACTCAGACCACTGACTCATGAGTGGTGGCGGCAGCCTCAGTAACCGCACTTACACCAGCCACATGTGTGTGTGTGTCCCTTGAATCCTGTTCACTCCTCCTGCCAGCAGGCCTCACTCCAGCTGTGGGAGGATGACTACCATGTCCAGGCCAGAACTATTGCCCCACAGGACACAGTTGCTCAGGGTGCTCATCACAGAATTCCTCCGCAATGCCGTGGTCACTGTGGACACCGACTGGCACCTCACAGCTGCTCTCTCTTCATTAGTCCTGAAGCACAGACACATTGCCACTCCCCACAAGAGCGGGTCTTGCTCTGTGGCCCTAGCTGGTCTAGAGTGTCATCAGTTCTCCTGTGTTATCCTCTTGAGTATGTACCACCACGCACACACTGTCACTGGTTCCCATTGCCCTGGTCTGGAGCCCATGCTCTGTATGTAGTCTATATTCTGACTCGTGGGATATGATCTGCCCCTCCCCTACTTTCTTCCTGTTCTGTCCCCTGGGATGCTCATCAGAACCTGAATGTCCTTGCCCAATCCTATCTCCACTCCCATAATACACTATGCTCACCCCTACTCCTAGGATGTTCTCTCAAGGCTCTCCCTGGCCTTATAGCAAGTCATGTTGGTCCCCAGGACTCCTCAAAAGGAGAAGCCACTGTTGGGAGGGTGGGACACCTACATCCCAGCATGATTTCAAGAGTCCATCAGGTCTCACACTGTAAGATGGAGGCAAGCCACCAGGCCAGCCATTGGAGGCCTGAGTGTGAAGTGGCACAGAGAAGGCTGAAGGTCTTGAGGCCAAGTTGAGTGACTCTAGGACATGCATGTCCTTGGAATTTTTGACTTCCTCCTCTATCCCATGAAAAGAGCAAGAAATAGTCTGATTTAGCCAATTTTCACCAGCCCCTCCTTCCTCAACCATCCCAACCCTCCCTGGGCTTACAAAGTAGAAGGCTCCTGGAGATCAGCTTAATAAAGAGACCACTTCTAGGCCCTTCTTTGGAATGCTCCAACCTCCACCATCTTCTCCCTGTCCCTCTTTCAAGAGCAGTAAAGAGGCTCAGCCCAAAGGCAGAGGACAAATCCCCTGGATCCTCATGACTAAGGCTTATGGCTCAGTTCTAGAAGGAACCCTGTAATTAAGGGGTTAAAAGCAGCCCAATAGTTCAAATCACCCTAATGCTGGGAAGAACAGTGGAGGAAAACAGGTTTTCTGTCTCTGGCTTCTGACGCTGGATGAGGTCTTCTCCCAGAATCTTGGTCTTCATGTCTGTAACAGCAATGCCCCCAAAGTGCTCAGCACAAAGCTAGGAAGAAAAGAAGAAAAATGTTCAGTGAAAGTCACTATCTCTTCCACAACACCAGAGACCAAGGCCAGGTTGTCTCCTCAGGCTTCAGCCATCAAGGCTGTGTGGTAAGATGACAACACATATCCCCCAGGGCTATATCAGAAATCAGTGGGCTCCTAGGCTGGGGCTCCCCTAACACCACTCTGCCTCTGTGCCCACCATCAGCCACAGAGAAGAGGAAAGACAGCCCACCATGGCCAACTTAAGTGTGTTCCCCAGTGCTCAGAGAGCCAGGCTCCTGACCCTTGACCTCTACCCTCCTGCCCTTGTGATCCTTGGTGTCCAGAATCTGGTGTGCTTCATTTTCTTCTGTCTAGTAAGGCTTTTTCCTGCTCATGAGGTGGCCTGAGGTGATGAAGGCTACGATGGCTCAGAGTCCATGTGTTCTGAACATTCAAAGGGCAAAGTGTTCCCTGAGAATTTGGGTTCCCCAAACCCATAGTCGTAGCAGGAACATTGGGGAAAGATTTCTCTTCAGACTGAGCTATGTCTCAGTACCTCCCTCCCAATGGGAAGCTCCCATGGGCATTGCTGCAAAGAGGGACAGAATAGGTTTAAGGGGAATACAAGGTTTAACCCACAGCAGTTCTATGCCTGAGGCTAGCTCATCACATAAAACTGGGCTATTATCCCAAGGATGGATTCAATTTGACTGTCCCACAGCAATGGTTCTGTAAACAGACAGTATAACCATCTCCCTGGCCTCAGTGCCTATGTTCAGAACAGAATGAGTGAGTGAGTGAGTGAGTGAGTGAGTGTGTGTGTGTGTGTGTGTGTGAGAGAGAGAGAGAGAGAGAGAGAGAGAGAGAGAGAGAGAGAGAGAG
>NW_021620966.1:1641266-1655648 GCF_004785775.1 Grammomys surdaster
GAGAGAGAGAGAGAGAGAGAGAGAGAGAGAGAGAGAGAGAGAGAGAGAGAGAGAACACAGAGCCAGGGAACAGGGAACATGGTGCCCAGACAGAGGTCACAGGACAAGGACAACACCAGGAACCTTTGCCCAAAAGGCAGATGAGAGCAGGTAATATCTTTTCATAACACACTCAGGCTTGCTGGGCTTCCGGCCAGGGGACACCCACCTCTCGGCCTTCCCCACAGGCCCAGCAGTCTCACTGCCTTGACTCAACTCTTTCTTGTGAAAAAGATGTTTGGAGGCACCAGGACAGAAGGGTATCAGCTGCGGTCCCAGGCAGGGCTGAACCTGGAGCTCTCATCTCTGACCTCCCCCAGGGTCTCCACTCAGAATTCCTGAGACCTGGGCAAGGCTGGGAATGGAAGCTGAAACCATCCTGGCCCTCGGAGGCACTCAGACCTACTACTGACCCAGACTATTTGAAGGCACAACAAGATAGCTCACAAGCCAGGAATGCCCAGTGGCTCATAAGATGATGGAGAGGGTGGGCTGTGCTGGAGGATGGGGAGCAGAGCCGTTCCCTCTCATCCACAGCACTCAGGATGTTTTCTAACGGTGACATTTCTGCTGAGGGTTGGAGGGGGTGAGAGGCAGCGGCATGAGCCTGTTCAGACCAGAGATGTCCACTGGCAACCAGCCCTTCGCCAGGCTTCCCTTCTTCTCTGAAGGCTCCCAGCATCTGCCCCTCTGAGTCCTCACTAATAAGCACACCAGTGGCAAAGAAAAACCTCCTCCCAGTGAGTCTCTGGGAGAAGCGTGTGGGTTTTATCCCCCTCCCTCCACCCCCGGCCTTCACTGGCAGGGGCAAACAAGCTGGCAAGACCCCGGAGCTGTCAGAGCTGGAGTTCACCTCCCTGCACAGAGGAAACTCAGCAAACCGCCTTTCCTGTGCTCTTGTAACAAGTGCCAGGCTCCCTTCACCTCAGCACTCATTTCACCATGGCAGCCTGTAAATGCAGAGACAGTAAGGGCACCAGTGCACTTCACCCAGGGCCAAGGGTGCTCTTTATCCCTCTGGTCTACCCCAATCCCCATCCCCCAGAAAGAAGAGGACTGAGGCTCTTTGGCTCCCCAGTGTCTCGGCACAGTGCTACCCTGAGGTTACATGACTGCTGGCCTTGCTTACTTGTCATAGATGGCCTGGCCATAGGCTTTTGGGCTCAGAGACTTTATATACCTGTTTCCTCTGACACAACCTAAAGTCAGTGCAGGAACTGGAGTTCTTCTGCAGCTCACTCAGACAGACTTGTAAAGGCCCCAACTGTAAGAGGAGGCACTGAGGTTTGGGCATA
The DNA here is from genome assembly GCF_004785775.1 of Grammomys surdaster. Classification (NCBI taxonomy): domain Eukaryota; kingdom Metazoa; phylum Chordata; class Mammalia; order Rodentia; family Muridae; genus Grammomys; species Grammomys surdaster. The sequence goes on from NW_021620966.1 coordinate 1,642,601, forward strand.
TGCTTCTAGGGGAGCTTCCCAGACTCCCACAACCCTGATTACAAGGTTGCTGTAGAGCCCATGTACTATCAAAGCCCAAGTCTCAGCTAGGACACTGACTTTGGATAGAGAAAAGGCCTCTCTAGCACCCACCTCCAGGTAACCACCATAGTGCAGGAGCCTCCCCAGCACCCAGTATTACAAACAACATAATGCAGAAGGTAAGAATGCAGATCCCTGGACCCTACAAGTTAGGTTCAAATCCCAGGTCAGCTGCTAGGCAGCTCTGTGCCTTTAAGCAAGTTCTTGACCTCTGTGCCTCAGATACCTATAAAATGAAGGCAGTAGCCAGGCATAGTGGCTCAGTCCTATAAATTCAGCACTCAGACTGACACAGGAGAATCATAAGTTTGAGGACAGCCTGGGCTGCATCCAAGCTTGAACCCAGCTTGGGCTACAGAGTACCTTAACTCAAATATCAAAGGCAATAATAGTACCTACCTTATAGGATGATTATAATAATTATGTATGTTAATACATAGAAAGTACTTAGGACAGTCCCTGACATAAGAAATACACACACACACACACACACACACACACACACACACACACACACGCATTGTTATTTAATAATTATTTTATTACTTAAGAGACTGTGAATATCAGGGCAGGCAAAAACCTCACTTCCCGAAGGAATGTCTGTGGGAGACCATCAAGCCTGTTGTGCAAGCAAGGGGGGACTGTCAATCTCCACACTGGTGGCTTACCAAAGGGGTTATATTAGGTAATAATAACCATTAATAACAATTTCCCCTACAGCCAGGCACAAACCTACAGAGCCTGAGGGAGTGAGAAATTTTACTACTGCTGGAGAGGGAAATTTGACTACTGGGCAGATTCCATTTTTAGAACCCAGAAAGTTATTCTGAGTGGAGGCGTGGTGTTTTCAGGTCTTTTTTTTTTTTTAATAGCCTCCGGCATTCTAACAATCTCTGCATACATGCCCCTTTGCTGGGAAATCAGGGCACAGTGGGAAGCCTCATCAGACCTCCAGGTTGCTAGGCAACATGCTCTCCCTTCCCCAGCTGAGGCTAGAAGAGAGCCAGGGTAGGGGCCACCCCTCTACCCACCCCAGATGCCAGAGCTCATTATGGGGCTCAGAGCCCCTCTCAAAAGTATCCAGGAAAAGGAACTGTGATTTCTTCTGAGCCTTGACAATGTGGGACCCAAAAGCCATCAAAGCCTTCTGTACAGCCACAGACAGGCTTTCTCTTTCTTTTCTTTTTGTTTTGTTTTTGTTTTGAAACAAGACAGTGTCTCTCAATGTATCCTTGGCTGTCCTGGAACTCTTATGTAGATTAGGCTGGCCTCAAACACTCAGAGAAGTTAGTTAGTTGGCCTCCACTTCCCAAGTATTAGGAGTGATTAAAGATGTGTGCTGCTGGCCCTGGCTTTTGCAGGCATGCTTTCTCCAGGGCATAAGTGTAGGTGGAAGTTAAGCTGTCTACACGTTGGTAAGGGACAGTTCACCGGTGCCTACCTTAAGGATCGACTGGCCGTTCCCATCCTTTGGCTCCCAGGTAACCTTCCCAAGTCACTGCATCCCTTCTGTGTCAGATCTCCCTCTGCAGGCCTTCCCCTTGTAGTCCTACTGTGATATTCCAAATGTTTCTGACCATCACAGACCCTCAGCTTAGTTACATCTGCTACATGGGTGCCAGGATATGGGGAGAACGTTTCTTTGGGCATCATTATTCAGCCACTAGCCACTGTCTTCATTGTTGTTCTTTTCATCTTCTTCTTCCTCCTCCTCCTCCTCTTCTTCTTCCTCCTCTTCCTCTTCCTCCTCCTCTTCTTCCTCCTCCTCTCCTCCTTTTCCTCCAAAGATTTATTTTTATTTCATGTCTGTGTGTTGTGCAGCAGACTTTTCCTGCAGATCCAACACACATGACTACTCCCCCACATAGGGAGCCTATCACAACATACCAAAGTACAGACATCACTAAAGGCCAACTCGTGGGAACCAATGAGTTTTATTGAGGTTGATCTTTGAAGGAATTTGGGGAAGGGGTTACTTATAGGAGCAGAATGACTCAACAACAGATGTATCACCAAACCCCACACCAGCATGGGTGACAGCTCACAAAAGCTGAATATCTGGAGCATACTGCAGAGCTTACGGGCAACTCAACAGGTTGAAAAGTGTCATTTCTAGATGACTCAGTTGGACTAAGCCTCTCCCTGACAGCTCAGCTGGTTTCTGCTTCTTTTCAGACTGATTTGTCTTAAAGTGATGCTGAAGAATCTTAATTGGTTACTCTTGAGAGGGAGGGACCTAGTGGATCTGGTCAGTTTCAGGGACTTCCTAAAGCTTTTTGAGTTGTTTACCTTTTGTATGAAGGAGCTAGCCCCCTGCAAGATAGAATGTTTTGTTCTTGGAGGAAACTGCTACACAACAATTTATTTTTCAGACTGTGTGTACTTGTACAGTAAGCATGTTTGCTATATGAAGAGATGGGAAGAGGACTTCAGACTTCTTGGAACTGGAGTTAAGGTGGTTGTGAGCCACCATGTACATGCTTGAACCAAGCCTTGAGTTCTCTGCAAGAGAATGCTTAAATGCTGAGCCATTTCTCCAGTGCCCCCACTGTTTTCTTCTAACAAAGTTGACCAGTGGATCATCACTGAGCTGTCTGGCATGTTAGGTCAGTTCACCATGGCCTGGCACCATATACCAGTCCAACATGACTGAGCACAGAGCCCTACTGTGAACTCCACGCATCCTGAAGTCATCATGCATGGACCTCCCAACAACTGGGACCTGTGCATTCCAGAGAGGCTGGGGAGTGGAAATCCTCATTCAACCACTAAGAGCTCCCTCAAGACCTCTAGTTACCTCTGCAAACAGAAGTAACTAGACTAGTTACTTCTGCAGACTAGGGTTTGGGACTGTAATAACTTTTCTTTCAATTCTATCTTAGGGGCCCTGTTGAGATGGCTCAGCAGGTAGCACCAACAGATGAGCCTAATGACCTCAGTTCGATTCCCCAGGACACACACGATAAATGGTAAGAGCTCACTCTCACAAATTGTTCTTTAGCCTCCATGAATACACAAACACACAAAATAAGAGTCATAAAGAAAGAATATTTAATTTTTTTAGTTCAGTAAATAAATGAGGGTAGAAAATACAAATCCTTCAGAACTCTCCAGAGCTAGAAAAAAAATTGTTGTATAAAGAAAACTTCTTTCTAGATCTTATTCTGCTGAGATAGAATCATAGCTTTGTGTGTGTGTATGTGTGTGTGCCTATCTGTATGAACATGTGTGCATGTGTGCTGGTGTCTGTGGACACTTGAGGAAGCCAGAGATTCACATCAAGATGTCTTCCTCAGTTGCTTCTCTACTTTATTTTTAGAGACAGTTTCTCTCATTGGGCCTAGACCTACCCACTGTGGCTGAACTAGCTAGCCAGCGAGCCTTCTAAACCCTTCCATCTCTGCCTTCCTGCACGGAGGGCTACGGGTGCATACAGTAACACATGGTTTTGTTATTGTTTCATTCTTGTTTTTATTTATTTTTAACAAATATTTATTTATTTTTAACAAATGCTGGGATCTGAACCTAGGGTCTTAGCACGTTACTCATTGAGCCATCTCTGCAGCCCCAGAATCAGAAGTTTAGACAAATAGAGGTGGACAGAAGGGGAGAACGAGGAAGATTAAAGGGAGAGGAAGGGAGCCTCTCACTCCAGTCTAGTTGAAGTCTCTGTAGTCAAAAATTCCTGCACAATTAGCATCTGCTGTGAAGACTTCATCCTGAGAGACACTGTCTATTTTATACCAAGTCGTTTTGTTTTATCAAATAGTAATGTTAAAATAATAATGTCAAACAGTAATTGCTTAAGACCAATGGCCTTCAGTGTGGCTTTACTCCTCGTGGACACTTTCCAGGAGTCTCACAAAAGAGACTGTTAGTTGTTTAGAGTAAAAGCATCCTAACTGCCCACATCCCTATCTAGGTTTTAACCTTATCAACAGTATCCTGATCAGTGCACTCCAGGAGCCACCCCGTGGGCTCAGTTCAACTGTTTAGCAACCCTTGGAGATTCAAAACTCACCAAAACCCTTTATATGGCTAAGGTAAAGACAGTAAACTCTCTCCCATACTTTGTGTACTTAGCCGTGTCTTATTCTTTCCCTGGGTGCCTCTCTTTTTAGTGAGGCTTAAAATCCCTTTAATAACCTATAACTGTGCTTCATCCCAGCTGGCCCCGCCCTAAAATTCCTTTCTGTGGTGAAGTCAAGGACCCCAAAACTTTGGAGCAGTTTTGGGCTAGTTTTTTTTGCCAGTATATAAGAACATTTTCTTTTTTGAGACAGGTCTTGCTATTGAAACCCAGGCTGTCCTGGTGTACTGGAACTTGCTCCATGTCAAGTAGGCTATCCTAAAATTTACAACAATCCTCCTTCCTCTGCCTTTGTCCTGCTGGGAGTGCTGGGATTCCAGATGTGTCTTTCCTGTGCTCTCTCTCTCTCTCTCTCTCTCTCTCTCTTAAGGCTTCAGAGAATCCTCCTCATGGATAGACCACAATTGATTATTCTGTTGATGGTTCACGTTGCCACAGAAGGCTTGAAGAGCAGAGATGTTCTTCTGTCTCCTCCTCACACCATCCCAAAGCTATTCCAACAAAACTTTGGGTGAAGGAAATGGGAACTTCCCAACTCCTCAGAACTGACAGAACTTTGTTCTCTGTGGCTGAGCCTCCTGGAGACAAGGAACCCAATTGTCTGCTAGAGGGAGGGATTACTTATTTGCAAAGAAGCTTCCATGGCAAGCCCACAAACATCTCTCACAAACCAGTTCAGATATCAGAGCATATGTACCACCTCCGGCATCAGAAAAGCCCAGGGGCTGCATGGAACTTGAGCATAATTTGATCCAAAGATTCTCTTGGCTCAGTCTTCATTCTTGTATTAAAAATAGCTAAAGTCTTCAGAGTTGTGCATCTAGCCACATCATGGGGCGGGGGTGGGGGGAATCTGACCTGGAACTTCCACCAAACTCCCAGGATGTCTCATGAAAGCACAGATTTAGATCATGTGCCCAAGTCTAGACTGATTGTTGCCAGGGCGGACAGAACATTCTGAGGGACTGGAGTTAAGGAGTAGGTGGATTCCCCAAAGCTAGTAATTCTGACTTGTTAAGAAAGGGTAGGTAGTGACCTGTGAGACGGTGCAAGGGTATGCGGGCTCAAGGAGAACCAAGCAGAAACTCAAACAATGAATCCCATGCCCTAGGTGCTATAGAACCCCAAAGGGGTGGAGATAGCCCAAACACAACCCATGTACACTGCCTCCCCAAAGCACTATGGATATCAAGATATGATAATGTGTCTTTATTTTAGAATAAATTCCTAGAAATGGAATCACTGGCTCAAAGGGCTTACATATTTCCAATTTCAAAGATAGTGCCAATAGTAACTTCTGAAAATGTCTAATATCTTCTGTCTTATAAATATGCAAATAAAGACATCTTTTTGTACTTGCTGCCCTCATAGATCTGACCTCGCTTTTAGAAATTACAAGGGCTAGCATTTCTTCTTGTACTTGTGGGCCAAATACAAATCTAGAAATCACTTGCCCTGGCCCTTCCTTCAGTTCTATTATTAGTTTATTGATATTTTCCTTTTTCTTGTTGACTTTTGAAAGCTCTTTGTAGCTCAAACAAAGAGATAAAACCCTTTGTTTTGTCTGTCACAGCCATTTTCCAAGTTTGTCCTTTGTGTTTTAATTTTGTGGAAGAGAGCTTTTGTTTACAAAACTGGACTAATTTCTTATGCTTAAATATGTCAGGCTTTCTTCTGCTTAGAAATGTCTTGTCTCCTCTGCTCTAGATTAAAAAATAATACCAGCCAGTTAGTGGTGGCACACACCTTTAATCCCAGCACTTGGGAGGCAGAGGCAGGCAGATCTCTGAGGTTGAGGTCAGCCTGGTCTACAGAGTGAGTTCCAGGACAGCCAGAACTACACAGAGAAATGCTGTCCCAAGGAAAATAAAACAATAACAACAGCAACAACAACATACATAATGTCCCTGCTTTCTTTCACATTGTCTATGGGTTTTTATATTTTAACCCCTTTGCTATCTGGGAGTTGCTGCATCATGGCTAAAGGTAGAGATGACTGACTAGTGGGTAGGACAGAACCTTGTGAACTGTGGAATCTCTGCAGCTTTCCCACAGAGATGTCTTTTGTTAGCATCTTCTTTCCAGGGAGCAGCTAGAGGGATTAGAAGGAAAGCTGATGTGTCTCCTTAACTTCAGAGACAGCCAGGAAAAGGAACCCAGTGGAAGCAGGGTGCAGCCTTTCGATGCTGGACCCCGGAGAAAGAGACAGGCTGAGCCCTGCAGCAAAGAAAAAAGGTTGATAGAAACAGCTATCTCCATCCTAGGAACAATCCTGACAGGGATGTGGGGAGTCCGTCCAAAGGACCAGACTCTAGGGAGCACTGACTTTCAAACAGGGTGCCTTCATTAGCACAAATGTGATCCTTTCACAAAGATTTTTGAGCAAAAGTACTCTGAGCCCTGGAAAGGACCAGCACTTCCTGGCCCAGTGACAGCAGAACTCAGCCCTGACCCTGAGATGACAGGAGGACTTGCCCTGTTGGAGAAGCCAGGAAGTCATCATTTTAAAAAGATTTCTTTCAGACGTCTAACTTAACATCTTCAGATCTGGCAAAGTAACTCTGGGATCTAGAGGAGTAGATGCGGCTTGAGGACCGTAACTGAGCCCCACAGCAGGGGCTGAACATGGAGGTCCCACAAAACCACTGGCCCTAGCTGCTTCCACATGGCAGCACAGAACATAGACCTGTTCCTACATGTCCACGTTCTAGAACTACGGAAGGCATCGGCATGCACCTCAGTGAGGTCAGTATTCCACAAGGGCTACAGGAATGCATGTAGGGGTCTGGGAAACAGGACTGCTCTTATCATGTGTACCCGGGGACCACGTAGGGACAGCCCCTCCCATTCCTAGGAGTTTGCCAAGAGCAGAGGTCTCGAGAATACGGGTTGGCTGAGAAATGGACACTACAGTGTCTCCCTCTTGCCCCTGGATGGGTAACCTCCGGTGAACAGCACCCCCACCCTCAGAATCTCCTGCAATGACAGGTTCTGTGGCTACCCACTGCCTGGGCATTCCTGACCCCATTCCTGCAGACTCTGCAATCAGCCAGATTGGCTGATCCCAACTTCCTGAAGTAGGCCAGCAGGGCCAGAGGGGAGGGGCCAGAGGGGAAGGGCCAGAGGGGAGGGGCTAGAGGGGAGGGGCCAGAGGGGAGGGGCCAGAGGGGAGGGGCCAGAGGGGAGGGGGAGGAGCTCAGGATCCAGGACTTTGTCAGGAGAGAGAGGCATCTTCCTGTTTCTGCTCCTTTGAAGAAGTGATCAGGAAGTGGACTTTTTGGATGCCAGAGTGGACTTCTTCTCCATTCCCGACTCAGCCAGGCCCTCGCCAGCTCCCACATAGGGAACCAGGTCCCTCCAGCCCCTGCTCCTAATGTTGAGTTAAAAGCACCCTTCAAAGCTGCCCTTATATTTATCTGTGTACCCTGGCTGTGACAGCCTGCTGCGATTGCCTGTGACTGTGTGTTACCATGTGCTGACAAGTGTGGCTGAATGTGACTGTGGTCGGGTACAGTGGTGCCAGTCCATGTGTGACTCAGAATCGCTGTGTAATTGTGTGCAGCTGGGTCCGATTACGCACAGAAGAGATGGCTGGTTGTGCTTGCGCATGGTTATGTCTTAACTGTGTGATCTGTATGATTGTTTGCTGCAGCCCACTAATACTTGCCTGTGGACACGTGATCCACGTGGCTGTGTGCTGCTGAGTACAATATGTGATGGATGTATCCATTAAGTAGCTGTGTATTAGGTGGGTGGGGCTTCATGTGGTCCTTCATATATCCCTGTGTGACTCAAGGCCTAGACCCAGGAGAGATTAGGGGTCTGCAGCATGTATGCTGTGGCAGGGGAGAGGCGGTAGTGTGTGTGTGTGTGTGTGTGTGTGAGAGAGAGAGAGAGAGAGAGAAAGAGAGAGACACAGAAAGACAGAGAGAGACACAGAGACAGAGAGACAGAAACAGAGAGGCAGAGAGACAGAGAGACACAGAGACAGAGAGATAGAGAGAGACAGAGAGAGACAGAGAGGCAGAGAGACAGAGAGAGATAGAGAGACAGAGAGAAACAGAGAGGCAGAGAGACAGAGAGAGACACAGAGACAGAGAGACAGAGAGAAACAGAGAGGCAGAGAGACAGAGGGAGACAGAGAGACAGAGAGAGTTAATTGTATGTTCTTTTCTAAGTCCTGTCCCTGAGAAGGCCAAAGGCTTCCACTTATGAAAGGAATCAGAATAGACTACAAGATGCTCTTCCCCTGGGTCCCTGGCCATTTTTAGAGTGTTTTCTTGGAAGTCAGGCTGAGCTTCGGAGTAATGCCAGCCCAACTGAGCTCTCACAGCAGCTGACCCAGGCTTGCAACGGCTCAGTAACAGAGCTCACCCAGGCCCAGGCTGCTTGCCAGCCCTGCTGGGATATACAGCACTCATGTCTCAGCCTGGCCACCTCTGTTCATTCTCCCCATACCTCATCTGGCTGCAGAAGAAATACAGGCACCAGGACCTCCCACTTTCCAACCCTGAAGACAGACTTTCCAGGCCTTGACCACTAACTCTCGGGGATGACAAAAAGAACCTACCCCGCAAGGGATTTACAATGCTTTCCACGTTTGCATGTTTATGTTCTTGACTGCCAGGCTGCAGCACTGGAACCCTTTTCCTCCCATTTTCTACCTCAGAGCTTCTAGACTGGCCTGCTCCCTCCACTGTACAGGCAGGTAAACCATAGCCCCATTGGCTTCATGCAGCCGCCCACCCCCTTCCTGTAGCTAAGGGGTCCTCTGCTTCTCTGAGGAGACTTACAGGACTGTGACCTTCCCCATCAATGGTGGCTTTTCCCTCTGACTTATTTCCTGTAGGTCTGTCTCAGCGGCCCAAGCATGTGAGCCCCAAACTGCTTCTGTCCCTGCTGGAAAAGAACCCTTGTGATCACTTCTACTGAGCGGGACAAGCTGAGAGCATCAGTTGAACGGGAGGCTGCAGTACCTTGAGAGGGAGGGCAGGAAGGAAGAAACCGGGAGTCAGGAGTCAGAGTACTTGGCATGAAGGGCGGGCAACACCAATCAGCTCAGAGATGGGCGGAGCTCCTAGACCAGCACCCTAGCTCAGGTCCCAAAGCTGTGCTCTGAGGAAGACGAGTTTCCTTCCCTGGATGTCAGTGTAGCCACCTCAAAGGCTCAACAGAAGGTTATGGAAGCTCAACGGCTTCTGCCTGCAACCCTGAGACAACATTGACTCCAAGTCCAAGGTCTTTCCTAGCCCAGACAGTCTACATCTCTGAGTTATACTTCTCTTCCCTCTTCAGAAGAGTCCATGGAGACCCTGGTTAAGAAGATGAGAAAGGATAGGGAAAGCTGGCAAGAATTGAAGGCAGCCTGTGAGGGGAACTGTGAGGATAAACATGGCCACCAGGACCGTGAGGCCTCCCATGGCAGGTTTTGGATGCTGGTACCTGACAAGACCTTTCCCACTCCTCCCATCTCTGTCATTTAGTTATCCTCACCTCCCAGCCCATCCCGACTCCCCACTGCCTTCTAACTACCTCAGGTCCCCTGGGGCTGCAGTTTTGGCCTTGGTTATTAAGCCACCTGGTAAGCATTATAGTTCAATACTCACAGACTATCTGAACTACACCAGCAGCCTCCCCATGAGAGAGGCTGGAAAAAATTATCAAGACATCACTAGCCTTATCTGCTAAAAATAGTCAGTTACAATAGCAAGAATGTCTATTGATCACCCTGGTGAATGCCACATGACAAATCCCACTGAGATTGATGTCCAGACAAGTAGTGGAAATGACAGAAATAGGTTAGTGGATGTGCTCAGGCCTAGTGGGGCCTGCAGACCAACTATTGGCCAACATTTCAAAATGAGTCAAAAAAAGACAGCTGCTCCTCGTTACCTCCTATATCCTTTCTGGAGTCTGTACTGAGTGCTAGGTACAAGGGCATTCTTCCACCTCAGACCTCAGTCCCTTAACAGCCATTTGGGCCAAGAGTCAGATCTCCAAGAGACAGATTTAAGATGGTTCCCATTATCCTGCATTCTCACATTGGTGCCTTTGTGACCACCCCCCTTCAGCGTGGCAGGACCTGTGTCTCACTTTTAGCCACTAGAATAAAGAAAAGGTGGGGGATGTCACAGTCATTGCTGTATTATATTATCAAAGACCTCATCTTGCTAGCAGCCATGCGCCAGAGATCTACTCTAAAGAAATGAGCATCAGCGATCTAAGAAAGGCTTCTAAAAATGCTCTGGCGAGGAAGCTGGGCGAGTTAGGAACAGCTGTTGGCTGGCAAGGAGGCTAGCTGCAGTTCAAAAGCCACAGGGGATGCTCCTGAGCCTGGAAGTGACTCCATCTCCATTCAAACGGTCTCCATTCAAACCCCCAAGTGAGGATGCAACTCTGGCTTGGTTACATCTTGATTACATCTAGCTAAGAGCATCCCACTAAGCTGTGTCTAGACTCCTGGCCAATAGGAACTATGGGATAAGTACATGTTGTTCTAAGTTCCTGAGTTTGTGAACATTTATCATGAACAACAGAGCAAGGATGTAAGTATGATATCTGTCTTTTACATGAGAACCCAGGGACTTTGGTAAGAATCCCATCTTTAATCTGAGGCTCAGCAGGGACCAGAACCTGCCCTAGACTACATACATATGTAGATGTGCTTGACAAATTGGCCATTGTTCTTCAGTAGCCACATAAGATAAGTGGTCTTCACGCCCATTGATTGAAATAGGGTCTTTCCATCAAGTGAATACTTTCACATCAAGTGAATTCATCAAATATTTCCATTTGTTGAATACTATCAGTATATTCAGTCCTGTACCCAATTCAGGAGAAATAATGGTTTGCTACACAGAGGCATGCCTGTGTCCAAATGGCAAGGAGCTCAATGGAGAGTGTGGACAGTGGGCAGGACGGTTATATGATGGAGGTTATAAAATAGAAATGGATGGGATAAAATGGAAGCATGGGAGGCATCCAGCCTTGGCCCAGGGCCAGGGCCAGACTCCTTGAGTGAGGTGGGCCTGACAGGAAGCCAGCTCCTCTACATTTGGTGTAAGTGAGTAAGTCAGTGGTTTTACTGGTCAAAGAGCCCCAGAGAAAAGGACTCTCCCTGCAATGTGAGATCACTCTCCTTCTAAGTATTAGCTTCTAAGACACCTGTTCCAAGAATCCAAGAACCTTGTGACTAACTAGTGATGCTCAAAGACATTAGGGTTCACAAAATACCACACTGCACACATCACAGGGAGCTATGATTGACATGGGCCTGTGTAGCTGCCCCTTACCCTCCAGACACTTAGCAGGGGAGAAATGGCAGGTGGAAAGAGACATGAGGTAACATGGAGAGATGAATCAGGGACTGATGATCAGAGGCAGAGCAAAGGGCAGGCATTAGAAGGAATCCTCCATGTGCCAAGTTTCAGCCTCTATATGACTCAGCAGCTCCAGAGGTCTTTGCCAATGAGCTGGCTGGCTAGTATGGATCAGGCAGGTTCCTAGCAGGAAGCAGACAGCATAAACAAATGGGCCATTTGAGGAGCATCCCATAAAATGACTATTGTTAGAAGCCTCAGGGGATATACAAAAAGATTGTAAGAACCTGGACCAAGATCAGCAGCCCACCCACTGTGAGAGCTCACCAACCACAGAAGGTTATCAGAACATCGAGGAGCTGGAGCAGAGTGGATAGGGCCCCAGGTAGGATTGTGGCTGTACACTTGGGTGTACACCCAGGCTGTGGAACCCTGAAGGAAGAAGTGTCCTGTGTCCTGCCTGACCTTGCCCTGCTTTTTGCTTCAATCAGACCAAGAGTGCACCCCATGGGTCAGAACAAAGGGAGGCACCTGAGGGCACCGCCCACTCCGGGCAGCCTCCAGTGAAGCAAAGCAGAGCAATTAATGGAGGCAGGCCGGTTGTCCAGAACGACTCAGAGGAAAACCCTTTTTCTTTTTGGTGATGTTCTTCCATGCCCAAGATCCGCAACTCTCAACCTGCAGGTCATGAGCTCTTTGGCAAACCTCTACCCCGAAAACCATTTCCATTACGATTCATAACAGTAGCAAAATAATAGGAAGTAGCAATGAAAATAATTTTATGGTTGAGGTCACCACACCATGAGGAACTGTATTAGAGGGTCGCAGCATTAGGAAGGTTGAGGGCCACTGCTCTAGATGGTAGACACCCGTGCACACAGGCCCTATAGGAGGGAACCATGAAAACCCACGTGGAACTAAGACAGATTTCCCAACAAATTCTAAAGTGGCCTGGAACATCCCTCAGCCATTTTGCATCCTGTAGTCATGTGAGGGGTCATTCTCAGGTTTGACACAATATTCATCAACTCTGAAAAACATTCAAGTGGCTTTATGTCCTGCAGGGTCAAATATTAAGCCAAGATTCACATTTTTATGTTAAAAAAAAAACAAGCAGATACAACTATCTCGTTAATATGCAAATTTTCTTTTTATCTTCAATAAATGGTAAAATTATATGCATATAAAACCACTTTAAACTACAGTTATTTGTGATTTGTTACAGAAAAGGCAGGAAGGGGGACCCAGTCTTCACTTTTCTCATTGAGAACTCTGGACAATCCATGCAACCTTCTCAGACCTCATTTCCTTCCCTGTTAAAGGAATGATGGGTGTCTTTATGTTTTCTCTTACCAGAAATAAGTTCGTGTACTTACATGTCCTACATTGGAGCCTGGAATGCATAGGGCTGACTGCCAGCATCTGCTTAGAGTCAGCAACAAGTGTGCAAGCTCCAGACTACTGAGAAGCCAGATACTGCCGAAAAGCTCTAATCGAGGGAACCCAACACACACACACACACACACACACACACACACACACACACACACACACACAC
>NW_021620966.1:1655658-1676031 GCF_004785775.1 Grammomys surdaster
CACACACACACACACACACACACACACACACACACACACACACACACGAGAATGAAAGCCTGGCTCATTGTCTTTGCCAGGACTGGTGCCATCCAGGCACCGTAGAGCCCTCTCTCCACGTGTGTGCCCAGATCTACAGAAACAGTATGCTTTGTCTCCTGGTCTCTCAGAGAACAGCTTGATGCCCTAGAACCCCAGAACTAACCCTTAGAGGATGTGTGAGTCAATGGAGGAATGGAGACCAGCGTGGGTCCAGCTATAAGGAACCTTGGTAGCACAGAGTCCCTCTCAGGCTCCCACACTCCTATATCTTAGACTTGGGCATATATAAATAAGGGGCTTACAGCTTCACAGGTACCAAAGGCAGCTGGCCAGCTGATTATTAGAAAGCAACAGCTTGCCCTGGGTATCCCAGAGTCTCCAGTGCAGAGGTTCAATACGCTCAGAGCCTCACCTGACCCACCCAACCTCTAATCTTCCAGTGCCCCAAACAAAGGCCCCTGGTGAGAGCCACAGGCCTCTTCCTTTACTTCTTACCACCCACATCAGAGTTCACAGGAAGAGGGTTTCAAAACCGCAGAGTGAGAACTGCACAAAGGTTAGCTTTTTTTTGGTTTTGTTGTTGTTATTGATTTTTCAAGAGAAAGGAAGTCAGAGGGCCAGGAAAGGGCACAGGTGCAGCAGGTTAAGGTCTTAGCTATGAAGGGAAGGACTTGAGCAAAGGGTGTAGGTGCCAGAGGGAGTCTTTCTCCCCAGCCTCCTTACTCAGAAGCAGAAAGGTCAAAGGATATGTGTATGGGATGGGGAGTCTCTCTCAGGCTTCGAGAGGATCAGGCATGGGGGACTATGGATCTTCCAGAGATACTTGACTTGCCCTGCCTAGTAACTAGGACCTTGCTCTTGCCTCTCTGCCTACAAAGACTGAGAGGACTTGAAACCAGCAGGTTCAGCCTCCCTGTCCCGGAACTGCTCTGGTATGGAGCCCTGGCCTCATTCCCACACCAGATCCTCCCTCTGGCTCACCACTCCATCATAGTCTCTGAGCAGGGCTGTTTCTCTATGGACAGGCAGCCCTGCTTTCATCAAGTTGAGGTGCATTCTAGAGCTGAAAATGGGAACCATTCCTTTGCCATATCTCCAGCAAGACTGTGATGAAATGTGGCTTGCAAGATGGTTATCTACCACATGTGATGTGGGGTGGACTTGAAGTGGTTTATTTTACAATCTAGATTTTCCATTGATTTCATTTTTATTTGTTTTATCTCGCTGTGTTGAATGAATCCTTAATTTTAATTTTTTTTGGAAGTTGTGGAATGTCTCAAATATTCAGAAAATGGTAAGAAATGTCAGTACCTGCTCTCTAGATCCTTCAATTCTTCCTTTCCCTCCCCCTCTCCGCCCTGTCCCTCCCTGTCCTTATATATTCCAGGCTGGCTTCAAACTTAATAAATGATGCTACCTTGCTTTCTTAACAAGACTAGAACTGCTTTACACCTATTGTTCTCCAACTTGACAATTTATTGCAACTTATCAGTGTGGGTTTTTTGGGGGGGTGGTGGTGGTTTTGTTTTTGTTTTTTGCTTTTTTTTCTTTTGACATCTCTCCATGTGAATACTAGTAAATGTACAACATTCTTTTAAACATCTGTCTGGGGTTCCATTTTATTTAATGATTCCCACAGGCAGATATTTAGGTGGTTTCCAGTTACTGTGTTATTCCAAACAAGCCTACAGAACACTTTCGCCACGCCATTCTGCTCACTTGTGGGAATTCTGCTTGCTGTAGAATATATACCTAGAAGTGGAGTCTCTGGAGAAAAGGATACAGAACATTTGCCATCTTGAAAGAATTGCCAATTTTGTCTTCCTAAAATAGCCAACTTGAGCACCTACCAAGAGCACATCGGGGATTTTTGTCTCCCCGAATCTTAAAAAGCATGGCTACATGTCCTACTGCTGGCCTCTTGTCTATCCTCTGTGAACTGTCTGTTCCCATTCCTTCCCCTAGAATTTTATAGTTTCTTTTGTCTTTTGTCTTTTGTTTTTTTACATTTGTATCTTTGATCCATCAGGAGTCCAGTCTGGATACTGAGTGGGCTAGATATTCTTTTCAATGAACATGTACTGATGCTTCCTTTTCTGTAAGTAAATCATTATAAGCCATGACATGGAAGAGATGACTTCTCTGTACCTCTGAAAAGGTACAGACGAGTTCACCACAGGTTCTGATGCAAACCAGGTAGACATGGAAGGTGAGCCCAAAGAAACAATGGTTGCCTTCATACCAGAGTGGTGAGTGAAAATAAAAAAAAGATGGAGGTGGGGGAGGAAAAGAGTGTTCTGGAACCAGAGGAGTAGAACAAGTGTAAAGGCTTGAGTCAGAAAGATGTTGCGTTAGGGAGGCTGAGGTGTACACAAGAAAGAGACCACTGTAGACTCAAGACTTCAAATCTATGAGAGGCAGAGATCCCAGGTCAGTTCCAGCCGAAGTCAGATGTAGTGGGATGGGGGCAGGGCCTTTGTAAAGATGTAGTCTGGTGGACTATGGCGACCGAGTGATTAATTTGAGGAGATATTTGATAGGGGATAGGTAAGGTCGGGGTGGCCAGGGAAGCTTGCTGAGGGGCAGAAGAGTCACAGATGAGGCATCAGTGAGATGATTTGTACATCATGATGTTACAGCTAGAGAAGCACAGCCAGGGCCCAGGTCCAAGGCAGCACAGAGCATAGACAGCGGTGGGATCCTTTGAGCGCATAGCATGTCCATAATATGGAAATAGCACAACTCCATTTACTACACAGGATGTTGTAAGTGTACTGACAACTGCTATATCTCTTCACCAAAAAAATAGCTTTGCTTGGTTACAATGTATAATTGTAAGGGAAGTTATTACATTAAGGTCTATGGTATATTCATGGAGAATCTAAAGAGAAAGAAACAAAAGCTAGGAGGTAATAGAAGAATTTTGTCCAAAGTTTTCACTTAGGGCGTTCATCCAAGCAGGATGGATCAGGATTTTCAGAGGAGTTTGAGGTTTATACAATCTTGGAGAGCTCCCCTTTAGAAAAAAAATATTTTTAAAAATCATATACTTGCAAATTTTACAAAGGTGTTACAATCTGAAGAAACCGCCATTAGAAGGGGCCAGTGTCAGTCAGTTGGTGGCTCCCAGCACAGGCTCCAGAGTCCTGAGCAATAGAACTGTGGGAAGTGGAGGGTAGGTATGTGTCATATAGTAAGAAACTGTGTGACGTAGAACAAGAAGCCATTATGCCAGCCCTCAGTTTCCTGATGGGCAAATGTTAGCAACACCACATCCTTACACGGTCTTAAGAGGTGAATAAAGACACAGAAGTAAAATACTCGACTGAATCTTGGGGATAATGATAACCATTTTTAAACATTTTATTCCTATCCCACACAGACAGAGAACCAACAATCTCACCTTCTAAAAAGGACTGGAAAGAACTAGAATCCAAAGGGAACTGTGACTCAGAAGATATGGCTCCAGTGAAGAGCTTAGCATTTGGGAGGTCTAGGGTTCTATCCCAGCACTTAATGGGAAAAAAGAAGGGTGTTTTGGTCCTAGATGACAGGCAAGCCCCACATGGACTGTGACTGCTGGGCTTAGTGGCGCCAGATGTATATACTGTCTCTGGCTCTTGACCTGAAGAATCAGTCTGTGTCAATGACCCTCATGTGCTCTGCTCTGAAGCAAAGCCTTATAGCGACCAAACATCTCTTTAAGATGCAGTTGCCTCTCAGGCACCAAGGCTTGGATGCAACTAGCAAGAAGAGTAGAGGCAGCAGGCTCCAGCAGGCCTGGATTTGATTCCTGCCCTGTTGGTGGCAGCCTGGAAGATCAGGCAATTCTGTTGTCTGAGCTGCTGTTATTTCACTTGCAGCCTGACTGGATGAGAGTCTGATCAGTGCTCCCCAAGGGGCTCAGTCAGTTAGCTTGCAGGGTGCTGCAGAGCAGGCAAAAGTCAACACAACCCTCCAGGGCCTGCCTGAAAGAAAAGAAATACTATTTTGAGAGCCTTGAGTATGGGTGACTCTGAAAGTCTCCCCAGGCCTTGGGTGTGTGGCTGCCACAGAAAATACTCATAAGCATCTAACAAAGCAAGTGTGGCCCATGGTGGCTGCTAGTGACGTTCAATGACCTAAAATAAATAAACCCATAATCAGAGGGTACTCTGGTTTGGCTGCTGTGGGCTTGCTTGCCCGAGAGTCATAATAATCTGCTGGGATAATACCTCGGCCGGCCGTTAGCCCTCAAAGTCCCGTTACTAAGAGGTTATGAGACAGAAAATCTTTCCAAAAAGAAAAACCACTACAGGATGTTCCAGATTGGAGCCACAATCACAGCCTAAACAGAATGAACTTACCATTGTTGATAAATCTCTATAAAGAGTTTGGGAATGGAGTAGCTGGGAGATAGCCCAACTGTACACATCACTGGTTTGCCAGTAGGATATAATAAAATCAATGCAGTGGTAGAACTCTATAATGCCTTCATCATCATCATTTCTTTTTTTTTCTTTCTTTCTTTCTTTCTTTTTTTTTTTTGTTTTTTTGTTTTTTTTTTGTTTTTCCAGACAGGGTTTCTCTGTGTAGCCCTGGCTGTCCTGGAACTCACTCTGTAGACCAGGCTGGCCTCAAACTCAGAAATCTGCCTAGCCTGCCTCTGCCTCCCAAGTGCTGGGATTAAAGGTGTATGCCACCACTGCCTGGCCTTCATCATTTCAAAGGTTCCTCAACTAACCAAAGATGTATCTTCCAGAGGTCTATTGTTCTGTGAGCATTTATGACCACCGTGAGGCCACATTTGGTTGCAGGAGTGATGAAGTCTACCACGGCTGTAACCACCCTTGCTTGGCACAGTGCCTGTTGGTGATAATTAAGTGACTTTGCACAACCATTCTCAGCCATCTCCAGTATTGCTCTGTTGCTGGGGCAACAGGAAGCAATTAAACAACAGAAATCAGGTTAGAGCAGAAGAGAAGAAGTCGGGAAACAGTACCCTTGCAGGGCTGTCCCCTGGCACTACACTTAGTACATGGGATCTTCTGGAAGACACAGGCATTCCACTGCATTTGTCCTCACCAAAGAAAGGCTCTTAGGTGGATTCAGTGGTCCCCGAGTGGTCTCAGTCATTCGGATTAACTAATGTAGAGTGTCCCCTCTTCTGTGCTGACCTCTCTCCTGAACTGGCACCCTAAAAGCATGATGCTAGCCCCAGACTTGCTGAGTTCATCCCAGTCTCCACCCACCCCACTGTCTGCCACTGGCCCTCTGCTATCTTTCTGGTCAGGTCCCTGGCTGCATTGACCCTACATGCCATTTCCATCTTGAAGGTGACAGAGATCTGTCACAGTCCTCTCTCCTGTTTTGCAGGTGTGGAACTCAGAACTGGGAAAGAGCAGAGAGAGAGAGAGAGAGAGAGAGAGAGCAGACTCTAAGTCACACCACAGCAAGGCAGGAGACTGGTTCTTGTCACCATGCCTTAGGTTCCAGTCTTTACTGTTTGAGAGCTCCAAGCACTATGTGCTGTGTGACTCGGGAAACTCAGATGTTGCAATGCTTCCAGGTCAGAGTTTCCATAGACTGACCTAGTGACCTTCAATCACGGGATGATATACAGGGGAGGGGGTGAGGCTGTAGGATCCCTATTTTCCTTCCTTCTCCCTAGGGTAGGCACAGGAGGGCACATGCCAAGCAGCCTTAGAATTTATCTGCCCCCTCACTACTCAGGTGACCTTAAGACAGACTATTTCCCCTGCCATGCAGTTTCTTCTCTAGAATACAGGCATCAACTTCCCTTTTGAGACCCTTGGGAGGATTGCTTGACATTAGTCACAGTGGTTAGGAGGGTGTGTGGGGAATATTCAACAAAGGCCGGCAGCCATCACCAGCCCAGCCATGATGGTCATCTTCACACCCCCCTTATCATCTGCATCTACTCAGTTGTCTACAAATGTAATGTGCTGAAGGCTGGAGCTACAGCAGGGGCATTATAGCCCCAGTAGTGACTGGCCTGTGCCATGTATAAGGTGCTTCTGGTGACAAAAGACATTTTCCAAGATTCTCAATTCCTAGTTTTTAGGAGCAGGCCTGGAAGGATGAAGAAGCAGCTTTGTGGGTTTCGGTGCTTGGCCAAACACATGTGCTTCCAAGTGGCTGGCCAAGGCTGGAATTCCCCATGAGCAGAGCAGTCCGGGCTCTGAGCAGCCTGCCTGGGCTCACTCCCCTGTTGTCTCCACTCACTGCAATCAGCCTGGGCTGCTTCACTCTTTGGGCCCAGGCCTGAAACTCTTAAAGGCTGTCAGTCCCACCCCCAACCCCCTAAAACCCCTCCATTATCAATCCCACTTCCCCTGGCCCCTCCCAGATGTCCGAAAGTCAATGGAGGAGACCAGCTCTTGCCACTCTGAAGGTCTTGAAAACCTTAGCCCAGAGGACACTTCAAACGGGGGTGGGGGTGGGGGACTACTGGGAAAGGAGGGTGGGGCAGAAGGCAGAGGCGGAGGGTCATTAATTCTTCCAAGGCTAGTTGGCTCCAGCCTCCAGCACAGCGGCTCCACTCATCCCTGGGGCCAGGACGCTGTTTCTGCAGAGTCATCCTTTCTTGTCCAAAGGGATCCTGGCCCAAAGCCACATTCCTAGTGGGGTCTGAATGCGGCAGGGAACGGAAGCATCCTTTCTTCCCCACCCCCAGCACTGCAGCCCGAGACAAGCTGGTTTCTCAGTAGCCCCTGCTGGCAGTAAACATTTGCCTCCATCTTTGTCCAGGCTCTGCAGACTCTGGCCCTCCGTGAGCCCTGATCTCTTATGGAGGGAAGTAGTTAGGCAGTGTTCTGAGAGGAGGGACTTGGCCTACTGAGCGCAGGGTCCCAGGGAGATGTAGAAATTTCACAACCCTGCAGGGGTGGAGGTGGATGGGCAGCTGGATGGCTCAGCTGATAAGAGCATTTGCTGCCAAACCTGCCCACCTGAGTTTAATCTTGGGAACCCCCATGGTGCAAGGAGAGAACTGACTCCTGAAAGTCTGCTGACCTCCACATGTGTGTCATGACATACACATGTATGCACAGAGACACACACACACATACATAAACATAATTCAAAAATAATAATAATAAAAAAAAAACCTGTCTGGGACTGGAGAGATGGCTTGGCTCATAATGTGCTTTCCGTGCAAGTGTGAGGATCAGGGTTTGAATCCCCAGCACCCACGTAGTGAAAGTAACGACATCTGCCTGCGGCACCAGAACTTAGGAGGGAGAGACAGGAGGACCCCTGGAGGTCACTGGCCAGCTAGTCCTGACAAGTCAGTGATCATCTGGTCCAGCGAGAGACAGAGTGTAGAGGAAGACAGATAGAGACATCTGGCCGCCACCCAGAGCTGTGTACACGTGCATGTGCAATCCCTTCCACATGAACACACGTACACACATATATCATACACACCACACACATACCAAAAACACAAAAACGAATAAACAGAACAGCCCTGACTTCCCACTAGGTCTTGCCTGTGTGGAGTCGGCAGTCTCACTGGGAAAGAGCCTGGCTGCCTCAGGACAACAGTGTGGGCAGCCTCATCCCTAGTCCCATACTGACTTAATCCAACCACTTGAGCATCCCTGTTCTAAGTGTAGTGTAGTGATCTTCAGGTCAGCAGTGGGTTCAACACTTCAGGAACACGTGTGTAGAGTCCCCATTGTTTTCCAAGCCCTGCACCAGGCACTGTCCTGCAGCAGTAGGCAGGATGGATGTAGCCAGCTTCTGGTACCTCTCCTATCCCTTCCACTGTCACTACCTCTGCCTCTGTTTATCTTCTTATCCCAGATTGCCTATGTTCAGATTTTCCAGCTATGTAACACTGAGCAATGTGTTTTAGTGCTCCAGATCTCCATTGCCTCATCTATAAAATGGGGTAAAGATCTAAGGATCCCTACCTCATAGAAGTGAGTTAACATGAGAGAAAGAAAGCCCAGTGCAGATCCAGATCAATCCTGATCTCTCTCTGTCTCTCTCTCTCTGTCTCTCTCTCTGTGTCACTCTCTCTCTCTCTCTCTCTCTCTCTCTCTCTCTCTCTCTCTCTCCCTCTCCCTCTCCCTCTCTCTGGCTTGCCTCTGGTACAACCTTTTCCTAGCATGTCTTTCCTCTCTTTTGCAGAGACCCAGAAATCTTAGAAGTTTTCAGAAGGAAGAATGACTGGGACAGGTTGCAGGGCAGGCCAGGGTTCTGCCAGACCTGTCAGCTCTTGAGGCCTTCTCTGCTGCTGCGTGTTCTGCAACTCTTGGAAGGTGGATGAAGGCAGGAGTTTGGGCGATAAGACCCCTGCCTATGACTACAATGCCAGTAGCATTGAATCTGAAGGACTCGGGTCTATTGACTGAAAGTCCCTGCTCCACCTGGTAGAACTGGTTCCTATAAACTATCAGACACCTTAAGACCACTGGAAGATTCAGGGGCTGCTGGGGTTTAGCACCCAGATGCAGGGCCTCCTGGCTTGGAGACAGTGGAACATGTCTCTCAGAGCCAGATGGGACCCACAAAGCCTCAGGACGGGGGCACTGGCAGAGCCCTATGGAGGCCCCACAGAAAGACTCAGCCCAGGAAACTCTGAGCAATGCCGGCAGACCACAGGGCCTTGAGCTTCCTGCTCTCCCCATTTAGGACACCCTGTCAACGTCAGTAGGCTTGTGAAACCTGCTAGTGGGCAGTGGAAACTCACGAGCCCCTAGGGTTCATGGGCTGTGGTCACCCTGCTTTCTTGCTGCCCTGGTCGTCCACACTGCTATGGGATAGGAGAAGGGTACCTGATAGAGGCTAGCATCTGCTGAGGCCTGGGCCTTTCAGAACTCCTCCTTGTAAGCCTGGATCCTGGGCTCGGCATGTGTATACTCTGGATGCTGCACAGGAACAGACTCTGTTGCTGAAGGCCTTTGGAAGGAGGGAGATGTGGTGGTGGTGGTGGTGGGGCTTTTCTAGCTTTGCTGGTTCTGTGCCTTACTTTGGGAAAGGTGCCTCTCTGTTTCAGTTTCATCACCTTTAAAATGGTGACCAAAAAGCACCCGCATCCTGAACATTAAGAATGACAGAGACTATTTAAGTACCTGGTACACAGTATGCGCTCAACAGGACTGGTAGTCTTAGCAACCATGAGAAGAACAGACATCTCCGAAGTAGATATTTTTGAATGTCTTTGACTGATAATTCAATTAAAAAATATCCAATTGACTATAGATGGTTCCAGACTTACAATGGCTGTACAGCTTAGTGTCATGAAAGCAATGCATACAATGCAACAGAAAGCACATGTTTCTGTGGCCATGGATATGTAGTCTGGTCCTCTCTTCTGAGGCTGGGAAGTGACAGGCAGTCACAGCTCCCAGTGGACCATGTGATGGGGGCAGACAACAGTGAGGCCCTACAGTGTACTGCATTGCTAAGCAATGATTTTGGGGGGGCTGGGTATATGAACTTCATCTTCAATGACACTTTCAACGTATGATAAACTTCTTGGAACCAAGATCCACTGTAAGTCAAGAGGCATTCAGAAGAATGCACCTTTCTCTCAAAGCTGCCTCTCTTTTTGACTGTTCAAGAATACCTAGGTCTGTGTGGAAAGCCCAGCTTTGGTACCTCTGCTTGGAGAACTGGAATGAAGCCCTTACTGAGAGAGTCACACATGTCAGAGGAGGAAGTGGGCCCAGTACCAACCAGTGTATAATACAGCTGTGGGAACCTTACAGATGGCCAAGGATGACAGAGGCTTTCTATTTTCTCAGTTACTCCCAGGGCTATTGCTCAAGATGGTCCAGTACCATCTGTGCCCATTCCTCCAGTGCTGAGCTTGCTAGGGCTCCTGCTCTATCCCTTCAGATTGCATACTTCTAAAGCTTTGGTCCCTTTCCATCCCTCATGCTGAGGTGGGGCTGCATCTCTTTTCTACACCCCACAAAACAATCATCCCCACAGCACTGTTATGTCTGCCACTCCCAGATCCCTTGATGATCAGCCTCAGTGCCCATCTACCTGCTCGTGAACCACCAAAGCAGCCTAAGGCTCAGAACACAGAAGAGATGGGCTCCAGTGGGACATCCTGTTGTGATTTTCTTCCCAATACCTGGATAGCAGGGAGAAAGCAAGGCCAGGGACAAGGGGTCCAACATTTGAGAGCTGCCTTTTCTCTTTATGCTCTAGAAGCACTGAATGCTTCTAGAAGCAAGAAGTGCATTTCTGGACAAGCAGTCAGGGATGGAATAATCAAGAAGAGTTCAGGATAGAAGATGCTGTCTTAATGGGATGGCCCAAGAAATGGTGGTCGGGGAAGTGCCCTCAGGAGCTGCTAAAGCGCAAAGAGAGATCCCTGGATGAACCCCAGAGGTTGACGGACCTTCCAGGTGTTGGGGGGGGGGGCTTGGGGATGTGAAGGCAGAGCCTTGGGCAAGCATGGTTCATGATGGAGTGACATGTGGGCGTTAGCTTCCCAGCATATTCAGAGACTGCATTCAGGACATAACTCCCTCTGTGAAGAGCCCTGGGTAGGCCCAAAGGGAGCCAACAACAACAAGCACACTGCGCAGAGCTCTCCACCCCACCCAGCCCCCCAGGGACCGGTCTACACTTTGCACCCATAGCGGTGCACTGTTCACAAGTTTCCAGAGGACCCCAGGGTATGAGAAGGCTGAGTTCCCTCAGGAGCAATGGGTACAGTGAGCGTCTGAGAGAGACAGGTGCAACAGACACCACGGGGGACCAGCTCCCTGTTCTGGACTTACACATGTCCAGAAGTCACGTGACAAGGTGCGCTCCCTGAGCCTCAGGCACACATCTTCCTAACAGCTGGAGCTCATGGAGCTATTAGTGAGGAGTGCGTGTGACGACTCAGCGCTCATCCAGTACAGCCTAAAGCAAGTGGAGCCCCAGTGACTTTCCAGTGCACATTCACAGCACAGGCACATGGAGCAGCAGGTAAGATGACAGAGACCTCTGCCAGCCTTGTGACTCTCCAAGACTCTAGTTGGCATCTCTCCCTCCCCAAGGCAGACTGAAGACCCAGTGTGGAATGCAGGAGGCTTCTCACCATGGCAGGGAAATTGCCGGGTCAGGGTGTGGGCAGCCACAGTGACCATCTCACTGCAGGACGGAAGCAGCTTTGCTGACTGAGAGTCTGCGGCCTGGACATCCCAGCCGTGCAGGTCTGAGGTCAGCACAGGGGAGCCAGGCCCACCACGGCTTTGCCACTCCCATGGAGCACCACCAGGGCATGCCATCTGCTTCCAATAAGCTGGCCCTCGGCTCTGGAAGGAGGTAGGGACCTCTTCACTGGGCCCAGCTTCCTTTCACACAGAATAGATGCTGAGGGTAAAGAAAGCAGGGAGATGCTCTGGGAACCAGTTCCAAGAGCAAAGGACCTGAGAGAGGCTTGTGGATTCACTCCAACTCAGTTCTTCAGTAATTTATTCTTGCCACACCATAGCTGATCCAGCCCTGTCTTCCAAAGCAACACATGCTAAAGGCCAGATCTCCAGAGAGGCGCTAGTGAGAACCAGTACTCCTTTAGGGGTGGTTCTGGCTGGATGTCTTTAGACCATGAGGGAAGTATGGGACCCCAGCAACCTCCTTGATCTACCCCCTCTTCTTTCTGGAGCCTCAAGTGAGAAAATTCACCACATGAATATTTTCTCTCTGCCACAGGTCCACAGTTATTGGGGTGGTAATGGATCAAGGCCTCTAAAATTGAGCCAAAGAGACGTTTCAAGTACTTTGTTGTAGAGATAGAAAGGCTGACAACGAATACAGCTTCAGCAAGCCACCAGCCCCCTCCTGCCCTGTTGCAAGGCTCTGGCTTGCTCCCTCTTGAAGACTTGATACCCCTATCCTAGGGGCTCTTTCTCTGCTCTACCCAACCAACCCTCATCTTTTAGCTTAAAGCCTACTTCCTCAGGAGTCTCTCCAGACCCACCCTTCATTCTCAGTCATGCTGGATGCAATTAGACTTGTTAGTTAATTGGGGGTTTATGGTTGTTGTCTTCTGGTGTTGGGAATTGAACCTAGGGTTTTGCTCTTGTGTGTTCTATCACTGAGATACATCCCCAGCCCTGTATTTTAGAATGGATACAAATTCCTACTGTCTGCATCTCTTCCTAGGTTGCAAGCCCCGTGGAGATGGGGTATGTCTCTCTTCATGACTGTACTTCTACAGTCCCTCACAGAGCCTGCCACAGAGTCCATGCCCAATAAATCCTTACGAAATGAACAAATGATCCATGCTTTATCAATTTTCTGGAAGTTTCCGTGTGTACTCTTCAATTGTTTAGTCTCTGACAGATATTTATGACACAGTGAGTGTGTACATTCATTATATAGGTTCAGCATCAGGTCATGAGTTAGTCAGTGTCCCAGGCTCCATACTTCTTCACAGCCTCTGAGGGAAGGACAGGCTGACAGAGAAGAGAGATATGCTGTAGGGTTCAAAATCAGACAGAAGGGCAGAGTGAGGGACCAGAGAAGGGTGCAGATGCTGCAGCCTTGCCTTGGGTGGCAGCCAAGGTCTCCATAACTTTAATAATCTTGGCCCTGGGGGAGGGGCAGAGAGATGTCCACTATTCTAGTAGCCCACACCTCTCACACCCCATTCATAAAATGAACACATACCAACATGGAGAAAAGGGAGGAGAGGGAATGGCCACCTGTATCATCACCTCCAAGCCCAGCAGAAGAGCATCTCTCCTCCCCGATAGGAGTAGGCTTTGCAGCCAACCATGCTGGTGTCACACCCAAGTACTGTTTGTGATGGTTAGGCAGTCAGACAGGTATGAGCCACTCAGCCATTTCTCCTCTGAGAATGAACAATAATAAAAAGGAACATGGCTGGTTATGGTGAGGCTTCCAGGAAAACTCAGTGTCAAATCAGGACTCTGTGTTCCCAGGGCCTCTACTGCCCCATGGGAACCATCATTTGGACACCAGGAAGCTTTTGGTGGTAGGCAGTGTTTATTCCTTTTGACCTGCGATTGCTTTAGGAACAAGAACCCTTCTATCCAATGTTCCAGACTAGCCTAGACTCAGGCAAAGTACTCAGGCTAGAGCAAAATCTCTGCTGATTTCCTCCTGGTGACAAGACCAGAGAAGCCTAGAAATGGGTCCCAGGGGCTAGAACAAGCATGTGGGGCACAGAGGAAAGTATAAAAGGAAAGAAAGGAAGGGGGAGAGAGAGAAAGAAAGAGAGAGAGAGAGAGAGAGAGAGAGAGAGAGAGAGAGGAGAGAGAGAGAGAGAGAGGAAGAAGGAGGAGGTGGAGGAAGAGGAGAAGGAAGAGGGAGGGAGAGAGAGAAGAAGGGAGGAAGGAGGAGAGGAATGGAGGTAAACTGAATAGAGCAGATTTCAGAGAAGAGGCCATGACAGGGTTCAGGGGACCCTGCAGGGGGATGGCCTGTACTACTACTTTGAGGTGTGGTATCAGAATCGCAGCGAATGGGCAGGATGCTGAGAAGGAACAGTAAAATGGGCCTGGACCTTGTCCTGGAGGTAGGGCCAGGGAAGGAGAGCTTCCTAAAATAGAGACTTCTTAGAATAGTGCCTGGAATACAGTGTGTGCTTAATAAATATTTATTGAACCAGTGGATAAGGAATGAAGCTTGTCCACCAGTTTCCTAACTGCTCTCCCTGACTTTCGCCTCTGGCATCCCTAGAACACCAACACCACTGACAGTGGTAGCATGTGACCCAATCTCTCTCTCTCTCTCTCTCTCTCTCTCTCTCTCTCTCTCTCTCTCCCCTCTCTCTCTCTCTCTCTCTCTCTCTCTCTCTCTCTCTCTCACACACACACACACACACACACACACACACATTTAAGGCTTGTGGATTCTTCTCCTCCTACCACAGGCAGAAGTCATACACCAACAGCCACGTCTGGACTTCAGCCCTTCCTGTTTGATCTTAACTTAATGGATAAGCTTAATTTAGTGGTTACTTGTATTGCCTCCAGAATAAGAGGTTGCTCAGAAACCTGAAACCTCCCTCCCATTCCACACCTGCTGTGATACCTTTCCTCCATGGAATGTGCAGGTCCCTTTCTGTTGTCCGTCTCCTTTCTCCCAACTGTGGGACTCCACAAGCCTGTCTTCCCTCAAAGCCTTTGTCCACTCTCTAGGGGATGGATTAGTCCTGAAGATCCAGTCCCACCACTACCACCCACCACGGAAGGCCATAGCAGAGGAACAGAAGGGCTTGGGGCCAGCTTGTGGTGAGCCCCAAGGTGAGCTTCTTTCTGCCCCTCTCTACTTGTAGCTCTCCCTCAGTTCCCAGGGCTCAGGATCCCCATAAAGCCCCCATTGAACAGCCACAAACAGGTTTGGCCCAGCCTCAGCAAGAGGGACCCACACCCGCATGATCCTATAAACAGAGGGGGAAAATATGTAAACACTTGGCCCACTCTCGAGAGCAGAAGGACCCACAGCTGGACGAAGGTGTGCACGCAGGTGCAGACCACACTGCTGGTTTGCATGAGCAGAGCTGGCCAAAGGCAGGCCTAGCCAAAAGGTCAAATCCAAGACCATAGAGACCCACCAGTGGCCCCAGATCACTGCTGTTTCTCAAGCCCGTTAAAATTCTGAGAAAGCCAATGCTTGTTTTTTCATTCAGACAAGGGCAAGTTTTCTGGGATTAACAAAAATTCCAGCCTTTGCTTTTGGCTAGAATTATTATACAACTCAACGCAGAAACACTGGACATCTTGCGCTAATAAACATTGGAAGGAGTATACATGGATCAGATGGAGAAAATGAAGAAAGCAGTAAAGACTGAAACTGCAGTTTAACAAAATCTTTCCAAACACGGACTCAGCAGTAATGGAAATAAGAAGGTCCATTTTAGAAACTTATCTGCTTAATTTAAAAGCCCTACAAGTAAAAAAAAAAAAAAAAAGGCTAACATGTCCCCCAAATGGCCAACAATATGGGGTTCACAGGGAAAGAGCTCAGGTAGCCCACAAATACAGTAGTCTTATCTGTGGTTTATACTTTCCAAGGTTTTAGTTACCAGTGGTCAGCCACAGTCCAAGAGTATTAAATGGAGAATTCCAGAAATAAACACTATCTGGAAGTTTTAAATTGTTCGACACTGCTATGTTACTCGACAGAGCCCTAGGCCAACCAAGCCCTCCCGACCAGGGTGGGTTTGTCTAGCATGTCCGTGTTCTGTGTGCTGTTTACCTGCTAATCACTAAGTGCCCTTCTTCATCATCACACCAACGGTGTGGTATCACAGTGCTTGTGTTTAAGTAACTTAGTTTATCAGTAATGGCCACGAAGATTCCCAGGTAGAGATGCTGGCAGTTTGGGCACGGCAGAGGAAGGCAAGTGTTCCCTTTAACTGAAACGTGAGATAACTCAAGAAAAGAGTGGTGAGCTGAGATTGTCAAGATCTGTGGTAAGAACGAATCTTTCATACTCAGCATTGCAAAGAAAGAGAAAGAAATCTGTGAAGTTTTGCCTCTGTACCTCAGATAGCAAAAGCTTCAACCACTGTGCATAGTAAGGGCGAGCTTAAGGCAGAAAAGGCAGGCCTGGAGGTGGGGCTTACTGGTAGGCACACCTCTCTCAGTTTGTTCAAGACTCTAAGTTCAATCCTTAGAATCAGGGGCAGGAGAAGATAGAAATTACATTCAACTGTGTGTGTATGTATGTATGTATATAGAGTTTGGTACTATCTGTAGTTTTATGTAGTCATAGGATCTCTAACATACTTCCTTAGGCTACAGGGAACACCTGTGTAGAGAGAGGTTTTACTTTTAAAACCCTTTGAAAGTTTAAAATGTCATATTTTTACCTACCAGAATAAGCAAAGATTTTAAAATATGATAATCCCAGTGTTGGCACAAATATAAGGACACGGTATTCATATACACTCTGATGGTATTAGAAACTGTCACGGTGCTTTTGAAAGGCAATTTGAGAATATATATTCAAATTTTGAATCCAAACATTATTAGTCAGCTGGCAACTAATCCAAAAATATAGTCATCTTGGCACCGTTTGCAGTGACAAAAAATATAAACAATTAAATGTCCATCAAAGCTAAAAAAAAAACAAAAATGGTCCACTCATTTCTCCACAGTAGACTTCAAAGTTGTTACAAAAAAATGGGTTGATTTACTGATATCAACATGGCCATGGCCTGGTGTTAACTGAGACAGTCTGCAAAATAGGATGTCTTCATTGACACGTAGCTATTGATATACTTGTTTATGCAGAGATATGTATTAGGATAAACAACCTTGAGGCATGCCCCTGTGGGGAGTAGGCCGGATAAAGGCAGAGTGGGTAGAATGCTCTGAAGTCTTGCGAACGCCTCTCTGCTGTTACATTATTTGCCATGATTGTAAGAATTTTTGTTTACCCAGGCAGCCTTCACCAGGGCAGTGTCTATTGGAGCCATGGGGTTAGGGGCAGCACTCAAGATCTCAGACCAGTGAGCTGTCAAGATGCAATTCCAGCCTAGGAGAGCCACAACTTTGCAGCTACGACCCATTAGGGACACAGCACAGGCAGAGCCCAGTGTGAAGGAAGGGCCCCCAGCGCAGTAGAGACCAATGTGTGTGGGACAGTTAGGTCACAGAAGGTAATTCTATCTTTATATTATTTCTCTCTCTCTCTCTCTCTCTCTCTCTCTCTCTCTCTCTCTCTCTCTCTCTCTCTCTCACTGTGTGTTTGTGTGTCTGTATATGTGTGTCTCTGTGTGTTTGTCTGTGTGTGTGTGTGCAAGAGGATTATACCTGAATCTCATTTATATCTGTACAAAGCTCGAGACTTAGACTTGTTAGGGCTATGGACATTAGTTAAGATATTCCCGGTTATTAGGATAAAATGAATGTATTTTGTACATGAGAGTGACATAAATTTAGGAGTTTAGAGGGGACAAAATGCTCTGGCTTGATTATTTTCACTACCCTGAAATGTACGTCCTAAAACTCTCATCCCAAAGGAGGTGGCATCAGGAAGTGGGGTTTTCCATGAGGTAACTACAAGCATTATAAGAGACTCCAAGAAATCACAGAATACCTTCTGCCCTGTACAGACACAGCAAGAGGCATCATGTGTGAACCAGAGAGCAGGCCTCACCAGACAGAAATTTTGCTGATGCCTCGATTGCAGACACTTCTCAGTTTCCAAAATCTAGAGAAACAAATCTTTCCTGTTTACAGCCTGAGCAAACCAAGATGGGAATCCTGAATGGTGTGGGGGTGCTACATCAAATCCCAGAAGGGGCAGATGGAGAGAGGGCTCAGCAGGTAAAGGCTAGGCTCACAATCAAGGGGTCAGAAGGTGTTCTGAGGGGTGGGAAGCTCCAGAAGAACAAGCCTAGACAAGAGGTCATATAGGGTCATGTCCTCTCAGCATCTTCATTCTAGACAGACAAAAATGTAGATGGACAGATGAACTGACAGACAAATAAACAGGCAGACACAGCTCCTGGGGAAGGAGGCTATAACAGTTTGCTTTCTTTTGCTATGATGAACACTATGGTCTAAAGCAACTTGGAGAGGAAAGGTGTTGTTTATCTGGGTTTATAGATAAGAATCCATCAGCAGAGTAAGTCAGAACAGGAACTCAAGCAACAACAGAGGCAGGAACTATGGAGGAGAGCTGATTACTGGCTTGTTCTCCATGGCTCATGGCTTCCTCAGCTTTCTTTTCATGGACCACCTGCCTAGGGGATGCCACTGCCCATAGTGGGATGGGACCTTCTTCCCACATCAAATATTAAAATGTGAATTAACAAAATGCCCTACAGACTTGCCTACAAGGCCAATCTGATGGAGGACATTCCTCAACTGACACTGCCTGGGGTGGAGTCGGGGGACCCAAACTCTGACCCACAAGAGCACAATTCACACAAGAAATCCTCTGAAAAGGTAAAGGAAAAGTGAAGAGAGAAATACATGTGCGGGTGGCTGTTGGAGGATGGGTTTCTAGCCAGAAGATCTTATAGCTCCAGCAGAGAGGGAGAAGCCAAAAATGGAGACTCCCTCAGGACAGAAAGACCTCCATCTTTGTTCTCGGTGCACATCACACAGACCCCTAACCTCAGACTAATAGAAGCACTATGGGGTCACATGAGCCAGAACAGGGACATCAGCTCCTTACTAGGACTGACACTTTAGACTTGGCATCTGTGAAGTGGAGGTGGCGATACCACAAGGTGGTTTGAGAATGAGAGTTAAGATTGGCCATAGGCCCAAAGGTTATTTAAAAGCACCTCCAACCATCTTCACTGACATGATCATCAGTGTTCTCTGCAGGCAGAGTCAGCCTGGTGCCTCTGCTCATGCCAGTCCTGTCAGGGTTGTTCTTCCTTCTTCCGCTGGTAAAACCCTGTTCACATTCCAAGGCCTCCCTCCTATGTCAGATCCCCCATCAAAACCTCTACCTCCCTGCCCAGAGGAGGGACAGTCTATATCACCTTCCACCCTCCTCAGCTGGGCCAAAAGTTGTTTGGTCTGTGGACTGGAGGGTCTGGGCAGGAGCTGTGTTGGTGGAATTCTTACCTGGCATTCTGCCCCTAGCACAGAACTGGCTGGCTAAGCATCTGTGAAACGCCTACAGGATAAAACACCTTCCCCTCATCCTGACAATTCCCTCCACCTTCTTAGGGAAAGAAAGATCAAAGGCCCTGCATTTCTTTCTCCTCAGTCAAATAAATTCTTCTGTTTGGTTTGATTCCAAAGAGACTGCCGGTCCCCAGAAGCTCAACTCAGACACCAGTGGAATTCTGAAGGTCCCTTACTGGGAAAGAGTGGCTAAGGATACCAAAGGCACAGCTGGGAAGGAAGCAGACTATGCGGGGTATATCACCTGACTTCACTTCAACTCTCCATAAATGGTCAGCATCTCTCTTCTCCAGCTGTGCACAGCTGGTCTGTTTCCTTTGCCAAATGGTACTTTTCTTCCCTCTCAAAAGAGCCAGGCCTCTCTCATAGGACCTTAGAGTTGTGTTGAACAGGTTTCGGGATAAGGAAATACGAGTTAGAGCTGCCCTCTGCTGGCCACGCTGGAATTTCTCTGGTGATAGAAAGCTGCTTTCTGTAAGTTAACCCACCCAACCCCAGCACATTGTCTTATGGCTCTTATTTTGACCTTTTGGATGGAGTTTAAACTCTCTGGCCTGGAAAAATTGTATCTAGGTCCAATGTCCCTTCCCAAGTAATCGCTCCTCGTTCACACGCTGATCCACAAAGCCTGACTCCAGTCTGTGTGTGCTAGAGTTCTGCCAACGCTGTGCTGGTCTTTGCTCCATGTTCAAGATTGGTTCAGGTTTTGCCTCCAGCCTTGATCTCAGGTATATCAAAGGCCAGTGTTGCACTGGAGTGTGTACAGACAGGCTCGGAGTGTGAGTACACTCGTGTAGGACCTAGTCTAGTTGTGAAAGCATATTCCAGACTTTTCCACTTCTAGCTCCACCCCCACTGACCCCTGAGTGGTTTCATTGTGCAGTCTGGTAGAGTCCTTCCAAGAGAGGTAACATGGCTGTCGGGTAGGTTTCTGATCATGCCCAGGCCTCTTGACCTTACAAGAATAGTTACTGGAGAGTCAATAGTTATCAGGGAGAGTCAGGGACAAATCCCCCGACATGTAGGCTTTTCACCTTCCCTATATATATACATTTGAGACACGGTTTCTTTGTGTAGCCCTGACTGTCCTGGAACTAGTTCTGTAGATCAGGCTAGCCTTGAACTCACAAAGATCCAACTGCTTCTGCCTCCCCAGTGCTAGGATTAAAGGCATGTGCCACCACTGCCCGGCTTAAAAGAATATTTTCAAACCAGATGTCTTAGTCAAAGTTCTATTGCTGTGGAGAGACTCTGTGACCGTGGCAACTCTTATAAAAGAAAGCGTTTAATTGGGGCTGAGTTACAGTTCAGAGGTTTAGTTCACTGTCATTGTGTCAGGAAGCATGGTGGCATGCAGGCAGACATGGTGTTGGAGAGGAGCTGAAAGTTCGACATCCAGATCTGCAAGCAGCAGACAGAACAAGAGAAAGAGAGAGAGACAGAGAGAGAGAGACAGAGACAGAAACAGAGATGGAGACAGAGAGATACACAGAGACACAGAGCAACAGAGACAGACACACACAGAGAAAGAGACAGACAGAATCACAGAGAGCTACAGACACATACACACAGAGAGACAGAGAGAGACAGAGAGATACACAGAGACACAGAGTGACAGAGACAGACAGACAGACAGAGACAGACAAAAGTACAGAGAGATATAGATGCATACACACAGAGAGAAGGAGACACACACACACACAGAGAGAGACAGAGAGAGACAGAGAGACAGAGAGAGAGAGAGAGA
>NW_021620966.1:1676131-1720143 GCF_004785775.1 Grammomys surdaster
GAGAGAGAGAGAGAGAGAGAGAGAGAGAGAGACTAGGCCTGGCTTGAGCATTTGGAAACTCAAAGCCCACCCCCAACTTCCTCCAACAAGGCCACACCTATATGGGGACCATTCCTATTCAAATCACTGCATTCCACTCCTGGCCTCCCATAGGCTTGTAGCCCTGTCATAACACAAAAATGCACTGAGTCCAACTTCAAAAGTCCCCACAGTCTGTAACAGGGTCAATACTGTTTAAAAGTCCAAAGTTTCTTCTGAGCTTTGTGGCAATCTCTTAACTGTGATCTTCTATAAAGTCAGAGCAGAAGCAGATTAAGTACAGTCACACAGAATGCACATTACCAGTCCCAGACAGAGAAAAGGGAGCACGGTAGGGAGCACGGTGAGGGACCACTGGACCAAAGCAAGATGAAACCAGCGGGGCAAACCCTAAACTCTGCATCTCCATGTCTAATGTCACAGCGCTCCTTCTTCAGATCTCCAAATCCTTTCAGCTTTGTTGACTGAAACACACTTCTCTGGCTTAGGCTGATTCCACTCCCTGTTAGCAGCTCTCCTTGGCAGGTATCCCATGGCTCTGGCATCCCAACATCTCGGGGTCTTCAACGCAACCCAGGCTTCACCTTCACAGCTTCAGATGAAGGCTTCTGGGGGCCCCATGCGGGGGCATCCCTGAAAGACATCTGAACTCTGTGGCTTGGTCTCAGAGGGAGGCTCCACAACCCCTTTCTTGTATCTTAAAGCCAGAACCTAGTGGTTGAAGCTGCCAAGTTCTGCTGCTCGCTGAGGCTGGAACATGGCCCCCTTGTTCAAATATATTTTCATCAGCTTTCTAATTTTGATGGTTTCCTTCACTCATTAAGCTAGGCTGTCTTGGAACTCTCTCTGTAGATCAGGCTGGACTCAAATTCAGAGATCTGCCTGCCTCTGCCCCTGCCCCTGCCCCTGCCCCTGCCCCTGCCCCTGCCCCTGCCCCTGCCCCTGCCCCTGCCCCCTAAGTGCTGAGATTAAAGGTGTGTGCCACAACACCTGGGCCCTAAACTTTTTTTTTTTATTTCTTTTTCACAAGTTGGAAGCCTAGCTGGGTTGAGTCTTACCCTGAGGTCACCACTCCCTTTATTACACTTAACGTCAGCTTTTCGTTAATCTGTGTATCTCCTCGAACACTTAGCTTCAGCACACTCCCTGGTGCCCCCTTTCTCCTCAAACTGAGCATTTTGTATTTTTCCTTGCTCAGCTTGCCCCTTTTCATTATAGATAGCTCTGGATAAGACTGGCCACTAATAACCAAGTAACGCTTGGTCAGTACTAGGCTGTTTTGAAATGTTCTCTGCCAACAGTGTTAATCCAAAACTCTTCAACTGAGCCTCTGGCAGATTTGATTTTTTTTTTTTTTGACAAGGGCGGAAAGTCACATTCGTCACCAAAATAACACAAGAATGGTCTGTAGGCCGCATACTAAGATTTCTCTCCTCTGAAACCTCTTGAGCCGGAGCATCGTAATCCACCACTGACCTCCCTGCTCCTCCTAGCATGGCCATCAAGCCCCACTTAAAACACCCAACTGTCCCAAAGTCCCAAAGTCCACATTCTGCTAAGAACCATGGCCAGGTCTTTCACAACAATACCCCAGTCCCTGGTATCAACTTCTGTCTTAGTCACTATTCTATTGCTGTGGAGAGAGACCATGACCAAGGCAACTCTTAAAAAAGAACACATTTAATTGGGACTGAGTAATGGTTCAGAGGTTTAGTTCACTGTCATCCTGTCAGGAAGCATGGTGGCGTGTAGGCAGACGTGGTGCTGGAGAGGAGCTGAGAGATCTTCATCTGGATATGCAGGAAGTAGGCAGGGAGAAGACACTGGGCTTGGCTGTTAGAAACTCCAAAGTCTACTCCCAGTGACACACCTACCCCAACAAAGACACACCTCCTAATAATGCCACTCCCTAATGGCCAAGCATTCAAATGCCCAAGCCTATGGGGACCATTCCTACTCACACCACCACGGCAGGGGAGAGACACAGATCTCACTTTAGAGGGTTCTGTTGGGCAAAGCTCTGTTGGGAAGCTGTGGGGATAGTCAGACAAGAGAGCCCCAGGAAGGGGAAAGGGCCTGGGAGACCAGAAATGACAAGATGAACGGAAGGGTGCTGACGGAGCAACCACTGGGGAGTAAAACTGGTCAAATTCTGTAGGTCTGGGTGACTTGTGGCTGAGCGTGGCGAGTGGATTGGGCAGCTGGGGACCAGCATGGGGAGTTGGGATGGAGCACTGGGAAGGGACTACAGAAAGGGCAGCCTCAGCCTACAGCATGCTAGGCTTGCAAATACCTTAGGGACACTGGCCAGAGGTGACTAAGGGTCCTGTCTGGCAGTCAGAGGACTAGTTAACTCTTGTCTGCGGTTGAAACACTCCCCCAGGGACAGTGGGTAAAAATAAGGGGGAAGGGTGGAGAAGAAGGCCCATTCTTTTTACAAATTCTGTGGCTAATTATCGAGGGGCAAGAAGACTAAAACAAATGCCTGGTGGCGAGGTTAGGGAGGGAGGCACACAACGTCATATCCCACCGGCCATTGTTTTAATCCAGTGGTTCTCAACCTTCCTAATGCTGTGACCCTTTAATACAGTTCTTCATGTTGTGGTGACCCCAACCATAAAGTCATTTTCATTGCTACTTCATACCTGTAAGTTTGCTATAGTTATGAATCGTAATGTAAATGTCTATTTTCCAGTGGTCTTAGGCGACTCCTGTGAAGGGGTCGTTTGACCTCCACGGGGGTGGAGAACTGCTGTTTTAATTCTTCAGGTCTCAGATTCAAGATATACACCTAATATACCTCCTACTTATAGCAGACAATAAAATACAGTGTCTGTCAAACACATCACAGCTCCCAGCCAAGAGGTGTTCAGGAAAGAATAGCTGCCATGAGTGATACGCATGGGGAAGTTACAAAGTTTCCAGAATCTTCTGAGCCCGCTAGCACTCCCTACTGAAGTCCTCTTGGGTCTAAACACAACAGTGTCATTACTAGTCAGAGGAGCAAATCCGAGCAGGCCCTAGAAGATGATGCAGTTCCCACCGGTACCTGAGCAGCACACAGGCCGAGAGACACCATCTCTTTAGTGTCTGCCTCCTAGGAGCTATATTCTCCACACAGACTCCACAGTCCAGCATTCCTGACCCCGCCAAGCCGTCAGACCTTCCCGCAAAGTCAGGCTTGCTGGTGGGAGGAAGGGGCAGCTTAGCAGCCTCCATGTGCCTGTGTCCCAGGATACTGATTCCTGCAGCTCTAGGGGGCAGTGCTAGAGGAAATGGGTAGACTGGGCTCTGCACGGGGCCTGGTGGGGCTCCATTAAAACTCTCTGCAGAGGGGAGCTCCTAAACCCCAGAGCCACACAGGCAGTCTTGAAAGAGGCCGTCCAGTGAGGTGGCTGGCCTTGGTCTTAGTTTCCTCACCTGCAGAATACCAGGGTAAGTACGGTCCTCCAAAGTCCTACCTCTGCTGACAGCCTGCGGTTCTACTTTCACCTCACCTTTTTCCGCTACAATTCACCTACCTTCCAGCAGAGGGAGCTCGCACATCTCTGCAAACAACCAGGGTTCTGTGCTTCAGGGTTTGCCCAGGGTCTAAAGAACCTTAAACTACCAGCGCCACGTAGCCATGTGTGACAGGTTTAAATCCAGAGCCTAGCCAGATCACATAGTAGCTGTGTCTGTCAGAGTTTTGTAGATGAAGACATAGGCTCTGAGAGTTCAAAGGGCCCACGTTTGCTATCTGTGAGTAAATTTGAGTCTCAGAGGCCATGACCCTTCCAGCATCTGGGCTCCAGTCGGGGCACCATAGCTGCCCATTCCAGCCTTAGGATTGTCAGCCTCAGAGTGACAAGCCCCAGAGACCTGCAGAGCTCTGTATCCAAGCCTGGGAATCCTGCATAGGGCTCGTGGAGCAGGGCTTTCAATGCCCTGGGTTCTGTGTTCTTTTCTGATGTCTATAATGCTTATCATACCCATTCTAAGAGCCCTGCAAAGTGGTCTGCAGGCCCTTATAAGGATGCAGAAGCCACTAAAGAATCAAGTTGGGCCGCCGGGGCTCCTAGCTCTACCACTGCTGAATTTCAGAACACAACACCACAGAGCAAGCAACCCTGGAGTGACCATATGTCTGTAGTACCAGAATACCCCAGGCGACACATCCAGGAGACTGAGTGGTCAGAGCACTTTTCAGAGCTAAGCTAGTCAGGCTGTAACCTGGCTCTGGTTAATTCAGAGGAAAAGTTTGAGGTGAGACACTATATTCTCATCAGAACCCTTGGGGAGTTGTAAAATCTAGACCCAAAATTCCTTCCTCATACCGGAGGCAGAATCTTCATGAGGGGGGAGCTGCAGTTTGCCTTTTTACCCAGGCCTCCCAGAGAGTTGGGACTGTGAGAACTGCTCAGGGCATTGCAGCCTGCCTGTTTGCTGGGCGGCTGAGGGAGCTGGGGAGGGATTGCCTGGAGGAGAGGGTGAGTGGATCTGTTCCATGGGCTTCTACAGGGAGAGCTGCCAGCAGGCAGAACTTCTGAGATCAGCTTTGGGGAGGTATTTGTGGAGCCCCTTCATCTGCTCCAGAGTGTGACCTACATCAGGCGTTTCAACAACAATGAACCCCAGACTCAAAGAATTAGAGTTCCAAGGTCACATGGCCACAGCCAGAGCTGGTGGGGGCAGGATAGGGTGGGGGCTCCAACTGAGCGCTGCTCTAGAGAGCCAGTTTCTCTTAAGAGGGATTCAGCAGCAGCTGGTGTGCAGAGCACATACTGTTCTGCATAAAAATGAGATCAGAATTGTGAAGGAACCAAGGAACCAGGAAAACTTAGGCTTCTCTGTGGAGACTGTACACATACACACACACACACACACACACACACACACACACATACACACACACACACACACACTTTAGTTTATTTGCTTTGTGTGGGGTGAAATGGGAGTAGAGTATTTTTTAAAATACCTTCATAAGAGGGTGGAAAAACAGAAAAGCATAAACCAAGTAAACCCACCCTCTCACATGTCTTGGGATAATTTTGTTACTTCTCCCAGTGACTCGTCCCCAGCCAAGCCCATTGCCTGGGGTCTAATTGTGCTCCATCTATTTTCTGGATGGGAGTGGGACAAGTCTCTGTTCCTCCTTTGTTCTTCACTTGTAAGTTGAAGACGAAACTCTCCAAGTCTATTTCAAAGGACAGACATGGAGCACTTAGATGGGTCCATGTCTTAGAACAGACACTGAATAAGATTCAGATTCATGTGGCTATTTTCTTTTTCCTATTAGGTTTTCAAAACTGAGTGCTAACCCTTTTGTGGAAATCCCCTTTTCATCCCATGCTATTTCATGGACATTTTCCCACCCAGGGATCACCAAGAACATTTCCTTCCCAGAAGTAGCCTTTTCCCAACCAGACCTGCTCTGCTGCTAGGCCTCCTGAGATGTCTGTCTTGAATCACAGTCCAAGGTCTCTGCCTCTGAGGACAACTAAACTCCAGGGCTGTCAGGGTGAAGGAGTCCAGGGAATTCTGAACTCAAGCATCCCTTATGTAGGTGAGAGTTGGCACACTGACCCCTGGGAAGCAGGAGAGGCACTCTTGGGAGTTATATGTTGGGACATGCCACCACGAG
Organism: Grammomys surdaster; assembly: GCF_004785775.1. Lineage (NCBI taxonomy): Eukaryota > Metazoa > Chordata > Mammalia > Rodentia > Muridae > Grammomys > Grammomys surdaster. The sequence continues at coordinate 1,681,797 of NW_021620966.1, forward strand.
CCACACAGTGAGACCTAGTTCTCAGCAATGGCTCTGACTGGAGGATTTAGAGGCTTAGGGACCTGGAGTGGACTAGGAAATGGGGTGCCTCTGAGATCCTGACCCCATTTCCTGGCCCTAAACAGTGGCTTCCAAGAGCCTATTTCTGAACCTAACTCTATCTACCCATTCTCCAGAAAGGACATATAGTCAAGAGCAAGGAAAAAGATGTATTCCTACACTGGCAAAGCAAGATGGCGTTCTACACCTGAAGCCCATCTTCACTTAGCCTACTGTAAATTCCTTTTGCTCCTAGGTAATGTGGAGAGAAGGGGTTTGGGTTAGGAAAAGAAAGATGAGCAGACACTTGTGGGTGGAGAGGGATGTGAGGCTGTAGGCTGCTTGGTGCCCTGTAAATCTTACACTGGTATCCTCAGCCTCCGGCTCTAGGGAAGACAGACTGGGAGCAGATCCAGAGTGCCTTAGCCAAACATTAGGCAATGCAGCAGGGAAGGGGATTAGAGGAATCAGAGGGGTCAGGGGCACCACAAGAACACGAACCACAAAATCAACTCATGGGGCTTTCAGAGAAGGGTCTGACCTAGGTCCTCTGCGTATATATTTGTGTGTGTGTGTGTGTGTGTGTGTGTGTGTGTGTGTGTGTGTGATGTCTGAGTAGCTTGGTATTCTTGTGGAATTCCTAAAAGTGGTAACAAGGGGCTGTGTCTGACTCTTTTGCCTGCTTGTGGGACCTTCTCCTCCTGCTGGGTAGCTTTCTCTAGCCTTGATGTGATGGCATATGCCTGGTCTTATTGTAATTTATCGTATCTTGTTATGCCACTCTGTTTGGTTGATGTCCCCAGGAGGCCTGCTCTTTTCTAACGGGTGGCAGGGCTGGGGTGGGTGGGGGGAAGTGGATCTTGGGGAGAAGGGAGGTAGCAGGAGAGATTGGGGGGAAGGGAGAAGAAACTGCAGTTGTCATGAGATAGATATAGGTATACAGACATAGATATATAGATGCAGATATAGATACCAATCAAAGGGGGCAAAAAAGGAACAGTTCAGAAAGACTTCGAGTTATATAGTTCTGGACCATCATTCCCTAAGGATGGACATGGCTTTGGGCAACGTTGAGCAGAATCAATAACCTCAACTGTACTGGCTAGTCTAAGGTAATTTGACACAAGCCAGAGTTAACACAGAAGAAGCCTCAACTGAGAAAATGCCTCCTTAAGATCAGCCTGTAGGCAAGCCAGTAGGGCATTTTCTAAATTAGTGATTGCTGAGGGAGGGCCCAACCCATTGTGGGTACAGGCACCCCTGGGCTGGTGATCCTAGGTTCTATAAGAAAGCAGGCTGAGCAAGCCATGAGGAGCAAACCAGTCAGCAGCACCCCCCCCCCCCCGTAGCCTCTGCACTACCTCCTGTCTCCAGGTTCCTGCTCTGTTTTGAGTTCCTGTCTTAACTTCCTTCCATGAAGAATACATATGGAAGTGTAAGCCAAACAAACTCTTTCCTCCCCAACTTCCTTTTTGGTCATAGTGTTTTATCATAGCAATAGAAACTCCAGGACACCAGCGGTCAGGTAATAAATGAGTCAGATGTGAGCTGAAGACAGAGATGCCACACCTTTTACCCCTTCTTCATTCTCTTATCAACACTGGCCAGTCCTCATAGATGATCAATGCTTCTTTTAAAAGATTTATTTGCTTATTTGTATGAGTGTTTCCCTGCATGTAATGTCTGTGCACTACGCACAACCACAGTGCCTTTAGTGGACATCAGAGCCCCCTTAATCTGGAGTTATAGATGGTTGTGAGTGGCCAGATGGGTGCTAGGTATCGAACCTGGGTCCTCTGGGAGAGCGTCCAATGCTCTTAGCCACTGTGCCATCTCCAGCTGTGGCCAAAGCTTTTGACAGACGTTGCCTTGAAGTCCCTGAAACTAAGAAGGCAAACGCAATCCTCAGAGTTCTCAGGGCAGAGGCACGACCTACAGCTATGCTAGTGTGAGGCAATAGAGCTCCCAGCAGCATGGCCTCTAACAAAAACTAGTGGGTTTTCTTATTATGTATTTTCTTGGTTTTGTTTTGTATTCATATGTTTGTTTAAAACAGTCTCTAAAATTTTTTTTACTACATTTTAGCACATTTTTTGTTTTGTTTGGTTGTGTGTGTGTGACTGTGTATGTGTGTGTGTGTGTGTGTGCGCACACATAATCCAACACATCAACTCCTTCCTTTCACCATCTGGGTTCTAGGGATTGAACTTGGATCATCAGTATCCATTGTTACCTGGTGGTTGGGGTGTCTCTGTTGTACATAATCCCCTCTGCTGAGTTCCCAGCTCAAGCTTGCCTCTGCTGTCCTTGCATCTCCATTTGGAGAGCTGAGAAACCCATAAAGGGATGAGTAGCACTGAGGCGGGCCTGAACCATCCTCCAAACTTCTGCACCAAATATGCCATAAACACATAGTGCTCCAGCTCCTCAGCATGCTCCCTCCCTCCTCCAGTCCTCTGCTCTACAACAGCACCTTTGTCTCCCATGCATCTGCAGCTGGGCTCCATCTTCAGTCTCCACTTACCATCCAGGTCCCAATGGTTCACAGTTCTCCTCGGTCCACCCTCCCACCTCATTCCAACACATCGTCCCCAGCCCAGGCAGAGGCAAAGAGTACAGAACACAAATCAGAACATGTCACGCCTCCACTTCACACTTTAGTGTCCTCCCACAATTCTGAATGGAAGCAAGAGCATGGGCCATGTGTTCTGGCCGCTGCCTACCACCCTAGGCTGCCACTCCCATACACAGTCTATCTGGATTCCTTCCTAGCCGCATGACCTTTGTCTGGCTGATCCCCTTTTCTGACTCTTGCCGACGGCTCTGTCTCATGAAGCCTAGCTCCCTCTTCCCAGGGATCTTCTCTGAGATCATGCACCCCAACTTCTTCCCAACCTTCATACCCCTCACACTCATCCGTATCCCCTCCCGTATTGCCCTCCCTCGCTTATCAGGATCCTGGTTATTATCATGGTGTGAATTTGTCTCTTCTACCTCAGAAATGTAAGCTCCTGGGGAAGGACCTTCATCTCTCTGGTCCACTCCTTTGTTTGCTCAGAGAATTGTTCTCCCCTACCTGACTGCACCCCCCACCCCCATCACCAGAGCTCTTTCCTCTACAGCCCTCAGAGTTGGACACCTCTCAACAGAGCCTGTTCTGGCACTTCTAAGGGATCCAGGCTTCCTTTGTGGGTAAAGATAGTTCAGAGGGGCTCCTTGGTCCCTTCATTCTGAGACCTGTGTGCATGCTGAAGTCCCCATCGGCAGCCTCTTTGTATAATGAACACCCACAAATGGCAAAGCCTTTCAGGGCTACAGCAATAGTCAACTCATCATCCACTTCTGTAAAAATCTCAAGAGTCTACTAATAAGTGCTGACGACATATACAAGCCGTTATCTGCTACTGCACCTGTGAGAGCATGTCTTCCATATCACCATGCAACATTTGTTTACAACTCCTTCTCTTCTCATCTCGGTTGTCATAGAGACTCAAGATGGGGGTCACAGCCCTCAGTGTGATGCAGGCACTCATAGAATGACACATGCAGCAGGTATCTGGGAGCCAAAGGCCAGAATCACCACATCCCTAGGCAGGGAGAAGGAGGTTTCTCAGAAGAGTCACTCAAAGTACAGCAGGTGTTCCAGTCGGTAGTCCAGGCAGAGACAGCACCTAGTCAGTCGCAGAGGCATGACTCAAATAGAATTACAAGATGTCCTCCAAGTGGAGGGTAAAGTGCAAGAAGCAACGGGTGGTAGAAGATAAGGCATATTTACAGCAGGAGGCTGGACTTCAAGAAGGGCCTTACCTGCTGTAAGGGGAGCTGAAGTGGTTTTGGTTCAAAAATGAATAACCAAATCCCCACTCAAGGGAGATCCTCATTCCTTCACAGCCAAGGGGGAAGGGTCAATAAGAACGAAGGTGGAGGCGAGATGCCAAGTTATCGGACTGTTGTAGCCAGAGGCAGACCATCTGACAGGGCCTGAAGGAGACCACCACAGAGTGGGAGAGGAGGGATGATATGATCTGCTGTGTACTGAGGAGGAGCCCACACAGGAGGCGATGGGGCTGGCTGACATAGGGGCTGAAGGAGGGCTAATGACTCCAGTTCCCCCCAACCCTGGGACACACAGACGTGGGACCACAGAGGGCCCTGAGGTGTTTGGAGGGAGGTGATGAACTCAGGCTGTATTTTGAGGTGGCTGTGACTCACAAGTGTGTGTTCTAGCACCTGGCATGGTACCTGGCAGGAAACTGAGAAATAAATTAGATGAATAAAGAGAGTTCTCCCAGTCTCTGTAGCCTCAGAATTCCAGGGAGATTCTCTTGGGCTCTACTTCCTTCCCACCCAAGCCCTAGCTCTTCATCCCACAGCCAGGATTGCTTGGGACCCAAAACTGTCTTCCCAAAGAAGCTCCCTTCTCCATCCCTAGAGGTGAGTAGCCTGGCCTTTATATGCTGCACAATGTCCTACTTTAGCCAATTTGCTTAATGCCTGGCACCAAAACAATCTAGTCCCACAACTTAAGGACACCCAAAGGACCATGGAGTTCACAATCCTGAGAGTTCCTGGTGTTACTCATCTGTCTCTGCCTAAAGATGTCAGCTAGGTCTCTATTGTGGGTTGAGTCTCTGCCCAACCTTGTTTCCAGGTCTCCTATGGGAATCTCTGCTATGCTTACATTGGCTTGAGAGACCTATAGGAAGAACAGAGTCTGAGTTGGGAAGAATGAGGTCCTGGTTAGTCACCTGAGCCAAGTCTGAAAATGGCCTTGCTGAGACTGTGCCTAGGAAGGCAATATTCTTTATTGCCTTCCCAGAATAAATAAATAAATAAATAAATAAATAAATAAAGGCTTTTCAAGCCTGAAAGTGGCACATGTGGCTGAGACCCAAACCAACAGAAGGCCCTGGGAGGTCTAGAGAACAAGCTCACACAGGATCATGGTGAGGTGCTGATCCAGCAGGCAGTTTGACCTCTAGGCCCCAGAAATTGGCTGTCCAATGGACCTTCCTGGGGGCTTACAGCAATTCAGGTGGAAGAAGTCTCTCCTAGGTCCAATCCCTGGACTCTAGGCTATCAGGACAATGCTGGGTGAATGGTGGGAAGCAGGCCATCATCTCTCGGTAGGCCCTGAGGAAGCCAAGGACAGAGTCCTGACTGCAGGCTACAATTATATGATCCACAGGAGTCTTCCCACAGATCCTAACTCTAGCAGGGCCTGAGGCTCTGTTCCAAGAGGCTTAGCTCCTGCGTGAGCATCTCTGCCCACGCCCCCTTCCTTCTCCTTCTGCTTTATTCCTCTGATGTCTGTTTAAGTCTGGGCTCCAACATCCAGCTGTGAGTTTCCAGAAGGTAAGAAGTCTGACCTGCTCCAGGTACCACAGGAGGTTTTTAAAGCAACTTGCAGGAACTAAGCAGGTTCTTGACTAGCAAAGGGAGGCCTTGGTTTGAAGGCATTTATTAGGGCCTGGGGGCATGGGGCAAGGTGAGAAAGAAAGTAAAGAACAAGTGTGACCAGAGGGAAGAGCCCTTACTAAGTAGGAGGGGAGGGGAGAGGGGACAGAAGGTGGACATGACCAGGATGAAAGAGCCCTCTTGGGCTCAAGTGGCCCTAGGTCTTACCCCAACTTCTCTGTCAGGCCATGTCCTATTGATGGGCAAGACTTGGGTACACAGGATCACACACCCATGCATGCAGCACATAAAACACACATACCAGCTCAAAGCTTGTCTTGAGCCTCTGGTCCATTAGCGGCTTGTCCCTAACTCAGAAACTAGGCTTATGAGACCACATGTGCCTCTTCTTGCTTGTGGCCTCAGTGCCTGATGCTAACCCAGGGGCCCCAGAGGAGATATGTAAAAGGTAGGGAGATGAGGTGCCACACCTGAGGCCAGAGGCCAACAAGGAGGAAGCTGAGAAGCAGGGGTCTCTGGTAAAGCTCTGGCACCTGTTAGCACAGACACTTCCTTAGGTCCACTACAGTGCTGTGCGGTTGGTGACCTGAAAGGCCTCCCCACCCTCTAGAGTCCAAAGACCACAGGTGTGGCTTCCTCAAAGCCTGCTTCCTGGCTCTCAGGCCACCTGATCACCAGTAGGTCTCTGCCTGAGGCACTGGCAGAGAAGCCAAACAGAACTCCCTCCAACAGCAGTGGACTACTGGCTCAAGCATCAGCCTCCTTGGGGGACCAGACACCAGGCTGCACTGGCAATCAGGTAAGAGCCTATCTCCAGCAAATAGCAAGGATTGGGGATCCTGTGGCTTCCTAGAATTAGGGCATCTTGCAGTGTCTTCTTATATGTAGGAGCAAGGATTAGCCTCGGGAACTTAGACACCTACTGGAGACCAGGAAGCTCTAGAAGGCTTCCCCAAGGTCAGCTTTGTAAATACCCCTTCCTTTCTCTATACATGTACACAAGGGAGAGCAAAGGCCAACGCCTGACATTAAAAGGGCCCAGGCAGGTCAAACAGCACCCCACCGGAGGGGTGTAGCGTCTTTAGCAGTAGCTGTTGAATTATGTCTACTAGCCCACAGGAACCTGGTGACCTACAGGGACCATCCTGATGTGAAAGACTGGGACAGGGCTGATCAGAAAAGGTCTCCTTTTTCTTCCATTTAGAAGCAGGAATTGAATGCCACAGCCTAGGGAGGTGAGGGAAGGCAGAAGAACGGGTTAGGCTCCCAGCACCCCTTGCTCTTATCTAGGAAAGGGGCTCTCCCCAGCAGCAGGGGAACAGAGATCAGCCTCCTCCTCTGTGTTCCCATGACGCGCACTCAGAATAATTTTTCCATCTGTGAGTCACCTTATCCACTCTGTTATTTTCATAACAGTCCCAATAAATGGGCGTGGGTGCTTCCTTACACTTCAGTCGGGATATTCCAGGGTTACAAAGAAATCAAGTGCGCCAAGCAGATCAATGCATGGAGACGCACACAACCATGTTGGGGGCACACAAATAACACATTCTCTTGACACATACACACACCCAGCACATACAAATGCACAACGTTTAATTCCACTCCATTTTAAAAGATGTGTGTTCTAGTACCCTCCCCCCCCTCCTCCCCCATAACCCACCACCTAGTGACAGGGACACATTTGTAAGCCACATAATTCTGGTTCATTTCCCCATTAAACAATCAGTGTGACTTGAGGCCTGTTGTCCTCTTTGAATGCCAGAGTCCTCATCTGAGAAGTGGGGATAACAGCTTCAGCTCTGGGGTTGTTTTGAGTACTAGCTGTGTAACTGAGGCAAATCCCATAAAGCCGTGCTCACCACTTGGTGCTGGAGAAGTACCAGTGGACGGATGGCGGCGGAGACTAAGAGAGGTGGGGTCAGGAGAGGCTTGGCAGTGGGCTCGGAGTACTGTCAGGGCTTCGGTGACCACTACTGTTGTTAGGGACGATTGGGCAATGCTGAAAATGGCATCTGGGAACACTCTGGGCAGGTGGTGGTTAAAGATGGCTTTACCAGGCAGTTGGCTGTGAGCTGCATTTAGAGAGTTCAGGTGGGGAGGGTGTCTGGAAGAAAATCTGGAAGCACCAGAAGGAAAAGGAGCAGGAGTGGTAGTCAGACATCAGATGAGTGTAGGTCCCTACCAAGTTCCACAGAGCACCCTCTACCCTATATAAATGTCTGTCTCTTATGCATCTCTGTATCTGTCTAATACACACACACACACACACACACACACACACACACACACACCACTCAAATACATTCTACTAGGCAAGGTCCTTAGCTGGGAACTTCCTCCCTATTTGCAGAATTAAAACAGGGCTGGACAAGGGTCTTGCTATGGCAGCTGAGGCCTCTACCCTCCCAACAGAAGCAACTAGTTCATGGTATCTTTCACACCTGAACCCAGATTCAAATATGGGAAACCATCCATGTAGTGTCCCCTGTCCCCAGGAAAGCCCTTCCTCCCCTGGTCCATAGCCTCCAAATCTAACAAGATGAGGACTTCTTGGGCAGGACGTCAGATGGCTCTAGATAGGTCCCCTTGAGTAAAGGGCTTCAGTTCTGGTCACAGAGCCCCCAGGTCAGAGCAACAGCAGCCAGGCCTGGTATTCTTGTTTCTTAGTCCGATGACTATCTCCGGTTCATTGCGATTCTAGGAAGCTGCCCTCAGCAGTGTCGACATGTCTCGGCCCAGCAGCAGAGCCATCTACTGTAAGCTTCCTTCCTTCCCTGACCTGCTCAGCCCTACTCTGGGCCAAGCTCTCCAAACCCTATCTTCTCCCCGTCTCTGAAATTGTCCGAGCCTCACCTCCCTTCTGCTGCCCCCTGCCCCTTGACTTTGTACCCACAGTGCAACGGAAGGAATATTCCCAGAGCGTGGCCTCAGAACCTACCCTCCTGCAGCACAGGGTAGAGGTGAGTACCTGTGGGGCCCAGGCAGTTTCTGAGTAAGGCTAGAGTTTCTGCATGTCCACTGACTTATAAAACGTAGGTGCTTGACCCTGACATAACAGCTTAACCTGACGGAACTCTGTGGAGTCAGAGTCACCTATCTTGAGGCCTAAATGTCTGCCAAGCTAAGTGAAATATAGGATAGTTCCAAGGTGGGCAGAGCAGGCCTAGCTAGAGGTTTTGGGAATGGGTGCTGGGTCCCTAGACGGAAGTGACAGAGTAAATAAGTCAAGAGCCACAGAAAGCTATCCTTTTGATCTTCCTTGTTTTCCAACCCACCTCCTGCACTTTGTTCAGGATTGCACATGGCTGCTGGGAAAAAGGTATGTGGGTTGCAGCTATAAGGGCCAGTGTCACCGAGAGGAGAGCCATCCTGCATTCTCAGACCAGGTCGAGCCACTGGAATGTATTCTTTGGCCCCACTCAAGTGGACAGTTGGCACCTGGAGATCTGGTCATTTTAATTGGCTTTAAAACTACAAGGATGTGGTCAGAAGAACTTGTTCAACTAGGACATGGTAGGGGCCACAGTATGCGGAGGGGATGGGGCGTGGATAGAACCCACCCCCACCCCAGTAGCCTCAGGTGTTAAGAGACAAGTAGGAAACTCACAGTATAGTGGGGAAGGGGATCCCCAGCCACCAGTCAGCGTCTCTGTAGAGTGGCGCTGAGAAGTGGCTTCATTGTGACCCACCAGGCAAAAGCAAGAGGAGGCATTCTCAGGGCAACAGGCTATTGGGCTCTGCTGAGTTACAGGCAGTGTGGCCATAGGGTGCAGCTGGCCAGGAGTGAGAACTGACAGTCCAAGGGCAGGAGTTAGACTGATTGTCCCCAACAAGAGTCTGGGGCAAATGGAGGATGTTTCAAGAAGCCAACATTTGGGTGTGGGAAGAGAGGAGTGTAGCTAAGGGAAAAGCTGTCAAGCAATGGTGCCAGCAGAAGGCAAGGACTTGGTGGGGGAGCCTGAGAGTGCTTCAGCTCTCTCCGTGCAAGAATCAGAAAGAGGATGCTTGACCTTCCTGAGAGCCCCATGGCACTGGGTTGGCAGAGCTGGAAAGACATCATCTGAGTATGGGTAACAGGTATGGAAAAAGGCAGCGGTCAGGCAAGTGAGGTCACTCACCTGGGGACAATAGATCCTAAATGCAGCAAAGGAACCGAGGAAGGTCCTACAGCCCACACAGAGGAACATGGATTATTTTGTTGGATGATTGGAACCCACACCAATGACCGCACGGTGGTCCTAGAATGCGCCTTAGCTCTAGGCCTGGAAGCCTCCTCAAGAACCCAACTTCTATCAGTAATTGCTGTATTGAGAAATATGATCTCCCCACAGGGGAAATCAAGGGCACAACTTCCTCCCTCACTGCCTTCCCCCTGCCTGCTAACCACCTGAGATCCTCCAAATCTCCTCCAAGACTAGTCTCTTCCTCTCCCCTTAGCATCTGATGACATGTAAGCTGGGGACACAGAGAGTCCAGGAGCCAAAGGATGCCCTACAGAAGCTTCAGGAGATGGATGCCCAGGGCCGCGTGTGGAGCCAAGACCTGTTCCTACAGGTCAGAGATGGCTGGCTCCAGTTGCTGGACATTGAGACTAAGGTCAGCCTTCTCTGTAAACCCAGTCATGGGCCCTAGCTAACCCAGGATGCTAAAGAGCAAGGATCAGGTTCTCCACCTGCCTCTCAGTGCCTCCACATCCAAAACACATCTCAAACGAGGTAGAGGCAGGGTGGAAAGTGGGGGCAGAGGCCTAAGAACCAGGCTAGAAACTACCATCTCACTGTGGGCAGGGATGACCCCTTTAGGGTCTCAGTGGCTCTCAGTGATCTCACACTTGGCCTTTTCATCTTCCTTAGGAGGACCTAGATTCTTACCGCTTGGACAACATCAAAGCCATAGATGTAGCCCTTAACACCTGCTCCTACAACTCCATCCTATCAGTCACCGTACAGGAGTCTGGCCTGCCAGGCATCAGTACTTTGCTGTTCCAATGCCAGGAAGTGGGGGTAAGTGGCTGGATATGGTGGCCAGGGGTGGTGTTTAGTGATCAACACACACACACACACACACACACACACACACACACACGCACACACACACACACACATGCACGCACACATGCACTCATGTGCACACACATGCACTCATGTGCACACATACATACAGACATGCACATGCATATGTAATACCTGCTGCTTCCTCCAGGCAGAGCAGCTGAGGACAAGCCTGCAGAAGGCCCTGGAAGAAGAGCTAGAAGAAAGGTAGGCTGCCTCTGCCCTGTGACATGTAGAGTCTCCTTCCTAGCTCATGCTTAAGGGTCACATCCTGGCTACACATGAGGAGAACTCATGATCCTGGGACCCAGCAAACACATGCTTAGAACTAATAAAGGCTTAGACCAATGAAGGGTATGGGGAAGGTGCTGAGAGTATTGGATACTATCTCCAGAGATAGTTATAGAACCCAGGAAAGCCCAAGGATTGGGCAGACAAAACATGATGGAGTCAGGGAGGCTCAAGTGGAGGCTACGGAGAAGGAGTAGGGTCCTTAGAGAAAAATAGTGAGGTCCATGGGGGCAGAAGTATGGGCTTAGGTTTCTCTCTCTCTCAAGATATTATCAAAGTTATATCTTTCATTATGCCCTCAACAGACCTCGATTTGGAGTCCATCATCCAAGCCAGGACAGATGGAAGGAGCCTCCTCTGGAAAGGCCAATCCCTATACATCAGGGACCCCCACTGGAGCAGAGGTTCCCTCCGGAGCAGAGGTTCCCTCCAGAGCAGAGGTTCCCTCCAGAGCAGAGGTTTCCTCCAGAACAGCCATACACCATGACCTCAGAACGCAGTAAGTTTGTATCTGAAGGCAGGTAGCAGAGAAGGTTTGGATCAAGTCAAAGAAGCTCTAAGCTCATGGTCCCTCCCCATCCACTGCAGGCATCTCACCATCCTCAAGGTCCCTGACACGCTCCCCAAGTGCCCGAGAACCCAATGGCTTCACTCTGCCTCCTCCTCCGAGGCGTGCTCCCTCTCCTGAGGACTCAGAGAGGGATGAGGTAACTGAAGGTGGTCGGAGGCTTGCTGAGACTTCCAGACTCCTAAAGCAGACAGGGCAGAGCTGGGGATAAGGCTGGGATATATGGTGGGATTATAGCAGGACCAGGGTTGGGAGCTTCAGGGTTTTTATAACAGTCTACTCAAGGACATGGGTTTTTGGGGGTCCAGGATGTGCTGAACCATGTCCTAAGAGACATTGAGCTGTTTGCTGGAAAGCTGAGGGAGGCCCAGGCAAAAGACAGTCATAAGAAGAAGAAACTTGGGAAAAAAAAGAAAAGGTCTCAAAAGGGTAAGTGCTTCACGGCAGGGGAGAGATGCAGGGTCGTCTTGGGAGGATCCCTGGACCCCACCTTTATTCTTTCTCCCACAGGGGTAACAGAAGCAGAGTACATTGACTGCTTCCAGAAGATCAAGTTTAGCTTCAACCTCTTGGTTAGTGGCTCAGGCTAGTTCTGTGACCTTCACTCAACTCCCCTTCTCTCTGATGTCAGCTACCCAAGCCTTTCCCTTCTCCAGCTTCTCCTGGAACTTTTGAAGGGTACCAGGCTCTAAGCCAAGGCACAAAACACTTATGGGGTGCTAGGGTTCTGGTGAAGGTGGTGGAGGATGGTAACCGACATTGTCCTGTGTCTTCAGGGGAAGCTGGCCTTGCGGCTTCAGGAAACAAGTGCCCCTGAGTTCGTGGGCCTCATCTTCCAAACCCTGAAATTCGTGAGTGGAGGGCAGGCAGGGTGGCAAAGCTGAAGACCAGTGGCAGCAGAGGAAAGGACGGAGGCTGGGGGAGCAGCAGGGCAGAGGGAGCTGTGGAACCTGCACTTTGCTCAACAAGCACCTTCCATATAGGATGCCACTCAAGACAAAACCCCCAATAAACCCAATAGGTTGGCAACAGAGTCAAGAACGCCAGGTCATAGAGGGAGTAGAGGACAGGCAGGAAGTGAGGAAACAGAGCTGGGGGACCCTTGGACCTGTCCTATTTACTACTGATCCCTTCTCTTTCTATCCCTCCTCCAGATCCTATCTCAGTGCCCTGAGGATGGCCTTACAGCCAAAGTGATTTCCCCCCTCCTCACCCCCAAAGCAATAGACTTGCTGCAATCCTGTCTAAGCCCACCCGAGAATATTCTCTGGAAGTCGCTAGGCACATCCTGGACCACCAGCTGGTAAGTGGAGACAAGAGGCATGGCAGACCCAAAGCAGAAAGAACATGATGCCCAGTGTGACACTATCACAAGGCAGAGCCACATCCAGAGAATGTGGGGGACTCTACGTGGAGTGCCCAACTTTTCACTGAACACTGCCTTTACCCAGTGAAGAAACATCCTCAGGAGAAAAACTCAGCAAGGCCAACCTTCTACTAAGATGCATGTCCATTTTCACCAGGGACAAAGTGAAAACTTGGTCTCCGTCAAACTCAGAATTTCAGAACAACTGACATAAGATCTGATGTTACCACAGAGGTAACATCAGAAGGTTGATCCGGCAGTCTTCAGGACAGGAGTGAAGAGAGCCAGAGAAGCCATGCTCCTGTGGCTGGTCGTGGGTGGACAGGAGAGCAGTTAGAGAGCCTGGGAATTGGGACAGAAACTCACCTAGGCTAAGGTGTCACCACAGGAACTGCCTACAGAGGCCACACATCTGGGCCCCCACCTGAGAGCTCCCACCTATGTGACAGAACAGTATCAGAGTGTCTGGTAGGACACAGTGAGAAGCTTGTGGGTCATCCAGTGGGAGCCCCTGACTTTGCTTCCCTGCACACGGTTTGTTCTAATTCATGGGAGCAGGGAGCAGGGCTCTGGGCAGTGGTTACATGAAGAAGGCAGAAGGCAGCTAAGTGTGGTGGCACATGCCTTTAATCCCAGCATCCAGGAGGCAGAGGCAGGGGGGTTCTCTGTGAGTTTGAAGTCAGCCTGGTCTACAAAGGGAGTCCAGGACAGCCAGGGCTATGTTACATAGAGAAACCTTGTCTTGAAAAACAAAACAAAAATCCAGGCAAAAGGGTAAGCAGGAAGAAGGCAAAAAGGAATCACAGAGTTAGAAGAGAACACACAAAGAGAGGGATACAAATTACAACAGAAAAGCTCATCAAAACCCCAGAGACATGGCAGGGAGACATTAGTTGAGAGCCTCAGGCTGGGAAATGAAACTACCCTCTGTTTGCCTCGTGAGCAGATCTTTTCAGTTCAGGCCCATGTGAAGGTTTTGTCCAGTTCACTTAAAGACATGAATTCGATCCAATGCAGCCTACTTATTTTAATGGTAGAATACACCAAACAAAATGTATCAATTTCAGCATATAATTCAGTAGCATTGAGCTGATACTGATACTGTGTACCCATACCATTTTCCAGATCTAGAATTTTCTCATCCCAAAGGGAAAGGCCATACCCATAGAGGATAACTCCCCATCTTGCTGCCCCGACCCTCTAGCTACCTTTGCTGCATGTCCATGTATGTTTGCCTATTCTAGAGACCTTATGTAAGTGAAATAAGGCAGAGTCAGTCCGTTTGTGACCAGCTGATTTTATCAGTATGTCCTCAATGTTTGTCTCTGTTACAGCATGAGTCAGAATTTCCTTGCTTTCATGATTGACAGATAGTCTTTTGTTTGAACATGCAGCATTTTGTTTATCCATCAATGGACATTTGGGTTCTTTATACCCAAATGATCTATTTTATGGGCTTTATTTGTCTAATCAAAAAATGAAGAAACATAAATTCTGGACCTCTTGTAACAGTCTTAGACCCTGGATCCTATGGCTGCACTGGGATTACATAGCCCCTGGGGACAGCTCTAATGTCTGCCAAGTACTCTCAAGATAGGAAAGCAGGGTCTGTGGAGGACTGACACCACAAGGCCTCAAATGCTTTCATTCAGCCACTTTATCATTGAATTCCCATGATAGCTATGTCATTTTACGTTTCAAAACCAGTGTTACTTTACAGTTTTGAGAAATAGTCTATAGTGTGCCTGCTGCACAGGCGTGAGAACCTGAGTGTGAGTCCCCAGTACTCACAGAAAAGCCAAGCAGGCACCGTGTCTTGTGACTCCAGTGTCAGGGTCAAGGTCGAGAAAGGTGGGTCCCTGGAGTGGCTCAGCCAGCCTAGCTAAAGAGAAGTGTGACCAGTTAAGTGAGAGACCGTCTCAAAAAGTAAGGCAGACATGACATCAACCTCTGGTCTCCATATTCACACACATAAGCACAAACATTTCATATGTGCACACCCCACACTAAGAATCACACATACCCCGCCACACGCACACATATTTGCAACACTGGAAAGCTTGTTTGACAGATATAATTGTAACAATACCAATGAGGGAGCAAAGCAATCCCAGTATTAATAAAATGGCAAAATATTGATAACTAATCCATTAAGTCAGATATGCTCTTAGAGGAGCCCTACTTCTTAAAGTAACTAGAAGTGAGAAGCTCATTGTGAAAGATATACAGAAAATAGAAGGCATGTGAAAGTCCTTTGAAGAACTGAGTTTCTGTGAAATTACATTTCAGTGTTTTGATTTTTATGTAAAATGGCCCAAAGTTATAAGTAACACCAAATGGTGTAATAATCCAGAAAGATAAGGAACACATTAGCCATTAGACTCGGCAATCATGAGTTGTCAGAATCACCCCACTCCTGGTGCTGGAGACCAAACCCAGGGCCTTGAGCATGATAGGCAAAGCACTCCACTGAACTAGAAAACATCTCCAGCCTGATTACCAGCATTTCCAGTGGAACAGTTTCAGTACAGCTGTGCTAGAGGATGCAATCAGAGGTAAGAACGTACAGGCACAACATACAATCACATTCCCAGGAGGCTTGGTAAAGCAACAGTTAGGACCATAGCTTAAAAGAGGTCATTACCTGGTCAACAGAACACCTGAGCATATTATAGAACACAGAGGAGGCGCCAACAAAGAAAGGTTCACTCCTAATAAATAAACATGTATTCACCAGTACCAGTGATTCAGCTATAGTGGTAGGAAGACAGCCCCTCGCTGCCGCAGCCAGGAGATACTACATAGTAATAAACAGATATATAGAAGCCATGTACCATAAAGTGAAAGGCTATAGTAAATGTAGAGATAGACTTTTCAGCTGCCCCAGTGAGGCAGGGAGAGGCATTTCCAGAGGTGAGTAAGTGTTCTCAGGGAGTAAGTGTGGAATGTCCAGAAACGGCACAGACCTGAGCCGTGTGCAAGGGCTAGTGAGAGGCAGGTACTAGCCCCATCCTGGCATTAGCCAGGGCAGCCTCACTGGGATGTGTCTTCCACAATGAAGTTCTTTGTTCTGTTTAGTGTTAAGGAAACAGAGCTGCTGTGGCGACACCACAAACAGGTTAGAAAAATACTGAACGGATCAGGCATGGTGGCACAGGCCTGCAATTTCAGCTATCCTGGAGGCTGAGGCAGGAAGATGGCAAGTTCAAGGCTAGCCGAGGCTACAGAGTGAGTTCAAGGAAATCTTGGACTACTCAGTGGACCCTGTCTCAAAAATAAAAAATGTTTTTAAAAGGGTGGGACATCGAGACTGTGGCAGCACAGAGCCTGCACAGGTCAGGGCCAGCTATGGTCCCAATGCTGAGAGAAGTGGGCTTGAGCCTCTATCCAGAACCTGAAAGCTCCAATTGATAACTGCTCACAAATGAAAAATTAGTTTTCTCCAACAGTGTCTCACTGAGTGTTCAAACTTCTCTCAAGTCTGGGCCTTGTGCACTGCAGTAGATAGCCAGCACAGAACCAAGTGAATAGTATTCTTGAAAGTCTTTTGTCACATAATGCTTTGTAGGTGGCAGCTGCTTCTTCTTCTTCTTCTTCTTCTTCTTCTTCTTCTTCTTCTTCTTCTTCTTCTTCTTCTTCCTCTTCTTCTTCTTCTTTCTCCTCCTCTTCCTCCTCCTCCTTCTTCTTTTTTTCCTTCCTCCTTCTACTCCTTCCTCCTCTTCCTCCTTCCTCCTCTTCTTCCTCTTCCTCCTCTTTACAGGTCCTTTGTGTATATATTGTTTTCCAGATTTGTGGTTTTATGGGATTTCTGTATGTGTTCACATGTGTGTCACTACATCTATGTGCTTTTCCTGAGCCTTCTCTTTGGCTCTTTTTCTTCTATTTGTTTGTGTCCTATTATTGGTTGTTTGGTTTTGTTTTATCTAATATTATTTTATTTTAATTTTTTTAGATGCCTGTTTGTATTCTAGTGAGACAGAGGGAGAAAGAAAGAGTGTGGATTTGGGTGGGTGGGGATAGGGAAAGATCTGAGAGGGGTTGGGGGAGAAGAAATCTTAATCAGAATATATTGTATGAAATATCTATTTTCAGTATAAATAAATAAACAAACAAATAAGAAGGGGTAAGGTCAGACTTTAAAAGTCCCCAAAGGTGTCTTCCAGCCCAGATATTCCAGATTACGCTACTTTAATTCTAGGGAGGCAACATGGCTGTACTTAGGAATCAAGATGAGGCTGCTCACTGATAGATAGAGTTATTCCATTTATTCCTTTGTGGGTTTCCTGTAGCTTTGCATCTGTATACATGTGCCCTATGCCCGTTAGCCACAGATCCCTGAGGCTAGCCTTCCCATCTCCTCCCTTTCCACATCCCACAGGCTGCTTCACAGTAACTCTAGACTCAGCTTTGTTCTCCCCTCAGGGCTGACTGGACAGGCATCGAACCGCCACCCTACCACCCCACATTCTACGATGGCTGGCAGATTCCAGAGGCCTACTCCATGGTAAGGGTTGCTTAGCACTGATATCTACGCAAAGCTCTTCCAGTTCAGATCAAAATCACATGGCAACTAAGGGGTGGGTTGTATGGGTACCTGTTGGGGGAGGTGACCAATGGACAAAAGGCAGCTGTTGCAGGCCTGTGATGGGCTGGTTAGCCCCTCCCTGCCACTGTGCTGGCTACCTCCTATTCTAAGTCACTCTGGTTTTCTTGTTTACAGAAACCCCTAAGAAACCAGGATTCTATTTCCCTCCGGTAAGTCACATGCTTAGTGGATTCTTGCAGTCATGGGGAGGGAGGTACAAGGCAGAACCTTTGCACCTGTGAATCCCAGAGACCATCTGTAATTTTCCTTAGCCAGACACAGACACATGCAAAGATGCCTCTCTGCTACCTTGGGTGAAAAATGCAGTTCTTTACCTCTTAGCCTCCAAATGTTCCTCTGAGTTCCCATAGATCAGGTATAAAGTACTCAGAGCAGAACCAAGATCCAGAAAATTCTACTACTGGAAATGTTCTCAGGGACAAAAGGCATTTCAGAGCTTTTCCTATCCTGTGAAGCCACCTACCCTAATCCCCAGCTAACACTATTGCGCCATCCAGTACTATAGAAACCCAGAAAAGTCATCAACAAACCATACTAGGAACTATCTGGGGCTCTTGTGGCTGGCCAAGGGTACAATTCCCATTCTCCATCCATCCTGAATCTGTCTCCCATGTCAGAAGTTCTAGGATGAGAAGCAGCCTACACTTCCCTCAGGATGAGCCATACAATCATAACCCTGAATATGAGGAGGACTCAAACCTCCCGCCCAACAGTCCCAACCCTGGCAGAGCAGCCCTGAAAATGCAAGTCCTGTATGAGTTTGAAGCAAGGAATGCCCAGGAACTGACTGTGGCACAGGGAGACATTCTGGAGGTGAGGCCTATGCTTGAAGCCAGAAAAAGAGGCGGTTGGTGGGAAGTACAGTTAGCCTGGAGTGTGTGGCTTACAGCTAGAGAAGGAAAGTGGGACAGGTCGGGAGAGATACAGTCTTGGGGATAGAGGGGATGGGAGGATGGAGGCTCTGGGGGCTGATACAGTGATTCTTGGCAGATTCTGGACCAGAGCAAGCGATGGTGGCTAGTGAAGAATGAAACAGGACTGACTGGTTACATTCCCAGCAATATCCTGGAGCCCCTGCCAGCTGGAGCCACAAGAGGCCACCGACAATCATCCTTTAGGGTACTACGCACGCTGGGATACCCAGAAGCCCTGAGTCCTGAGTCCGATGTGGTAGTAGGGAGGATTATGTGACAAACAGAGATGATCTTGGTTCAGTTCAATCAATATCATTGCATGCTTCCTCAGTGCCAAGTTCATTATAGGGTCTAAACAAAGATTAAGTCAGGGTCCCTGCAGAACTAGAAAACCAGAGGGTAAGATAAGTGGTCTAATGGAATCTCAGTCGAAGGGATCCAATACGGGAGCTTGTGCATGTTTGTAAGATGAGATGACCTCTGACTTCTAGTATTTCTTGATTCCAGGCTCCAATGCTTCGCCTTAGCTCAAAGCCTGAGGAGGTCACGGCCTGGCTACAAGCAGAGAACTTCTCCACTGTGTGAGTGACCAGTCCCCTGGGGGATGAGGGGAGGGCCCTGTAAAGGGCTCAGGTGAGAACAACAGACCTCATTCCCCTTCAGAGACCTAGAACATGCGACCCAGCTTC
This sequence comes from Grammomys surdaster, assembly GCF_004785775.1. Lineage (NCBI taxonomy): Eukaryota > Metazoa > Chordata > Mammalia > Rodentia > Muridae > Grammomys > Grammomys surdaster. The sequence goes on from NW_021620966.1 coordinate 1,700,742, forward strand.
CACTGTACATGATGGTTCCATCTTAGGCTTTCTCTGCTGAACAAAAGCTGCTTGTCTGAGCCTAGGGTAGGGCACCCAGTGGGGCGTCCATATGTAGTAAAAAACAATGAGTCAAGGGTAACGAATTCTGGAAGAACCTGGGCTGCCCACCTTAGCCACCCTTCCCTTCCAGAACATTCTAAAACACTTCTGCCCTTAAACCTAGGAGTTCTGTGGATCACTGAGACCAAACCAATAGGCTTATTCCTGTACCTATAGATACCTAATTCCTGTAACCTCAACTTTCCTTCTCTACACAAATACTAAGGCCTAGTATCTGCCCACCCTACCTCTGGTGGATTCTATCATTGTTATTTACAGCACTGTGAGGACTCTCGGGGGTCTAGTGGGAAGCCAGCTACTTCACATGAGACCTGGCGAGCTGCAGATGCTGTGTCCACAGGAGGCTCCACGGATCCAGGCCCGGCTGGAGGCTGTCAGAAGGATGCTAGGGGTGAGGGAGTCCTAGGATCCTGACTCCTATTCGGAGGTTTTTAATTCTCCTGGGGTGAGAAAGGGAGAGCTGGGATACTAGGCATAGGATATTCCTCCGGGGACTCAGCTTCATCCATTCAGGTGTGTCTTAAGGTTCTAATCCTATTGGTGGTATAAACCCTGTGGATCCCTCACTAGGAGCCAGCCCCATCTGAATTATTTTCTTCCTTTAGATGACTCATTAGAGACCAGCTCAAATACCTTTAGGACCAAGGACCTCTCATATGCAAGATGGAGTATTTGGTACCCAGTTAGTGCCATGGAAGTCCTTTTTCAGTTAATCGCAAGCCATATACCCTGGATTGCAAGCAAAGAAGATGAACAGGTCCAGACACGGAAGCAAATGGTACCCTCATTGGGTTGGAGCCCCTCTCCGGTTACTATTTATTTTATCCCACATTCTAAGTTGTCATACTTATTCCCAATCTCTTTAGTCTCAATCCTTCCAATAAAAAGCATCTTTAAGCTTGTTATATGACCCTCCCCTTGCCATTTATTCTGGGTCTGATGGGAACCAAAGCAAGAGAGAGCGGGGAGCTGGGATGCTGAGCATGAAAGAGCAACAACTCTGCAACTAAACAGAACAGAACAGAACAGAATGGATCTGAGCAGAATGGAATGGAACAGAACAGAACGGAATGGAACCACACCTAACCAAACCAAACGAAATTAAACTACAACTACTACAGAGAATTCACTGCAACCTAAGGCTGAGGATCAGCCTTTGAGGACTATGGTACATTCTTTTTCCTCTCTAAATAAACTCCAAAATGAGGCTATATGCACCATTGCTATCCTATGGGGCATGGCTTCCAACCTAATCCAAAGTTCCTAGTCCAACTGTAGGCACAGCATGTCATTGAGACAAAGTACTCTGCTGATAGCTACAGGTTTTGTTCACTCTGGATGGTCATGCAGAGGAACCATAAGTGAGGTACCGTGTGCTCCCCTTGTGAGCTTTGTTGTTCAAGCAATGGTTGTTAGGTGAGTCCACCTTGAGCTTCCTCCCACCATCTTCAGTGACAGTACATAGGAACATTGCACTGGGAGGTGAAAGTCCTCAGGTCCACTGTGTGAACGCAGGCAAGAGTCCACTCCCTGGATCCCCTCTGTACTAGCATTAAGTGAAGAGTTAGGACTGTCTGTGGCTTGTACTGTCTTTTAGCGTATATAGTTTACTTCCGGCTCAAAACTCATGGAATGAGCTCCTCTCCATGGAAGAGTAGCTATGCTTCAGTTGAGATACCCTACTGTTAAGGTTTGATCTTTTCGTGGATTCAAGAGCTGCGGGTCTGATGTGCCTGTGCGTGGGCACATGCGAGTTCTGTTGGGCTGAGTTGTGGTCCCCGTGTGTCTGCCACGGATCAGAGAGGCAAAGTGCACAGGAATTTTGACTGAGTTCACTCCGCGCAGCGGCGCTGGTCCTGCGGGGAGCAGGGTTCTTGAGTTGGGGATCCCTGGGCCAGGAGGCAGTCGGGGACCTACTGGTCTCAAGCCCTTGGGCTCTCAGGCACCACTGAGAGGCCGCAGATGGATTGAAACTGAAGGCGTGCGGGCAGGACTGGCCTGCAGTCAAGAGAAATGAGGGGGGAGAAGGGAGGAGGGCCCCGACTGTGCCCCGCAGAAAAGTGACTCTTTGTTACTGTACTCGCTTGGCTGACTCCGGCTAGTTTGCTTGAATTGGAGGTCCCCGTGACTGGAACGCTGAGAAGTCCTTGACGGGAGATTAGACAGCTGCAGCAGCGTCTGGGAGCACCCAATGGAGACCACTGGCCTCCGGGCCCACTCAAGAGCCCCAACCCACTGTGGAACTTCAGACTGAGTTCTCCCTATACCGGGTGGGGCTCTGCAGCCCCTGCCCAGGCGTCATGCGGAGTGAACTCAGTCAAAATTCCCGTGCGTGTTTTTGCCTCTCTGATCCGCAAGCTAACAACCCCACAAAGAGCACCTAATAGGTTCTTAAGATTGTCCAGGAAATCTCTTTTGGCTGAATTTATCCAAGACTGTAACATCATCCAGAGCTAAATACTTTATTTTTAGACGAACTTTATCATTCATTCTCGACTTCCTGGCCTCATGAAATCCTCTCTTGTAGTCAGTAACACAGAGCATGAAAACAAAACCTTTACTGAAGGGGGGGGGCAGGCCTTCAGAGTTGTTAGAGGCAAGCTAGCCAATTCAGAAAAGTTAAGGTCTTAGAATGGAAGGAGCCACTAACCCATTGGCCTTGGCCCATCTCAGAACTGAAAACCAGGGGAAATCTACAGGATCAGAAAAAAAAAAAAGTGCTCTATCCCAGTGTTCCCCTAACTTCATAGAAAAGACTGTGGCAGGTAAGAGGCTCTAAGGCTAACCAAGCACAGGGGAGCCAGCAAAACGGATGTATTAGGCCATCCTCAGTTTGAATCCTGGACCATCCAGGGAACTTGAGTGACCCATCCCATCAATCTTCTCCAAGCTTCAATCCCTTGTTCTATAAAATGGGCAGAACACCTAATCACCAAGTCATTTAGCCTAAATTGGGATATATTGTCGAACAAGTAGAACACCTAGACTATTCCCTCACACGCTGGTATGCTCTAGAAGTTTTAGACTCGTGCTTCAAGTTAATTTGTCGCTGGCTTTTGTTTTCTTGGGAGTAATAAACCCAGGCATTATAGAGTCACGTGTCTCTGTACGAGTTTCTTCTATATTTTAGCAAAATGTCCTTTTATAACATCTGAAGTTTGATTCAATTAAACTAATGATGAGACATAATTTCCCACACCCAGACTCGGGGAGTAGGTGCTGGGAGTCCCAGAGAACTGTGCTGTTGGAGGGTGAGCAGAGCAACTCTGGACTCCCCAACAATAGCTCACACATTCTCTCCCCTGCCCAGCACTGACAACGGTTACAAGGGTCTGCTCATTTTCAGTCTCCTGAACTGTGAGTGAGCACAGAAGCTTGGTTTGTCCTCACACTGCAGGAGTGTCCCCCAAAGCTCACTGTCTCACAGGAACTATAACGCCTATGTTGCTAAGTCCAACTGTTCATTCCCAGATTTTATTACATGTGACCTGCCAGCCACATTTGATGTAGTCCTTTACTTGATCCTCCCAATGTCTTCCCTTGGTTCCCAGGACACCTGGTTCCCCTTCGCCACACCAGCCACTCTTTCAGACTCCTTGGATGGTTCTTTCTCATCCCTGTGCTTCTAAGTGTCATGCCACAGCAGTCCAAACACACACAACATGTCTCATCTGTGGCTTTCACTCCCAGGCTGCCTCTAAAGTGCTGCCTCTAAAGTGCTGCCTCCCTGTGTGTTGACATTTTTCCGCTGGAGTTCTCTGTCTCCTGCACCAGCACAGTAGATTGCTTCCAGGAACTATTCACTGGAGTATGAACGTTTCACGAGGACCATTCTGCCCACAATCTTTAAAATAATAAGTCCCCTTCTGACAGGAGCCTCCGCCAGTTCCCCAGTACCCTTCTTCAATGTTTTATTCCGTAATATGCTCCAGATCCATACAGTTCACAAAGTGGGTATGCCTGGATCCTGAGCATAAGAATGAGGTATCCCTTAGTGGAGGTGAGTTTTAAATGTAAGATACCAAAACAAACAAAAAAAAAATAGAACACAGCTCAATAATTTTCATATTACATTCTGAAACAGATTCACCCCTTCCTTTTTTTAAAACTAGAAGCAAAACATTTAAAAATAATAACATGTCTGTCTTGCATTACACTTCTAGTGGACATTATGATCTAGATCCTATACACTCCCCGCAGAGATGAGAGAAACCACTCAAACCCTTTCTCTGGTCAAGACCCTTTGCAACCTGCTCCCAAACACAACGTTCTGTCTCCTCCTACAAACCAGCCCAGCTCAGAGCATCTGCTGTTTGTCTTGCATATCTACTTCCCACCTTTCAGTGTTTGCTCTACCCTCCTCTTACCTGGAGTGTCCTTTGAGGCATTTCCAATGTGCATGACCTATCCTTTTTCACAGTGTCCCTGTTCAGTGTCCCCAGCCTCCCTCAGTCTTCACAGAGTCATTTATTTGTATCTTGCATAGAAAATGTTTCTACCCCCAAAGTACTCTAGGTAGTACCTTATACCTGAGTCGTTTCCTACCTCACAGTTTTATGTGTCTAAGTGATTCATTGGCTTTTGTTGTTGTTTTCTTTAAGCATGCTTTTCTTTTCAGCCCTTCCCATGTCCCACCAAGGGAGCCAAAGACAGCAGTTCCCTTGTGGTCAGAATCCCACAATGCCAGCTCATTGTGCGACACGACTTACGCTCCCCAGGTAACTAAGGCCCAGGCCCCCACTGCCAGGAGAGTGGATGCATCTACAGCCCAGAGAGAAGTTCACACCAGAGGATTTCAAGAGCCCGGCAGCAGCTGCGCCTGCGCACGGCTAAGTGCTCGCGTGGAGGGCGGGTGGAGCACAGAGCGAGAAAGGAGGAGGCAGATCGGTCGCGTTGGCCCCGCCCACAGCGTCCAGTATAAAGTTTGCTGCGCACACAGTCCATCGCTAACCTCCGAAGGGGCTAACTAAGATCGTCTGAAATGTCGTCCAAGTCTATGGTTCTGGGTTACTGGGATATCCGCGGGGTGAGTGGCCCCTCGCCAGCCCAGCCACTGGGACAGAGAGGTGCAGGCGGCAGGGTGGGAACAGGGACCTGTGAGCCGATCTCCGGCCGGCCTATGGGGTCCCCAGGCCCGTGGGTAGAGGAGGGGACTGGACGTTCCCGGGCGTGAGCGAAGGGGTTGCCTAACGACAGTTTCCCTCGACAGGATGGAGGGGCTTGGCAGCGTTGGGTTGGGGACGTTGACAAACGGGGGTTGAGAGCAAGTGGGCACTGCGCAGGCGCGCTGACCGGGGTCTTTTTCCTCCCCTTGCCTTTAGTTGGCTCATGCCATCCGCTTGCTCCTGGAGTTTACTGATACCAGCTATGAGGAGAAACGGTACACGTGTGGGGAAGGTAATGAATGTCAGTGGGTGCCGGCGGTCCGCCACACTGGGCCATAGTGGCCCTCCAGTTGTCTTTTACCCGGAGGGTTGCACCACACCGAGATCGTGTGGGACCCCTGCTCCAGTCGGCTGGGAACTTTGCCAAGAGAGGCTTATAGCGTTATCTCTTGCTGTCCATCTTAATATGCCGGTTGCAGAAACTCAGGGGTTAGCTTTTGGGGATTGGGGACTTGAGAAATCAGGTCTAAGTCGTTTCTTAGTTAGGTCAGTAAGGGGCTTGGGTCCCACTTCTCTCTTACAGCTCCTGACTATGATAGAAGCCAATGGCTGGACGTGAAATTCAAGCTAGATCTGGATTTTCCTAACGTAGGTGGCTTTGGAGGAGTGGGCAGAAGGGTCACGGAACAGAACTGAGAATAACATTTTATTTCCTACTAACGACTAAGAAACACTAACATTCTCCTCCCAAAGACAGGCTATAAGAGACATTAGTTGCTAGCCAGGTCTGTGACTTTATCACTGATAGATAGATTCCAGGTATTTTCATGATATGCCTAAATGTGTCCTAAAGTGTCATGGATGTTAAAACACATGTTCTTTAATGTATCCATAAACATACTACTCTTACAGTTTTGCTTTAAGGTATAAAGTATTTACATGTTGCTTTTTAAAGTATTCTGAGAAAAGTCCATATGCGACACATACAGTTCACAATGACACACGGGATTAAGCACCCTTGTCTAGAATCAGGTGAGGAGCAAGTGCTACTTTCTCATGTTCACACTTTGCAAGTCTCCTCTCTTCCAGATAAGTGGAGGACCTGGAGGACTAGGTTTACATTAACTTTGCCTTCTAGCTGCCCTACCTTATGGATGGGAAGAACAAGATCACCCAGAGTAACGCCATCTTGCGGTACATCGCGCGCAAGCACAACATGTGTGAGTGGGCTAACTGTGATCTGAGAGAGGAGGCAGTTTGCTCACCTGGGGGTAGGTAATCCCGAGGGTGATTTATTGCCATCTGGCTACAGGTGGTGATACTGAAGAAGAAAAGATACGAGTGGACATCATGGAGAACCAGATAATGGACTTCCGCATGCAGCTGGTTCAGCTCTGCTACAATTCTAACCATGTACGTTTCCTCGTCTGGAATCACCTATGCTGGGTTTCAGGCCAGAGTGCTAAGGATTATTCTGCCCCTTCTATGGTTGCCATCTTTCTATTAACCCAAACCATAAGGATGTGAAACAGACTCTGTATTTTTGGTTTGTCGTGTAATTCTGGTGTTAGCTTCTCCTTTCCAAAGCCCAGCTCTCCATCCTGCCTCCTCCAAGTCGAGGCAGAAAGAAGCTGCCTAGAGAAGGGTATGGTGTATTCATCACTGGTCCAGGCCCTGACGACAGCTATTAGCTATTCTGGGGGTGGGTGGGGGACAGTGTGTGTAGAGGTCCAAAGACAGCATTAATGTGGGACCTGGGAGTCAAACTCTGGTCATGCCCACTGAACCATTATGTCGACCCAACAACAGCTATTGATTGCTCCTTTTCCCTCCTAGGAAAACCTGAAGCCTCAGTACTTGGAACAGCTACCTGCACAGCTGAAACAATTCTCATTGTTCCTGGGGAAATTCACATGGTTTGCAGGAGAAAAGGTAGGAGGAAGGCACCAGGGAGAGGCTGCCTTCCTGTCTGTCTATCTCTGCAGGTATTGGGGTGCTCCTCTGACCTGACACCTTACTGTCCTCATTCTTTCTAGCTGACCTTTGTGGATTTTCTCACCTATGACGTCTTGGACCAGAACCGTATATTTGAGCCCAAGTGCCTGGATGAGTTCCCAAACCTGAAGGCTTTCATGTGCCGTTTTGAGGTGATGTTCGCTATCCCTTTCTCAAAGAATTATGCCCAGGCTCCCCTATAGCCCAAAGGCTCCATTGTACTTGCCCAGCACTGGCAGAAAGGGGTGAAGGCAGGCAGCATGTTTGTTGTCAGTCTGCTGGGCTGGGCCAGGGCCCTAACAAGACCTGGAATGCTTTTTCTTCAGGCTTTGGAGAAGATTGCTGCGTGCCTGCAGTCTGACCGCTTCTTCAAGATGCCAATCAACAACAAGAATGCCAAGTGGGGTAACAAGTGCATATGCTGAGCTGGAGCTGGATGCCGCTGAGCTGGAGCTCGATGCCGCTGAGGCATCCTGCCCTGAGGGGCCCACACTCTGAGCTCACTGCCAGCCCTGTCCCATCCTGTCCCAAGGGGCCCGCACTCTGTCTCCTCTGCTCTTTCTAATAAACAGCAGTTACATTAGCTGGTGTCTAGATGGAGAGGTATTGCCTAGTTTGGGTGGCAGGTGCTTTAAAACAGACATGGAGCCTCCGGGAAGCCATGAAGAAAGCCAGGTAAAACTGCGTGGTGCCAATCTATGCACGAGAACTGGAGCTTACACACACCCCAGTGTTGAGCAGGGCAGAGAGCTTAATGTGATAAAGATGGCATTTCAAACTGGCAGGCTTGTCAGTAGAGTTGGAACAGTTGGTCACTAATTAAAAATTAGCCCTACACCTCACACTAGATAAGGTACACCTGCTGGTGAACCTGAAGACTGATACAGGTCCCTGAGGAAATAATCTCATTCTTAAAATTCAAATCCTACCCTAGAACCCAACCACTCTTTCCATGTTAGCTCACTGAAAGCATGTATACCACAGAAGGTGGACTGTGGTAGTATCATGTAAGAAAAAGGAGATGCCATATAAAAGCTAGGGAGTATCCTAGCATAAGAAAGGCATGAAGTAATGTGTCTGGTGATTGTGACGGCACACTCAGAATGCCAGTGTTAGGGAGGCAGAGACAAGCAGGTTCCTGGAGGCGCACTGCCCGAATCTAGCCAAATAGTTCCTGGCTAGTAAGATACCCTGTCCAAATTGGGGAATGGGGGAGGGAAACATCCTGAGGAATGACACCTGTTGTCCTCTAGCTTCCATGTATATGTGAACACGCACATGCGTGTACAGGTGGACGCAAACTGTACAGTTGAGCGCACACACAGAATATGAGCCAACATGGATTCATCTGAAGGCTGTATCCAATGTGCAGGGAGGGTCGAGAGCCCCTCTCAAGGCCCAGTTGGATGAGGATCTGCTCCCAAGCTTTTGACTGTTGGTACAATTCAATTTCTGTTATTTTGCTGGACAGAGATCTCAGTTCCTTGATGGGTAATAGCTAGAAATCACCTTCTCTTCCTTGTAAACGAGGCCTTGCCAAAATACTTCCATCAAAGTCTGAAGGAGCCAGTGCTGCCTAGCAGGCTGGAGTTCGCTGCAGCACTTCCCCTTTCCCCCTCAGCCGCCCCCCCCCCCATATAGAAGTGCCCCTTCCACCTGACCCTCCCAAAAAGATGCAACTGGCGCCAAAGGCCACAAATCCTCACTCTAGTAGCACCCACATCCAGGGAAGGACAATATCAGCCTGAGAACAGATAAAAACAGTGCAGCAGCCTCCATGCTGCCTGAAGCTGACACCCTCTCTGATGGATGTTCAAACACTCCCCAACCCAGGTTTCTTATGGCCTTGAGAAAAGCAAAAACCATACATCCTTAGAGAGAAATCATGCCAATTAAGAGTTCCCAGGCAGCTGTGACCAGTTTGTAAAAACATTATAGCTTCCCTCATCCGCTGCTTCTCTCCCCCTATGTAACCTGCTTGTATGTATTCCCTACACTCCTAGACACGGGGCCACAACTTCGCATTGTGCAACTTGCAGTCCAAACCTGGGTTTGAAACAAAGGGCTCTTACGTATCTCTACAGCGAACATGGCAATTTTTTGAGATCTCTTGGAGGTCCCGAGACCTGGGCATAACAAGTCATTACAAGAGTCTCATGGGAAGAGAGGTGTAATTGTATGTAACAGAACCACAGCACTAACATCCCTTGTCCCTGTCCTGTTAAGGTTTGGACATTGAATGTCCTCCAATGCCCAGTATGCTAAAGATTCCTCCAACTGCTGGTGTTTGGGGGAGATGGTAGAACCTTTAGGAGAAAGGGCCCTTGGGAGAACATGGGACTCTGTCTTCCTCCCTCCCTCCCTCCCTTCCCCCACCTCATTTCCTGGATGCCACAAGGTTAAACGGCCTCCTCAGCCACATGCTCCCATCATGAGTTACTGGGCCACCACAGGCCCAAAGCAACAGGCCAAGTGACCAGAGATTGTGTTCTCTGAAATTGTGAGGCAAAATTAACCTTCCTACCTTTAGAGTTGATTTATCCCAGGTATTTGTCACAGTGGCAGAAAACTGGCACGCCATTGAAGGTAAATCAGCCATTCAAGGGGAAGGGATTACACAAGGGTCTAAGCTGGGGACACAGAAACCATCTCAGAGTCTGCTCACCACAGGGCAGAAGGCAAGGGAATAGGAAATTAGTCTTGTAGCTTCTGAGTAGTAATTCTAGAAAGGTGACATAAAAGAGCAAACAACACAGCAAGCAACTGTAAGGTAAAATAGTTAAGAGCACATGTCTAGTTTTGTGAGTTTTTTGTTTTGTTCTTTTGGGGGTTGGTTGTTTTGGGTTTGGTTTGGATTTTTTTTTTCCTTGCTGTCCTGAAACTCACTTTGTAGACCAGGCTGGCCTCAAACTCACAGAGCTTCACTGGCCTCTGCCTCTTGAATGCTAGGATTGCATTTTTCTATTTTTTTTTTTGTTGTTGTTGTTGGCATTATGTTGACGGCCAGTTATATGGCCCAAAATACAAAGAAGGACAATGAAGGAATGACCCGGCCCGAGGGTCGGTCAACGGGGTCTGCAAGAGAGAGAGTGGGCAAGAAATGTGAAAAAAGAGCCAAGATGGAGTGTCTGACCAAGTCTCATTTATTGAAAGAAAATCATGGGTATATCAGCACACACAGGGGAGTGCAGCTGGAGACACTTTACCACGAGTGCCTTGCAGCTGGGGGCACTAAACAACAAGTTCAGGATATGTCTGAGAAAAACAAGATGTTTATCAGAGTGTGCTCAGCTGTTGTAGACTGCTTGTAAAAACATCATGGTAGGAAAACAAGTCTCTTGTCAGGGTGGAAAAGTATCAACCTGCAAATATATGGCCCCGAGATGGCTGCAAAGATGATAGCCGCTTTCTGCTAGGAGTTGGCTCCCAACAAAGGAAGAGAGGTGGCTCTTCAGTCCCCAATCTTGAACTATTAATTCTAACATGGCCCAAGAAAATAATCCTGTCACAATGGCCAACTTTGATTACTTCTGGTGAAGATAGCCTATTGTCTCATAATGGCAGAGTGGCAAAAATATTGCTAAATTAGTAATGTGCTCATTCATGTCACCTCAGTAGGTAAGAGGGCCTTGTTCTCAATGCACCCCATTCAGTGGAGCAGTTCCCTGAAAGTGCTAGGAATCTGCTTGGTTTTATTGTTGCAACTCAGTACAGGCTTAAAGCATTTCCCAGCCACGGGGAAAATAGCTCACATGATTAACAAACAATTCATGGTGGAGTTGTATCCTGATGCGGTGGGCGGAGCAGGGACACCGATACCCTAGGGATACCCTAGGCTTAGATCTGCCTGGAAAGCCAGCTCAAGAGGGGCTTAGGAGAACACCAGGCCTCTGTATAGAAGTCACACATTCCTATGTCCTCGGTGCAGGGCAGAGCCTTTAAATGATTGTGCTGGTAAAAAAAAAGCCGGAGCTGGACGGTGAAGAGGAGGGAGGAGGAAGGAGATGAAATTTAGCCAGTGCTTTTTCGAATGTGCCAATCGGCTCCCAGCACTTTGCTGCTGAACTATCTAGTAGCTTCTGAGGTCTCCCACTAACCTTCATAATGACCTCTATTCCTCTACCAGCTGTTTGTTTGTTTGTTTGTTTGTTTGTTTGTTTTTTTCACTTGTGCCCTTCCCACCTACCCTGGAGTGCTGGCTTTGACCTTACTGAATTCCTGGAGGATCAAGCACAGGTTAGTCTATAGATACAGCCTGGGTTCCTGCCCTGATTCTTCCAGTCTGCACCAGTGGTAGCCTCCTGTGTACAGGTCTGTTCTAATGAATGAACTGTTCCCCAACTTGTTCTGAGCACTAAGTATTTCTAGAATACTTGGCAATTAATATTATAAATATTAGACTTATAGATCTAACTCCATGAAGTGCAGTGCTTTCTTCTGCTTTTTCATGCTTCTGACCTATTCGGTTGCCCTTTGATTTCTCTGCAGCCTCTCTGTCCTCCCCACCCCCGCCCCATTCACTTTCTCCTCCAAGCCTAGAAGTGACTTTTGCTGAAGCCTGTGGAAGCCATCACTTCCCTGTGAGAAACCTCTGCAAACCTCTCAGTTATAAATGGAGACTCAGCACCGCTTTGGCCCATTAACCACAATAGAAACTCTACACATTTCCCGTGGAGAAACTTGAAGAGTTCCCACATAGGCCTCCTACGCCTGGGCTGCGAAGCTCTCTGTTCTACTTGGAGATAGAACATAGTATAGCAGAACACCTTGTTTCTAAAACAAATGGAGGTATTTCAGACAGAAGCTCAGCTTCAGGGAGACCTATGAGGACAGACAAGAGCTGGGGCCAAGGAGCAGGTTATTTGATACTATAACCTAGCTCTCTCCCTGCTTAGGACAAATGGAATGAAGTACTTTTGAAAACGATTAAGGATGGGCTTATAGTGGACTTATGAGATTTTCAATGGAAATAATTATAGGTGGCTTGTATGTAGGATTTAAATCCAGAAGAAAAGATTAGGTGGATGTATGTGTATTTGGCTCTTAATTAAACATATGCTGCTGTGTTAGACCTGTCTAACACAGGTAATATAGACCTGCTGTATTAGAAGGAGCTGTCTTCAATAAAATAGGAATAGAACAAATGGGGTAATGTTCATATGGTTACAAGTTTGAAGTGAATTAGAATTATTAGGTATCCATGTTTTATTAAGGTGTAATGTTCCAATTATATTAACAGATAGTTCTTTGTGGTTTCTGCTGTTGTTTCAGATAAGGCCTCATGTACAGCCAAGGTCACCTCAAATTCATGATGACTGTACTATTTTGCCCTTCTCAGTGCTGAGATTACAGGTGTGTGCCACTACTGTCTTATAAAAGTAAAATTAAAATCCTTCCTGGTTTTAATCTGAGAAATCTTGAGAAAACTATGGGGAGTAGGTAATGTAACAGACCCTAAGGCCTCTCAGGCAGACTTGTGCTTTTGGGGAGACTGTGGAGCTACCTCATAATGTGACTTGGTTGAGAAAAGCCTGTTCTGTTTTGAAGTGTAATGACAGGAGTCTGTGGATCAGTTGGTAAAGTAATTGCATGCAAGTGTAAGGACTCGGGTTCAAATCCCCAGGACCCATGTAGAAGTACCTCACAGCAAGGCACTGTGGGGCATAGAGACAAGTGAATCTTTGGAGCTTGCTGGCCAGCCAGTCTAGACAAGTCGGTATGTTTCAGGTTCGGGGAGATCCCCTGTCTCAAGAAAATAAGGTGGAGAGCATTAGGAAGTCACACATCCATCCCCCACTAGGCCCCAGAACTTACAGGCAGTTGTGAGCTTCCACAAGTGTGCTGAGAACCAAACTCTCTGGAAGAGCAGTCAGTGCTCTTCTCATCCACCTTTCCAGCCCTGACCAAGAGACCTCTTATTGATGGTTCAATGATGTTACACATTACTGCTCTGCTGAAGTTTTCTATTTTTGTGGTTTATTTTTGTTAAGATACATGTCAAGGTATTTATTGGTTTATTCTATGTTATCAAAACTTTGATATATACTTGCTCATAAATGTAGTATGTAGTTAAAAAAAATCCACGCTAAATCCGGCTAGGCACAGGCACCGGCACCAGTGGTCTCGCCCACCTCCATGGCCAACCCCAAGCAGTGGTCTTGCCCTGGTTCCCACCGCCAGCTGATGCCAAGCCGCTCCAGTCTTCCCAGGCCGTCCACCCCCTGTGGCTGGCCTGCAGCCAGCCAGCCTCTGCTCTCTCAGATCCCCTTAGCCTGGTAAAATGATAACACTAGAGACTAGAGACTTGTAATATACCAGCCAGATTTATAACGGTAAATCTCCAACCCCAAAATACCTGAGCAAAGAACACAAAAAATTGATATAAATACAAGCTGCACACCTAGATTGGGCAACCGTACCCTACGTTACTCTTCTGCCCACTTGTAAGTTCCTAGCTACTTGTAGCTTATCCAGATCACGTGGTTCTGGTTCATCTTTTCCTCTGTCTTCTCTCTGTCCTCCGTCTCATCTCTCCATCTCTCTCTTCTTCCTCTCTCTCTCTCTCTCTCTCTCTTCATCTCTCTCTCTTCTACATCTCTCTAAAACTTTCAGCCCTGCCTTTTCTTTCCACTGCCCAATCATAGGCTCTAGCCTTATCTGACCAATTAAGGGTTCACCTGACATCACTTGAGTACGGCCACCCCTCCAGAGGGCTGGTCTTTCTGGCAGTGCAGGGTAGCCTCACACTAATGATGAGTACCTACACATACAGAGGATTGGTTTCTCTGGCAGTTCTGGGGAACCACAAAGTCAAGTGCATCCCTTCATCACCCCAGCAAAGCTGAGGGCTACTTGAATCCAGGACAAAGACAAGAAAGGAGAGTATCAGACTCTGAAGGAATGAGGAGCTGGGGTGAACAGAGGCTTGGCTTGGGGAGAGGTGTTGCCTGTAGTTTTAAAGTAAACCTTTTGCAGGGGACCACATCCTGCACTCTGGCCCCTCCCAACTCCCTTTGGTTCCACCTGGCTTAGCTCCAGGAGGGGTGGTGTTACCAGCCTACTCCTGAGATCCTTGAATCCAAAGATAAAAGATCCACAGACTGCTTTATTACTTTAGAACTTGCCTGCTAGGCACAATTGCTGAGCACAGATAACTCCCACCTGGAAAAGTGTGCTCTTACCAATTTATTATCACCATCTCTCCCTCTGCCCTAAACTTAGTAGCTTGTATCAGGTAGCCCCTGCCAACATCCTTAGCCATCCACCTGTACCAGAGGCAGCAGGTGTTAGCTGCCCTGAGATCTTACATGATTGCTGCCTATTATTCCAAAGCACAGCAGAAAATCCCCTCTCTTTCCCTGCATCTCATTTTCCTCTTGGGACCTGGAAGTCCCACCGATACCTTCCTCCCAGCAATTGGCTCCCAGCCTGTTTCATTGACAAATCAAGAACCAATTAGGGAACTAGACCTTAGTATCAGAACCTCCCCTTACAGAGAGGCTAGGTAGAAAGGGGAGTCACTAAAGCCTTTCAGAGGAGAATGGAGGTGGGACTGAATGGGAAGACTGAGGCAGAGATGCAGGGACCCAGATAGGCCCCAGACCAAGGGCCAGCAAGCATAGCAGTAGATCTCCTGCCCTCGTATTAAGGTGCTCTACTTGTTACCCCACTGGGCCATCTTCAAATATATAGGGCCTGAAAGGAAGCGGCTGGACTTCCTGTAGGCAGAGATTGTCTTCAGGGCCTGTGAGTAGAAAGGAGACAGCGAAGCTCTGGCTTGTAGCTCCACTGGGCTGAGCAACTCAGCCCCATGAACTCCATGTGGGCCCAAGAGACCTGGAGCAGAGAGCGGTCAGCCTCAGCTTTGGCAAAGAATCTCTTCAAGCTCCTTTTCCTAGTGTCTCACCTTAAGGAGAACATCAGATGGAGAAACCACCATTGTGAAGACTTGGTGTCCTTGAGATAGCACAGCACAGGTTTGGAAAAAAAAAGACACTCAATGATCCTACAAGCTAAGTCCTAACTGATCATTTATCAGGGGAAATCCTGAAGACCAGAGAGGCTAAGCAACTTCTTCCTATTCACACAGCCTTGTCACTTCTGCACAGGCATATTCTTTCTCCACAGGGAAGCGCCTGCCTGTATTTGCACATAGATGAAGGAGCAGGCAGGGGGAAAAAAAAGAGAAGTTTTCAGAACATGCTTGAAAAAGCCCAGATCCCACCCAGTGACTCAGCAGATCCTGGGAAGAAGCATCTGGGATGGAGGGAGGAGGACAGGGTTCTATCTGTTCCCCGAGAACAGAAAGTCTAAATTTCTCCACCCACTACCCGAGTCCAATATTACTCTATATACCTCAGTCAAACTCATCTCTAGCAGTAATATAGGACCGTGCTGAACTCACTCAGCCTGCGTGGACTCTTATCAAGATCCACGTCCCAGCTTAACTAACTGCTGAGGAATTCTAAACTCCAAGACTACCTATTTGCACCAAGCCAGAACCCCAGGCCTCCGGCTGCAACTTCCAGGCCCCTCCCACTTTCCTCGCAGTGATGCCAGCTCTTGCATAATCCCCCAAAGCTCTTCAACTTGGACCAGAAGCAGAGCTAATGAGAACTAGCTGAGAAAGCACATCACTCGGGAAGTGGGGAAGGAAAACAGATTCCAGGCTTAGAAACAAAACATGAAGTTAATGGTTCAAATCATGAAATTTCTAGTAAAGTAGATTTGTAGGGGCGTCAAACACAGGGGCCTGGATGCCAAGTGAGCGGCTGTGAGGTGACCTTCAGGCTTGGTTCTCTGGACCCCAGTGATACTAGGTGCACCACACAATCTAGTGTGACCACCACTGTGTGCTATACTTAGTCCCAGGATGAGGGTACAGGGCCTGTCCCCTGAGACCTGCCCGTGTGCCTCACATGAAAGGTGTTGAATAAATGTATGATTTCGTCTCACAGATGGAAACTGGAGCATTAGAAGACAGAAGACAGAGGCAAGAAAGCCCCCTACCCTAAAAAAAAGATAACTCACCAAGGGCTCTGCTTGTCTACTCAGTCCAAGCACCATGTCCAGCCCTAAGCTCCCACAGTGGGGGTGTGAGAAGCCAAGTGTTCTACAGGTCAGCTACAAAGACTCACTGTGTGGTAATACTTCACATGAACCCTCACTGTCCTAATACCTAAAGCCAGCTAGCTGCTTGCATACTTCTGCTTCTCAAAAGGATCCCAGACAGGAAACCCTGGTGAACAAATGCCTGAAGCTTTTCGTTTCAGCACAAAGAGAAAGAACCATTTGAGTGCTGCCTACACAGAACAGGTCCCTACAGGTGAGAGTTGAGCCTTTGAGCAAGTGACATACCCATAACTCTATCTACCTCGATAGATAGGAAGGAGTGGATAGTAGGAATAGTATAAGATGGTAGCAATCTTGTAGTGGCAAATTTGACCTTGTAATGTAAGATGCTGAGCACAGGTCCTCTCAGAAAGCTAGTGTTCAATAAATGATAATTAGTCTCTTAATTTAAAGATTAGGAAACCATCCTGGAAGGGGGGGGATGTAGGGCATCCAAGAGGAAACAGGGTCAGAGTATCACCTCAAATTGAGCTACGAAGTCCTTCAGGTTTGGAAAGGCGTCCAGGCACTTGGGCTCAAATATACGGTGCTTATCAAGGACATCATAGACAAGGAAATCCACACAGGTAATCTGCAGGAAGCCCAGGGTGAGTGCACTGGAATTCGATGCCTGGGAAAAATGGCAACTCCTTCTTCCCACCCCTCCCTTTACCTTGTCCCCTGCAAACCATGGCTGCTTGCCCAGGAACTCAGAGTAGAGCTTCATCTTGTCAGGGAGACCTTCTAAGTACTCTGGCTTCCATTTCTCCTGAGGTGGGGGGTGGGGGGAAGCAATCCCTACCCTCTGACACAGGCTCCCCCAGACACAGGCTCCCTAGCAAAGAGTGGCTTTAACAGGAATGTGGAGCGAGCATATGCCTTCTCAAGACTGGGCCTAAATCAGCCTCCAGATTTTAAGTTAATTCATTGCTACTGATTAGACTCCTACAGACACCAGGTCCCATTTGTTGAAGGTGATTGAGGAGCCAGACAAGTACAACACTGCCTTTGAACATCACTTATTGCCCAAATCAGGTCCTGTGGGCCAGACTTAGAGGTGCCTATGTACCTGGCACACTCTGGACTCAGACGGCTGGTGCAGTCAAAGAAGCAAGTTACTCAAAGATCTCAGGAGGGAAGGCAGATATCGGAATAGTGGATATTCGAGTCCTTTTTATAAAGTGAAGGCATGTTTGATGTTGAAAGGATAGAGGGTCAGGGACCTTACGCCCAAACTTGAGCTGCCTATTGCGAAGTGGTCCTGATTCCTGCTGCTACTAAAGGTATAGTTGAGCAAGTGTCTGAGGCCATGCTGTGTAACACCCCCTCTCCCATTTCTTTATTTTAACTCATGGTTTTAGTCTCCATATCCCAAAAGTGTACTGATGACACAAATAACTGAAACAAAAGGCCTATGGGAGTTAAAGGTTGGAGATGAAAAGGGCTCTCAATATATAATCTAATGTTTAAAAACTGAATTTCTAGCTTGTAGAATCCAAGTTATAGGAATCCAATGCTAAACTAAACTTGACCAATGTAGACATGAGCATAAGACTTTAACTCCAAACCCTCCAAACTCCCATCCACTGGGGGACTCACAAACTCAGGGCTGTAGCAGACCATTGCAAACTGCCTCTGAGTGTCCACAGCCTGGTTCTCCAAAATGTCCACACGAATGCTCTCCTCCTCTGTCTTTCCACCTGCAGCACACACAGCACAGACTCACCCTCAGCATCCTGCTCCAGCCAAGCCAAGAAGGATGGCCACTGTCCCCCTCCCTGCGGTCAGCCCCACTCACACAGGTTGTGCTTGCGGCCAAGGTAGCGCAGGATGGCGTTGCTCTGGGTGACCTTGTGTGAGCCATCAATTAAGTGGGGCAGCTGGATGGACAAGCAGGGACAGTCAGATGGGTTATGGGGTCTCAGCATCCCTTCCCTTCCCTGGGTGAGGACAGACATGGGGCCTGGCACTCAGTGTGCCTGCCATGGGAAGCCCTCCATGAGCACCGTGTGCACTGAATGGGAGAGCTGGGACACACCCCATCACAGAAACACTGTGCAGCCATCAGGGGTGGAGCAGGTGAGCAGAAACATTGATCCCTAGTTCCCTCAGCCAGACAAGGAGATGAGATGAGATCAGCAGGCCTTCCCCAAACCCCACCTTCCCTGAACCTACATTGGGAAAGTCCAGGCCCAGCTTGAACTTCTCATTCAGCCACTGGTTTCTGTCAAAGTCGTGAGATGTAGTGGACAAGAGGATGTAAAAAGAAATCACTTTAGTTTCCACCCTCCTACAGAGATCTGACCAAGAAGTCAGGAAACCATCCCACTCCCCCACCCCGTAGCATGGAATCTGCAACTGAGTCTCAAATTCCAAGGTTGCAGGGGTGAAGACTGCCTGGGACTGTGGGTCCTCCATTTTTTTCTTTTCTTTTCTTTTCTTTTTTTTTGGTTTGTCTTTTTTTTGAGACAGGGTTTCTCTGTGTAGCCCTGGCTGTCCTGGAACTCACTCTGTAGACCAGGCTAGCCTCAAACTCTCGAACTCAGAAATCCACCTGCCTCTGCCTCCCAAGTGCTGGGATTAAAGGTGTGCGCCACCACTGCCCGGTGGGTCCTCCATTTCTAAGGCTTACAAAATGTTTAGACAAATGCTAAATTACAAACAGAGGAAAAGCCGGAATCCTGCATTGGAAGACTAAACTGCCATCACAGAGGCTTCCTGAAGGTGTAGACTCCAGCTTTAGCTAGAAGAGCTCCACGGCCCCTGGGGCCAGGCACAGGGGCTCCTGAGGACTGCCAGTCAGGAGCTGGGGAAGAGTCTGGCAAAGAGGTTGTCATTACCATCTCCCATGGTGTATCTCTTCATAGTTTGAATCTGTGTATTCCAGGAGCAGGCAAATGGCGTGACCCAACTAGAAGACATGGCTGATCAGCGATTCACTGGATCCTGACTTCGTGATCTCTCTCTGTTTGAACCCCTACATTTGATCTAATAGTACAGAGAGAGAGAGAGAGAGAGAGAGAGAGAGAGAGAGAGAGAGAGGAGAGAGAGAGAGAGAGAGAGAGAGAGAGAGAGAGAGAGAGAGAGAG
>NW_021620966.1:1720153-1725608 GCF_004785775.1 Grammomys surdaster
AGAGAGAGAGAGAGAGAGAGAGAGAGAGAGAGAGAGAGAGAGAGAGAAGGAGTAGGAGAAGGAGAGAGGGAGAAAGGGAGAGAGACTCAAACATTCTGAGCAGTGAGAGGTGGTACAGGCAGAAAGCAGAGTCTATCAGGTGCCTTACAAGGAGGAGCCATTTCCCCAACTACTCAGTACGTTCTGTTCTTGCGTCGTCCTCATCACTCTAGGATGTCAGATCTCTCTCTCACCCCACGGATATCCCAGTAACCCAGAGTCATAGGCACGGTGCTGGTGCTGTCTGGCTTCCGTGGAGCTAATTAACTGTAACTATATCCTGGTGTACAAGGAGAGAAGCCCTGAGACTGGTAGTGAGTCCCGCCCTCCTGGCTGCCACCTCTTTCTTCTCCACCCACCCCCACCCCCACCCCACCCCTTCACTAGGCTAAGCTCTCACCTAGGTCTTCTCTCAATTTCCAACCCTAAACCACTCCGCCTCGGAACTAGGTAGGGTCAAATCCAATGTAGCCTTGGCTGCGTGGCCTCCAGAGTAAGGATTGCATCCAACTCCTAAAGTCTGATGGGTGGCTCAGCAGGCCCTGCCCCTGCCTGTGCCGGGCCATCTCTGCCTCCTCCTTCTCTCCCTATGCCCCAAGCTGTCAGTACCCTTGGAGAGGTCAGATGTAGGAAATGCAATGATCTCTCCTTTCCCCTCCTCTTATCACTCAGCCTGTTGCTAGTCCAAAATGGGACAACATAGAGTTCTCTTATTGCTGGAAGGGCAGGACCCTGGCCAACTTGAAAAACAAACAAGCAACAACGGTGTTGTCTCCTTTACAGGAACAATAAAATGGACCAACCCAAGGGCAAAGTGCAGGTAGAATATCAAGTGGTTTCAGTGTTTGAAATCTTGACTGTGTTTTCAACTCTGAACACTGAGGGCACTGTGAATCTGAGAGATGCCCACAGCCACGGAGGGCAATTGGCTGCCACTGCTTGACCCTGACCACCAAAGGGACAGGCCGGAGGCACAGAGCTCACAGCTGGAGTATGATAGGGTGTGAAAGTATGTGTTCCAAGTGAACAGACTCCTCTCTGGATTCCAAGGGTCAAGAAGATGCAGTCCAGAGCAGATCCTTGGAGAAGTCTGCATAGGACACAGGAAACCCAGACCCAGATCGTCAGCTGTAAGGGTCCATGACCCATATGTGTCTGGGCATGAGAAGGAGCCTTAAGTAGCTTTTCAGGTCACCATTTACAGTGGGTCTTGTGTACAACCTCCAAAAGGACAATGTCCTACCACGAGTACTGCCATGGCTGCCAGCCTGCTTCCTTGAAGGCAAGATTAGTTCAAAATCCACAGGTGTGTGATTAAAGGAAATGACAAGATGAAATTAACAATGAAACACAGGTGACTCAGACTCTGCCAATGGAAGGACAAGGCTGAGGTTCTACAGAAAGTGTATTTGGAGAATTAACACCAGTTAGAACTTGAGGGTACAGTATAACCTGGGACAGGTTAAAGCTATCTCAGCACCAAGGGCAGAGGAACCACATACTCTGTGGGTCCTTGTGAAGCTCAGAGCTCAGAAATCATGTTGTGGGGCTAGCGGAGTTCACTAGTGGAATGTCACTAGCTGTGGTCATGGCCAGTGCTCCCAACTCAAGTCACCAAACTGCATTTTTAACTACAGAAGAAGCCTAATGCCCCAAATTAAATTCTCACAGAGCCTTCCCCAGACCACAGTCTACTACATGCACACACACATGCATGGGTCTCTGAATCATTGTTAAGGATATGTGCTAGATAGGTTTATGTCAACTGGACAAAAGCTAGAGTCATCTGAGAAGAGGGAATTTACAGCTGTGGGCATACCCATAGGATTGGTCCATAGGCAAGACTGGGCTGGTAGTCTTGGGTGCTATTATAAGAAAGAACAGTGGTCCAGCCATGGAGAGCAAGCCAGTAAGCAGCACTCCTCCATGACCTCTGCATCAACTCCTGCCTCCTGCCTATTTGAGTTCCTGCCCTGATTTCACTCAGTCTCGGACTGTGATGTAGAACTGTAAGCTGAAATAAACCCTTTCTTCCTGGAGTTGCTTCTAGCTATAGTAATTTATCAAAGCAATAGGTAAAACAGGGCATATCATTGTTTTCATAATTGTGAACAGGAAGAGATATAATTTCTGGCTGTAATTGAGAAAGTACTTTTTTAAAAAAGAAAAATGCATGCAAATTAAAATAATAATCTTAAAAATATAGGGTGGGGTCTGGAGAGATGGCTCAGTAGTTAAGAGTATTTGCTGCTCTTCCAGAGGACAGGGAATTTTATTCTCAGCGTCCATATGGAGGCTCACAACCGTCAGTAATTACAGTTCCAGATGATCTGCAACACTCTCTTCTGACCTCTGCAGGCAAAACACTCATATTCCTAAAACAAATTGAAAATATATTAAACAAATACTGGAATTTTAGCGTTTATCCACCTGGCCCTTCCTTACTATATCTTTAACAAGCAGTTGTTGACGTCTTCCTACACACTGGCCCCTATGCATAGCATGGCCCTTCTGTAGACTAGTGATTCAGGAAGCATGGGCCACACCATCCTGTTTCCATATTCTCCAAAGAGTGGAGAGGAAGGCAGAGGCATCAGGAGAGGGGGAGCCATGCTGGCCAGAACAAGCTCTCTAAGGAGCTGAGAACGGGGACTGAGACCCTTCTTGGGGAGAACAGCTCTATTCAAGGAAGGGAAGGATTAGGCCAGCAGGGTCTCAAAACAGTGCCCCCCTAGGGACCAGAAGCATCGATGTTGTCCCTCTGAATGGTACTATACTCTGAAAAGTAGCAGGGGACAGTGGGACAGGGGACACAGAGAAGAGGTCTGAAACAAAGGTCAGTAGTGACTTCACAGACTTTCACCCCAGAGTTGCCAGACCCTGTAGATCTCCAAGTGCCTCGTCCCAATGATGCAGTGTGGTCGGTTCTAACTGTTCCCCTCTTGACTTACATCATAAGAGTTTAGTTTTATGAGTGAAGAGAACACCTTCTCCAAATTCTGCTCTCTGAGAGCACAAGTGTGCTGGGCAGCCAGCTGAGACCTGGGAGACCTGAGATATGAAGCAACACTCTGTGTCCTGCCATGCAAGAGTCTATGCAAGGGGAGTTTTTTCATTTCTCTGTTGTCTGGCCGGGTCTTGCAAACTCCCTTCTCAGTATCACCTGCCCAGTGTCTCAGATGAGCAGGTCTGTCTGTGGCTGGAAGCCACTATATTTTTGTAGGGGACTGGAGGTATCAACCATACAGGCAAACACCTTTAATCTCCTGTGGCAACAAGGGTCTTTTATTCCTCAGGAGTGAAGTTTGGATCCTAGCTGTGACTCTGTATCTAGTTTAAGGATAGCTCTGGCTTCCTTATCAGTTTCTGCTCACACAATCCTGTTTGCAGCCCGGTTTCTGCTAGTTTTATCTTGGATTCTGTTACACGTTGGCAGTTTTTCTTTGTGTTTAATGATTTCTCCTGACCCACTGAAAATGTTTCAAGTGTAATGAAATTTTATCAGCAAAATATTGCATAGTGTTGATACAAACGGCTGTTTCTGCTGGCCCATGCCCTTTGCACTGAGAAGTGGCCAGGTAGGCTCTCTGCATGGTTTTCTCAGAAAAACCTTACCGTGTTTTAAAAATATGTTGTGTTTTTTTTTAAGTCATAAGATGACTCTTTAGTATGGGATAGCATTTCTGCCTCATAAAAATGCATCTTAAACTCCTTTCTTAATGAATTCCCTTGGGCTCCAGAGAGGGGGAAAAAGTGTTTTGATTATTTTGAATTATTTGTGTGGCTCTTGAATTTGGGGTATGATGTTTTCTTCTTCCATGGATATCTTTTGAATTCGTGCTTGTCTTGCTGTTTTTGATGTCCCTTCTCTGAGGGGGACACATAGTGTATTGAGGCTTTGTGTACAGAGGGTCAATCAGAATGGGGCCTGCAAAGATGGGGAGGCAAAAAGTGTGGGTAACAACTCCTATGGTGATGAAGAAATCCTTGCTTCTTCTACCTGGTATTAGAAATTCTTTTAATTTTGACAGAGAGCATTATTTCCTTGTTGGAGAGCTTGATTCTTTTGATCCTTTAAAATAGTTCTTCTTTTAAAAAAAATTTTTTTTAAGCCAGGAGCTGTGCACATGCTAGGCATGTGCTCTACCAGACAGAATTCTAACTCATTCTCATTCCTACTTGTTTGGCTCTCACACGTAAATGATGGTTATAGTTTAAGTTGTTTGTTTAAGCATGCCTCTGGTTTAAAATTCTGCTTCATCTGTAGGCATGACAACAACTTTGCTTTATTCTCTGGCCCCCAGCTGAAATGAATTACAGACTCAAGTGAGCAACAATTTATGGTCTGGGGGTATAGCTAAATTATATAGAACATACCTACATGCATGAGTTCCTGGGTTCAACCTACACATACACACACACACACAGAATGTCAAAACATTTAAAAAACAAACCCTTTGTACATTTGTAGTAGTCAGTCTTCCAGTGTTTTAGCAAAACACCTGAGGTAATCAACTTAAAAAGAGGAAAGGTGAGGACTAGAGAGATGGCTCAGTGGTTTAGAGCACTGTCTGCTGCTCTTCCAGAAGTCCTGAGTTCAATCCCCAGCAGCCACGTGGTGGCTCACAACCATCTATACTAGGATCTGATGCCCTCTTCTGGCATGCAGGTGCATATGCAGGTAGAGCATGCATGTACATTAAAGGAAGGAAGGGAGGGAGGGAGGGAGGAAGGAAGGGAGGGAGGAAGGAAGGGAGGGAGGAAGGAAGGAAGAAGAAAAGTGTATTTTGGTTCCATTTGAGATGTCTTAGTCCATGGTCCATAGCCTACTGCTTTGGAGCCTGCAGCAAGACAATCCATCACATTGGGAGCATGTGCCAGAGGAAGCTCCTTCATCTTATGGCTGAAAATGAGACAGACAGAGAGACAAAGAGATCAGAGTCCAACAATCCCTTTCAAGGCTGTATTCCTATTCCCTAAAACCTCCCATTATATTTTGCCTCATAAATTTTCCACTAGTTCCTAGTTACACCAACTAAGGACCATGCCTTTAACACATGGGCCTTTGGAAAACATTAAAACTGTAGAACCACTCTAAATTCAAACCAGAGAACTTTTTGTTGTGTTGAAATGGCATCTTACAAACCCCCAAGCTGGCCTTGAACTAATGATATTACAGAGAGTGACCATGAGTTCCTGGTTCTCCTGATTCCACTTTCAGAATGCAGGGAGTATGGGTACACTACCCGCTTGGCTAGAGAACCCTTTTTTCCACTTGTTACAGTTTAGATGTTGAATATCCCAAGGTCTGCGAGTTAAAGGCTTGATACTCAGAAAGTCCTATTGAGAGATGCTAAAACCTGTGAGCCAGAGAGAGAGAGAGAGAGAGAGAGAGAGAGAGAGAGAGAGAGAGAGA
>NW_021620966.1:1725618-1743118 GCF_004785775.1 Grammomys surdaster
AGAGAGAGAGAGAGAGAGAGAGAGAGAGAGAGAGAGAGAGAGAGAGATTTTATTATGATCTGGATAAGAAATGTTCTTCCAAAGAGGTTGTGATGCTAGTCTTGATGTCAGCTTGACACACCTGCAGGGAGAGAACCTCAACTGAAGAATTCCCTCCATCAGTTTGGCCTGTGGGCATAGTTGTGGGACATAACCTTGATTGTGGTTGATGTAGGAGGGCCTAGCTCATTGTGGGCAATACTATCCCTAGGGGGTTGGCCTGAGCAATATAAAACAGCAAGCTGAGCAAGCCAGCAAGTAAGCATCCCTGCACTGTGGTTTCTGCTTCAAACCCCTGCCTTGACTTCCTGTCTTGGCTTCCCTCAATGGTGGACTATAACCAGTAAGGGGAAAAAAGGGGGTGGGATGGGGAAACCTTTCTTTCCCAGGTTGC
This sequence comes from Grammomys surdaster, assembly GCF_004785775.1. Lineage (NCBI taxonomy): Eukaryota > Metazoa > Chordata > Mammalia > Rodentia > Muridae > Grammomys > Grammomys surdaster. Next base: position 1,726,052 of record NW_021620966.1, read on the forward strand.
TTTTGATTGAGGTATTTATCACCATAAAAACAACAGAAACCAAACTAGAACAAGGATCATGTGTTACCAGCTTGATTATCAGCAGATGGGGTCTTAGAAATTAATTAGATGCTGAGGGCTTTGACTTTATTAATGAATTTCTTGATAGTTTGATAACATGGTGGGACCTAGCTATAAGAAAAAGGTCACATGGCCTAGAAAGGTACATCTTGTCCCTGGGTCCTTCCAGTCTCCTCTACATCCTGGCCATCATGAAATGAGTATCTTTATACTGCCACATGCTCCCTGCCATGCTGGTTTAGCCTTGCCTCAGCAACTGCCAGCTGATCATGAACTACCATCTATGAAACTCAGAGGCGAGATAAACCCGTCTTCAAATTAACACTCAGTCAGATGCAAATCCAGCTAGTCTTGTTGAGGGGGTTGTCTTTGAAGAGAATCATCAGACTCTGCCATCTTCCTCTTCCTCCTTTGCTTTCTATGTGTTCTACCACACTCTTCTGCCATCATGTGCTGCTCGGCTTCAGGCCCCAAAACAATGGAGTCAATCAGTCACAGGCTAAACCCCTCAATCTTCTTCGAGCCGTTCAAGCTGTGATGAGCAAAGCAGCCACAGTGGCTCCCTGGGAGAGAACCTTAGGATTTGATGTTTGCTCTGTTACATTTCTAGTTTGCTTTGGGTCAGACCCTGTCACCTTACTATCTTCCAAGTCCCCTTGTTCAGTGTAGGAATATTTACACTGTCATGTCCAAGCCTTGACACTTAGAAGTATATAATGTAAAAATTTTGTTTATACATTCATTTATCTGTTTTTTTATAAAGCTTCATACCTAAAGGTTTGCTTTGAGACTTGAGTTCTTGGACCTAGACTTGTAAACCTTTAGACTTTGGGGATCCGTAGGATAGAACATTGAATCATAAGATGGACATAAACATTTAGGGGGCAGAGTAAGATGGTAGGAGCGTGCTATGCACTACAGGATCCATAGCAGGGCTCCTGTCTCTGTCCACCATATACCACATCACTTCCCACGAGGTGGCTCACAACCATCTGTAATGGGATCCGATGCCCTCCCTCTTCTGGAGTGCCTGATGACAGCTACAGTGTACTCATATAAATAAATAAATCTTTAAAAAAAATTACCAGTTGGTCCCTAGTCCAGCCACTGGGTAGGTTTTTGAGAGACCATAGTGTATCTAGAGGTGCTGTAGAAAAGATAACATTTACTGAATTTTACCAACAAAGAAGCTAACAGAGAAACTTACAATAGGGTCAAATAGCTTACGGGGAGTATCCATGAGAAGCACGTTTAGAAGCATTGGAAGGATTCATGGCACCATCAGACCAAGAGCACATGATCCTTCTACAGCACCTCGTTTAAAAACTTGGGGCACAATCTGTCACAAAGTCACAGTCAGCCACCCATCCCCGAGGAGTCCATTGAAACACCAGATGAATAGTAAAAAAAGCAGAAAAAGATTAATTCAATGCAGCCACATTAAAAACAGGGACAGAGACCCAAAAACTTCTTCTGGTCCATCTTTGGGATCCTGAAATGAAATCAAGCTTAAACGGAGGGTCAGGGAGGTGATCATCTAAGCAGTGTCTGTTAAGGTGTCTGATATTGACACATTGTCTGTGACAGGCGCTCTAACAGGCCCAAGCATGACAAACATGGTCCCGACAGGTTTTTCCCTTTTCCCTGCTCTCTCCCTTGCTAAACCATTAGATTCCACTCCTCAAGCTCAGCCCAAGGTCCTGTCCCTTATTATGTACTGTCTCATTCCTGAGACTGATTGCCAAGGTCCAATTATCAAACACCGTGGTCTAGCAATCAAAATTCATTGTTTGGCTATACTGGCTAACCTGTCTAACCTGTGATTTACCAACTCACCCTAGCATAGACTTCCTACTTCTCCCCTTTAAAATCACTTCAGTGGAGATTCCTGCTGTTTGCTGTCGTGCCTTTGTCTGATCCAGAGGCAGCACCCCCCAACCCTTGTCCCCCCAGGGTAATAAATCTTTGTGTTGAGAACTTGATGTCTGGGTGTATTCTAAGCCAACTTTAAAGGGCTTTCCAACTACTACAGACTGGAATTCAGTCTCATCCTACAAGGCAGTCCGACACGTTATTAGAACTGTAAGAAATCTCTTTTCTGGGAATCAAGGTCTGTCTCTCTGTCACTGTCTGGTCTAGGCTTCAGCCTTTTCCTTCTCTCAGTAGGAGATTTCCTGGAGAAAATTTTGGTTTCTTTGGAGTCCATTGTTTCAATAGTCTGAAAACCAGACTAAAGAGCACGAGTGGCTCATCAGAGTTTATGCATGTCTTCCAGGCCAGTTGCAACTTTACCACGGAGCTCCCCAGAGGGAGAGGGGAGTTTTAAAGGTGGCATTGTTACCTTGCTCTGTCCTAATGGTACCAGTATTCCAAAGAACAGCTGTTTTCATATATACACAAGGGGCAGATTCTAGTCTAGATAACACCAGTTCGCCCCAGTTCCCAGAAGCCTGAGAGGGAGTCAGTGGTGTTCCAGATGGTCCTTTATCTGAACAGCCTGGTTTTGGCTTACTCTCAATAGAGGACATCGTGTCCAACGTTCTTCTTTCTTCACTCATCGTACACCATCAGCCAGGAAACGGTTTATTCCACCTGAGAAACTAGAGAACATGAAGAGTGACCGGGATTCCCTATAACCACATCTCAGGCTGCTGGTATTGGAGTGACAATCTCAGCTTGTGTCTACCACAGAAAGCTCAGGGCAGCTGAGCTTGTGCTAAAGGAAACAGAATCTTGGCTAGCCCTCCTCCAGGCCACGTGAGCTTCTTAGCTAGCCCTCCTCCAGGCTAGGTGTGTATGCAAAGCCAAAGAATGAACATTTCCTGAGAATGGCTTGAAAGTATGATGTTTACAAACAAAAACAAATTTATCTTTCAAGAAAAAAAAAATCTATAAAGAGAAAAATCATGAAATAAAAAGGTTGAAACTCTTGAAAACCTTTAGTTTCTCTGCTATCTGTAAGGCATGGCTTATTTTATAGATAAAAACACTTTGTCAGGGTCTGATGTGATCTGGTAGTTTCAGTTCCCCGTTCTCTCCCACAAAGAGTGTATACATTTTATTTCCTCTTACACATCACATTATACATTTTTATCTGCTTGTTTACAAGTAACACATAATGTATTGCGATTGAAATAGACAATTCAAAGAAATGTGCAACACCCATGTTCCTCTTCCTTAGATTTTAGTTAAAGGTGGCAGTTCCCAAAGATAATAACCTCTTATCTTTGGGAAGATAAAATATATTTTTCTCCTGATAGAAAACTGTAGCATGTAGTTTTAAAAACGATCCACGATAAATTGGCTATGCACTGGCAACGGTGGCCTCGGCAATCCCCATGGTCAGTGGGCTGCCAAGTGGCTCTCACTTCCCAGGCCAACTGCCCCCTGTGGCTCGCCTGCATAGTGCCTCTCAGATCCCCTGAGCCCCATAAAATGATCAACAAATGTTAAATATGTGATAGATTTAAACTCAGATATTTAAATCAAGACGAACAGTCGATCAGTGTCTGTTTACCCTTTGAAGTAAAATGAAGTTCTCTCTCTCTCTCTCTCTCTCTCTCTCTCTCTCTCATTCTCTCTCTCTCTCTCATTTTCTCTCTCTCTCTCATTTTCTCTCTCTCTCTCATTTTCTCTCTCTCTCTCTCATTTTCTCTCTCTCTCTCATTCTCTCTCTCTCATTTTCTCTCTCTCTCTCATTTTCTCTCTCTCTCTCTCTCTCTCTCTCTCTCTCTCTCTCTCTGCGTGTGGATGTGCGTGTGTGTGTGTGTGTGTGTGTGTGTTTAATGTTTGACATTTAAATCACCTAAGCCCTGGGGAAATGTTGACTAGAGTTTTACCCAGAGAAAGTCATAGTCCTTGATCCACCAAGTGGAAATAAGAATGAGCAGTAACAATTAGCCAAATGAAAGGGAAGAACATCAAAGAATCATAAACTTCAAAGGTACCATGAAGTAGAACAATGGACTCCAAGTGCCTTGGTGACACATGAAAGGGGCCAAATGCCTTCCTGGTGACACCATAAATGTTTAAATGTATTCACAGGATCAGTACTTAATCTCTTATAACACTACACAGATGGCTTTTCCCTGTGCCCCAGACTGTATCTTTTGGAGATCATTGAAAATACAGGAACTGAAAAAAGGAAGACAATATATTTACAGGCAACCATAGTGGTGTAATGAAAGCTAAAAGCTTAGAGGTGGCCAGTAGCATGGAAAGGATTAGGAAAGTTGTACTTTATTTATAGGAAGGAATACTAGATAACAGCTAAGTCTCATCAATGTACATGTAAGCAGAATGATGATATGTCCCACTTCAATATATATATATATCACATGGGGATAGGCAGTGGTTTACTGGATAAAGTACTTTGCATGCGGACCTGAGTTCAGATCCTAGTATAAGCTAGGCTTGGCCTGGGCACCTGTAGTCCCATGTCTGGGAGACAGAGAGGATCCTAGAAGTTCACTCACAAGTCACTGTAGCCAACCAGAGCTTCAGATTCAGTTAATGATCTTATCTCAAAACTTAAGGTGGAGAATAACAGAGAAAGGCACCCAGTGTCTACCTCTAACCTCCATGTGTTCACACACAGACAATTGCACCGAAACACACTTGTGTGTACATACACATCACATCACATCACACACACACACACTCACACACACACACACACACACACAGAGAGAGAGGGAGAGAGAGAGAGAGAGAACAGCTTATGGGCTTGTTTTTACTTTTTTCTTTCTTATGCAAGGGATCCAAGCCAGGGTTCTGCATGTGCTAGGCAAATACTCTACCAAAGAGCCACACAGCCAGCTCCAATATGTTTTAAGTAAAGTGTTAAAGAAATAATGAACAGAACCTCTAAGGAGCAAAGGAAACACTGAGCGAGCAGTCTTGAATGAATGTGTATTTTGACATGGGCACAGCCATGTTGAGGACTACAAGACCTCATGGGACTATTGGCTTTTCTTGGGAGTCTCAATGTGAGTCTTTATGAACAGTTGTTCAGCGACTGTAGCTCCCTCCTCTGGGATGTTCACAGCCTAAGACTGCTTGATTACAGAAACCTACCTAGATTAGCTCACACACATACCCAACCCCTACACTCTTTCTAATAAAAACACTGAGGATTCAGGTTGTAATGTTGTTAGAACCCTAGCTTCACTGTATGTGTGTCTGTCCTTTCTTCATTCCCTCGATGCCCTTGCCAGGGGACTGGGACCCAAATCACACTGATCCCAGGAAGAACATATGTGCACACAAGACGTACCTGATTAAAGTAGACATTATTGAAAGTCAAGAGAATCGGAAGTAATGTTGCTAAATAGACATTTATCAAATCCCTATTATGTTCAGGGCATTTTCTAGTTGGTAAACACTTAAAATACTAGTGTACAAGAAGAAACTAAAATACACGCCATTTTGTCATTAGCATCTATGGACAGACACACACAATAAATGTGAACAGTAAAGTTATATAATAATGCATATTTTCCACTGATGGGTAGAACTCACATACAATAAATGTATAGCTCTTATGCATACATCTGTGTGAGTTTGATATTTGTATTCTTTGTGTAATTACCATCTAGATCTAGATAAGGAACATTCTCAGCATTCCACAAGCTACTGTCAGTAAATGACCCTGCCAAAGTCAACATGCATTTGGCCCATTCACACTTCCCATTTATACACAATGATAAAGAATGCATTTTCCACATGTCTGAATCCACATTATGTCATTGTCAACATTAGCCAACATTATGTCTACATGCTGTGGTGTAGAACATCACTACATTTATCTTAACTCATAATGTACTATTTCATTACATGATAATGGCCTTATATTAATAATCTATACTTGACTTACTCATTTTCTGCTGATGAAATTGAAAACTAAGCAGTTCCCCACATTCTTGCTCTAGTCTTTTATGGCTTTTGGAAGACAAAAGCATTTGTTCTGGTTGGGAGACAGTCTTAGGTAAGAGGTCCCTACTTGCTCAACAACACTAGTTGATATTGTCAATGTTCCAAAGCAGTTATACTCCCAGCATTACACAAGTTCTATTGCTTCATAAATTACCAGCTACTGTCAGCCTGTTGGATTGTAGCCATTCTGGTTGGCCTATGTTAGGATATTACAATGTTTACAATGACCCTGCTAGTTAATGGTTCTCGTTGTCATTTTACGCACTAATAGGCTACTTGGAAATTCACTTTTAGGAAATGCCTGTTTAAGCCTTGATTTGTTTTGTAAGGTATCTTTCTGGTTATATTGATTTTGGCAAGAGGTCTTTTCGAGTAGCCATGTTCTCCCAACTGAGCCTGAGCCTGATGCCTACCCACAAACCAGCTCTTTCTGGAACCATTGATGGGGACCTGAGATACTGACTCTCCTAGAGCTTGCTCTTCAGTGTTGTTTTAAATTGCTTCAGGAGTCTGTGATGCAAATGCAGACCTGGTGAAGAAGGTGTCTGAAGAGACAAAGTTTTACACTAACAAAGTACATAAAAGGATGTGAAGTACCACATGGCAGGTCTCCCCTCTGCCTTTTGACCTAGAGACTTCAGAAGGACCAAAGCAATAGCCTTCAGTATTGAAGATCATCTACAAGGAGTTTTGAATCCATTGGATCAAGACTTCTCATCAGGTGTCTGTTGGTGTGACAAATGACCAAAGAAAAACAACATAAGGGGAGGATAATTTATTCAGGTTCATGGTTCAGGAGGTACAGCTCACAGGAGCAGGGAGAGAGTGGTAGGAGAGGATCACAGATGTAGTGACAAGTGCTGGGGTCACAGCACATTCTGATTATAGCTTGTCTCAGGAAACAGAGCAAGCAGAAGAGGGGCTGGGCTACAGTGGTCAAAACTCTTATCAATCTACTGTCTCCAGATAGACCCCACCTGCTGGAGAGCCCACAACTGCCCAAAATAGCCATGAGTTGGGAACCAAGTGTCTGAACATATGAGCTTCTAAGGGGCACTTTAGCTTTAGAAGGCCACTTTGCTAATGAAAAGGAATTGCTGGGTTTTTAAGAGCCTGTATTTGGCAGGGATTGGATGGCCAAAAAAGAGAGCTAGTGAGGATTGGGATCTGGAATGGGATAGAAGGAAGGAAGAAGGTGGGTCTGGGGCTGCAGGGATCCTGCCTACTCCCCAGGGCTCCTGGCAAACCCAGGAGATCTGGTATCTTTATCCTACAGCCCACCCTGTCAAGGTCCTATGTGCTTCCCCAAGTGGCCATCTTTGTGAACATAGGTCTTGGGAGGAAGCGACTTGTCTTCATATAGTCGGAGATCTTCTTCAGGCCCTGTGAGTGAGGACAGAGCAGAAGGTCAGCCCCACTGGGCTAAGCATTCCCCCTCCAGAAACAGCTTTCCCTGTAGGCTCTAGTAGAGTTCTAGGAAAGGAAATCCTCAGTTGTCTATAAAAAGATGCCTGTGCATCAGAATTGTGCCCATTATAGATTATGATCTATGCTCAGAAAGCACTCTCCACCCTCCAAGATCAGTCTCACTGTGCCTACATGTCAGCAGAGAAGCTGAGATCCATAGCAGTTGTGGGGCTTCCTCCTGCTCTCACAGCTAGTCCATAAGACAAGATCTGCGTCAGCCTGGCTCTGCCCAGTCCCCTCCTGACTTCTTCCCACAAAAGACCCTGTCACTTCTCGCCTTCACAGACATGATCCTTTCTCACAGGGAACATCCTCCTTGCTGGTTTATACAGAAACCTCCTGTATAAACAGGGCAAGGATGTCTACAACAGGCCAGTGCAGCAGGGTAGAGAGCCCAGACCTGAGCCAGTGACCCAGCAAACCCTGGGTCAAATGCACAAGGGGAGGAAGGCCAGCTTGGAATGCTGAGCCAGCTCTAATTGTTCTCCTGAAAGTAGATATCTAACCTGCTCTATGTGTGGCCTCAGGCCAAACTCACTGGGTCAGTCCCAAAGCTGCCTCATATCCAGCCCTGCTACAGAGGATCATGCAAAGAGACACTAGGAATGTTTGTTCCATTTCACCAGGAAAGCCTGCTCAGATGATTTCTACAGTGTTCAGAAACCTACAGCTAACTGAAATCAAGAAGCCAGGTGCAGCAGGCCTCGGGCTATAGCTCTCGGCTCTTCTATCCGTCCATATCATGGCCACACCAGCTCTGGTACACTTTCAAGGCCATTGGGTCAGGACTAGACTCAGAGCTGGTGAAACTAACTGAGAATATATATCACTTGACACAGGGACAAGATTCCAGGCCACAAGCCTGTTGTTCTAATGCCTGCAGTTCCCAAATCTCTGAAAGAATATTCTGTGGGTGTTAAGTAGACTCTGGGGGACCCATGACTAGCTATGCAGTGAGGGCCAAGCTGTGATTCCTAGCATCCAAGTTACTGGTGTGTATACTATGTCTGTTATGATCAGTGCTCTCTGCTATACTCTATCTCTGAATGGAGTTCTTTCCATGTCTCACTGGGACCTGATACTGAGCCTCATACAGAGGAGGAGGCCAGTGAATAGGAGTCAAAATAAGTATATGAATATATTGTAGAAACAGCTAATGGAAACACAGGGAAAAGAAAGGGGAGAAAAGCCCTACACCATGCAACTCTTTAAAACCCTGAATAGGGCCCACATACACTCTCAAATCTAGTGACAAAAACATCCCTGGGGTTTGGCATGTGTTCTGATGGGAATGAACCTGCATGAAGCTTTCTGAAGATCAGTGTGAGTATTGTCTACACACAGCTATTTCACACAAATCCCATCATGCCTCCCTCTCTGAACACCTGTGGCCTACATAGTGCTGCCATGGTCTGCCTTTTCCACAGAATCCTGGACTGAGTAACTCAGATAGCACAAGGACCTGAGGCTCTTCCTTTGACATAAAATAGGAAATACCTACTCCTTGCTGACCTTAGAGGCTAGACACCCACAGGGATCTGGGCACAACCTCTGCTAGTAAGTGCCTTAGTCTGTTTCCTTATCTGTCCAATGGGACTCATAATTCAAACTGCCCTGTAAGTTGGTTGTAATGATAAATCTTACACAATAGATAAAGTATGCTGAGACAGAAAGCAAACACTCAATAAATGCTATTGGTTTTGCTGATTTTAAGCTCAATTCTGTGACTAAGGGCCTTTCAAGTAAAGCAGGGAAAGGAGGAACACAAAGAAGAACAAAGATTTAGAGTGTTCATCACCTCAAAACGCGCTATGAAGTCCTTCAGGTTTGGGAACGCGTCCAGGCACTTGGCCTCAAACACTTGGTTCCTCTCAAGCACATCGTAAGCAAGGAAATCCACAAAGGTGATCTGTTGGAAGCTGAGGGTGAGTGTGCTTGGATCCAGTAACCTGGGAAGGATGGCAGCTCCTCCCCACTCCCTCTCCCTTACCTTGTCCCCTGCAAACCATGGCCGCTTGCCCAGGAACTCAGAGTAAAGCCTCATCATTCCAGGCAGTTGCTCCAGGTACCCTGGCTTCAGTTTCTCCTAGAACAGAAAACTCTGTGACCACCCTCTGTCACAAGATTCTGGGCATGGGTTAATTCTGCTTTAATTTATAATGTCACTATTATTAATTCATTGTGTTTATTTGATTAGAGTCCTACAGGCACCAGATCCAATATCAGAGGTGATGAGAAGCCGCACAGGGGCACGCTGTCCCTGAGATTCACTACAGATGCTCAGAACAACTCTTGTGGGTCAGACTCAGGGCTATGTGAGCAGGTTCTTGCATTCAGATGTTATTGAGGCAGAGAAGCAAAGAACTAGAGCATTCTGGAAAAGAAGTTGAATGTTCTACACAGTGAGGTGACAGGAAGGAGAGCGGGAGGACTCTGGTGTGGTTCCAAAAGGATGAAGTGGGTGTGAGTGGACGAAAGGAGACAAGGCAAGGCGTGTCTTGGCCCGCTGTGAAACGCCTTTTGGGAACATGTCCTTATCACCAGGGGCATCCCAGATATGGCTCTGGGAATCTGGTTAGGAGGAGTCTCCAGGTAATGGCTCCCATCCATTTCCAGGTTACTCTACCTTTTCTCATTGTTGGAATATATATTATAGAAGCAGTAATAATTTAATCCGAATGGAAGACATAACACAGGGCAAAGATGGGTCATCAGAACTGAGAGATTCTAAACACAGTCTTTAGTACCCAGCTACTGACGCTGGACTGTGGAGTGTTTGCTTTGCATGCTGAAGTTCATTGTTAAGTGCCATTTGACAAGACTCTGAGGTTTGAGGGTCACTCTGTTGGCAGAGGTGTGTGTGTGTGTGTGTGTGTGTGTGTGTGTGTGTGTACAAGAGTATGTGTGTGCATGGAGGGTTTTGTTTTGTTTTGGTGTTTTTTTATTTTGAGACAGTGTACCTAGGAAGACCTTAACTTTAGTCCTTTTGTCTTGGTCTCCACACTGTGCCACCATGACTCTGCCAGCAGTTGAGAACATCATCTGTAGGTGAACAGCGCTAAGAAGTTTAGACACTAAACACACAGAGCAGATGATAAGGCAAGGGTACAAGCCCAGAGTGGGACTTACAAAGTCAGCATTATAGCAAAGCCTTGCCAGCACCATGCGGTTGTCCATAAGCTGATTCTCCAGAATGTCCACACGAATCCTCTCCTCTTCTGTCTCCCCACCTGTGAAAAACACAGCACAGACTCACTCTCAACATGCCACCCTGGCTAAGCCCAGTGGGTGGCCACTATCTCCCCCTCCCTGCAGTCAGCTCCACTCACACAGGTTGTGCTTTCGGCCAAGGTAGCGCAGGATGGCGTTGCTCTGGGTAATCTTGTGTGAACCATCAATTAAGTAGGGCAGCTGGACAGACAAGCAGGGAAGGTCAGAGGGGATATGAAATCTTTGAATTCCTTCCTTGGGTGAGGGCAGACTGAGGCCTAGCACTCAGTGTGTCCGCCATGGAAAACCTATAAAGACACTGCTCACTGAATGAAAGAACTGGGATACAGCCCATCACAGAAAGATGGTGTGGACAACCAGGAATGGGCAGATAAAAGACAAAGGACTGATCCCAGACCTCCTCATCTGTGTAAATAGGGAAACCATCACCGTCCCCACACCTCCCTTCCCCTGTACCTACATTGGGAAAGTCCAGGCCCAGCTTGAATTTCTCGTTCAGCCATTGGCTTTGGTCATAGTCAGGAGCTGTGGTGGACAAGAGGCTGTGAAACCCAATGACCTATGTGTTCAAACCCCTTTCCCAAGATTTTCCCAAGGAGTAAGACTCTCCGAGGCAGCAGACCTACAAGCTGACTCATGAAGTCACACTGCAAGCTGTCAAGGATGTGTTTGTAAGGGCTGTGATGAGCTCCTTCATCATGAAAGCTTACGAAAGATTTAGCCAATTGCTAGAGGAATGGAGCCCAGTTATAAATACAGAGGACTCTTAAATCTTTTTTTAGCATCTTCCATTGGTATATCAAACCACACCATCAAGGGTTTTGGAAGGGGCGTATAATAGGTTAGGTCCAACAAAGAGGCAGAGCTGAGTGATGGGGTTGGAGAGCTAGGTGTTGGTTGCTGGGCAACAATGAGCAGGAGTTGAGCAGGGATCTGACTAGAAAGGATGCAATCACCGTCCCCCATGGTGTATCTCTTCTCCTCATAGCTTGAGTCTGTGTATTCCAGGAGCAGGCGAATGGCATGGGCTAGCTGTAAGAGACAGCAAAAGATGGTGAGGTTCTTTACCCCTTCTAGATGAGTCCCCATTCTCTGACCTAATTTTACCAGGACCATGGATGGACCAGAACACACACACACACACACACACACACACCTGCAAGAGCATGCCTCCATCGACTACATGTATCCTTGCCCCTCCTCCAAGTCCTACCCTGCATTCAGACCCCTCACTCACCCCACGGATGTCCCAGTAACCCAGTGTCATGGGCATGGTGCCGTGGTCTGAACAGACAGGCTCAGTGTCCATCTAGCCTCAACTGTTCCGAGAGCTGCCAGAAACAGACTGGCTTCGCTTTGTCAGGTCTTCAGACCGCCCTTCCCCACCCCCCAGTTCCAGCCAATACCAGAGTCCAGGAGCAAGGCCAGGCCCGCCCTGCAGAGCCAAGGCTGCCTGAGCTCTGACGTTGGTATGGTGGTGGCTTGGCTGAGTGCCAAAAGCAAAAGACAGGGCTGGATTCACTAGCTTTTTATTAGCAGCTCTGCCCGGCTTTTGCTGTAGGGCTGCAGTACTCTACCATCTAGTCTAGATGTCTGCAGCATTCCCCAGTGATGATAGAGCAGAAGGCCTAGAACCTTGACAAATGTGTCCTGAAGGCAAAATTATCTCTTATACTGTGAATACTTGAAAAATGTGTGTGTCACATGTTAAATGTATTTGTTTTTTTTCTGTTTTTTATTCTGATATAATGTTAATTTTTGAAAAGATTTCACAAAAGAAAAAGTACACACTTATCACCTACATACCATAGCTGCTCCCTTGTTCAGGTGCCCTCCCCTAACCTCTGTCCTCCCTAACTTGCCTTTCCCTCTCTTCTTGTTTCCCCCACCCCCTACCTTTACTCTCTAGCATGAGCACAAAAGCTTACAACCAAGATTCATTCCATTTTCTTTCCCACCAACACCATCCGGGAGTACGTGAGACCCTGGAGGAACTGTGACTGATAGTCATCTCTGTTGTGCTAACTCCCAGCCAGGCCATTCACATGGACCTGTAACTTCTGACAATTGATGGAACATGTCTCTCTTTGCAGAGCTTTGAAAACCTTGTCCCCAATTCCCGAGGAACAAGTGTTCTTTGTCTTATGTTTCTTCTTTATCCCTTCTTTTTTGAGATGGCTTCAGAGGCTGGCCTTGGAACTCTGTGTAACCAAGGCTGGCCATGGATTAGCTTCAGTCCTCCTGCCTCAGCTCCCGAGTGCTAAGATTAAGGGCATGGAGCACCACATCTGTCTCTTTTAGGATGCACCAACTCACTCAGATCTTGATTCTTTTAAACATGTTTCGTGCACACGTTGGTTTTATTTGGTTAAAATGTAGCTGAGGGCGAGGAAACCTGCCCTAATTAGAGCTATCATTGTGCTGATATTTTTTAGACCAACTTTTATTAACTTCTGAATCTCAGTGAGATTGTGGGGTGGACAAGGGTCCAGCCACAAAAGGTGCCCTTGATGTTCTAGAGACCCCTTAAAAGCTGCCTGCCCTGGGGGTGTCCTTCTTAGTCTGCTAGGATTCCTGTGAACCAGGCTCTTTTAGGGTTACCAGGCAGTCCTTAGAGGCAATGGTGAAAACTGGTATGGAGGTCAAAGCAAGTGTGACTCAAGCCTTCTGGGAACCAGGCAGTGCCATACAGGGGCCTCCCTAGGGTATACTGCAGATAAGACATGCCTCTGTAGCACACGTGTTGCCAGTAAGGAGCCTAAAGATGATGGGGGTGGTCTCCTCAGGCTCCTCAGCATAGCACAGCCAATGCTAGACAGGACAGTGAAGCCAGCCTCAGGGACAGTCACTTCAGGAGGCCACTTAGTTGAAGGACAAGAAGGAGCTGGAGCAAGAACGGGACAGGGATCAGGGAACAGGCAAGATGGTGCCAGAGCAGCAGGGAGATGATTGCTACTGAGGCTCTAGGGCTCCCATTCGGTGCCCTCCCTGCCCAGTCCCCTCCTGTCTCCTTCCCACAGAGCACCCTACCACTTCTTGCCTTCACAGGCATGATCCTTTCTCACAGGGAACATCCTCCTTGCTGGTTTATACAGAAACTTCCTGGAACAGGACAAGGATGTCCACAACAGACCAGTGCAGCAGGACAGAGAGCCCAGACCTGAGCCAGTGACCCAGCAAACCCTGGGTCAAAAGCACAAGGGGAGGAGGGCCAGCTTGGGATGCCAGCTCTAATTGTTCTCCTGAAAGTAGATGTCTAACCTGCTCTATGTGTGGCCTCAGGCCAATCTCACTGGGTCAGTCCCAAAGCTGCCTCATATCCAGCCCTGCTACAGAGGATCATGCAAAGAGACACTAGGAGTGTTTGTTCCATTTCACCAGGAAAGCCTGCTCAGATGATTTCTGCAGTGTTCAGAGACCTACAGTTGATGGTTATCAAGGAACCAGGTAGAGCGGGCCTTGGGATGCAGCCCTCAGCTTTCAAGTCTACCCCTCTTGTAGCCATGCCAAGGTTTGCACAGCCACCAATGCTACTCCTGCAAAAGAACCAGAGCCGAAGAGAATCTGAGAAAGAGGAGCATTTGATGTAGAGAAGACTGCAAACCTGCTGTGCCGATGCCTCCAATACCCAGATGTCTAACCGAGTCCTGTACACATCAAGTGAACTCTAGAGAACCCATAACTAGCTGTGAAAGTAAAGGCTACAGTGATTCCCAGGGGCCAGGTGGTGCCATGACTTGCACGCCTCTTGCTCTCCGCTGTACTGAGTCACTGGATGGAGAGTCATCCACACAGCTCACTGTGCTTCCTATATAGGCAATCACTGAGTACCACTGAGCTTAAGAACATAACCCCATCTCCCAGACAGAAAACAAGACACCTAGAGAATGAAGAAAAAAAGCTTGAGAGGGAAGGATAGGAGTGTCAGGTGGAGCACGTGGACAGGGAGTCTCTCTCCCTCCCTCAAGGGCCCTTCCAGATAGCATAATCCTAAACAGAGAACTGCAAGTACACTTTCCTATCACAAATTAACTAGGCCCTCTGTTCTTCCAAAAAATCCCTTATCCAGAAATGTCCTTGGGACTTTTCAAAAAGAAATACAAAACCACACAATCTCTTGTAGTTTAGTTGGGTGGTATCAGTGGACCTTGGACCCACTTTCTCCTATCACACTACTTGTTGTTCTCTCCCAGTTGTTCTCACAGGGGTAGAGGGCGGGGGAGGGGAGCAGGGGGACATCTTAGAGAATAAACCTGGAACTCCAGACCCCACCCCACCTTGCTGTGCTTCCTCCCTTGCCTGAATGGTAATTTGATTCAATACTTCTCTCTTGAGCTCTCTTCTCCTTTCAAACCCTAAAATCCAACAAGGAGGAAGCACCCTAGTGAGTGGAGAAACCACAGATGGAATAAGGCTGAGACCCTGAAAGACTCCTGGAGCTTCCCAGTCCCCTGGACTCTCCCCATGAGAGAAGATTAACTGGAGACAGGTCCTTGCAGATGCATAGTATGGGGCCTCTTCATGTCACAATCTCTGCCTCTTAGCCATCAAGAAGTGAAATCAGTCTCTGCCATACCCTTTGACAATCATAATATTCTGCTTAAGTACATGGGGCCACACACAGATATATACATATACACATAACGTATACATGTGTGTGCCTGTGTGCCTGTGTTTGCCTGCAGGTGGAGATCACCAGTTGATATCGGGTATCTTCCTCAATATCTCTCGTCATTACTTTTTGAGACAAGATCTCTCACTGAGCCAGGCTTTCATTGGTTTGGCTAAGCTGTCTTCAGAGCAAGTTCAGAGAGTTTTCATCTCCCTAGCTCGGGGATTATCAACTCATATCACAACACTTGGTTTGAGTTGTGCAAAGGACTAAACTTATGTCTTTGTGCTTGCACAGCACACAAGTATTTTATAGACTGTGTCACATCCCCATCCTTTTCTGGTTCTTTTCAATGCTTCTGCTGGCTGTTAAACTGCACACAATGAATCTGCACATGCACACCCAGCTAGGAACTATTGAAAACTATTGGAAAGTATTTTCTAACTTCTGATATAGAATAATAGTAATATTAGTTTGGTTTAATATTCCTGTCTACTTAACCTTTATATACGTCTATTAACTTATCTTTTTCCTGATGTTTTTGTTGCATCTATGTTTAAGTTGGTGTTTAATAAGGTCAGTGTCTTAGTCAGGGTTTGTATTCCTGCACAAAACATCATGACCAAGAAGCAAGTTGGGGAGGAAAGGGTTTATTCAGCTTACACTTCCACATTGCTGTTCATCACCAAAGGAAGTCAGGACAGGAACTCACACAGGGTAGGAACCTGGAGGCAGGAGCCGATGCAGAAGCCATGGAGGAATGCTGCTTACTGGCTTGCTTCCTCTGGCCTGCTCAGCTTATTTTCTTATAGAACCCAGGACTACCAACCCAGGATGGCACCACCCACAATGGTACCATTCTACCTTGATCACTAATTGAGAAAATGCCTTACAGCTGGATCTCATAGAGGCATTTCCTCAAGGGATGCTCCTTTCTCTATGATAACTCCAGCTTGTGTCAAGTTGACACACAAAACCAGCCAGTACAAGTTGGCAAAAAGGGTTTTAATCTTACCAGATTAATAAACACTTCTCTTCCATGAACATTTATCTTATAAGCTTTACATTTTAATTAATCACTTATTTCACAGTGACCCTCACATAGATGAGTACTTATCTTTTAACTGCTGTAACAGGCAGCAGCTGGAACTTGGCCTAAGGACAATACCCAGGAGGGCTATCCTCCAACCATGTTTCAAATTATAGGTAAGTCACAGCAAGTGCTTGACAAAGGCCAGAATCCATGTTCTGGTTGCCATCAGGATCCTGGTCATTGGATGCTTCTTCAATAAATCTAGCTCCTTTGTGGGTGACTTGACAGCACCTCTAATCACACACTGTTGCTCTGGGGCCTAGGAAAGTAGATCTGCCCATCTCCAGCCACTCAGGGACAGCCCCACCTCTTAAGTGCTTAGGTGAGAGAGCACTTCTGGGTCAGACTACAATACACCACATGGACAACCTCCTGTGTCCCATTCTATGTTTTCTCAGGAACCATGGTTATTTCCAGAGTCCTTATGCCAAACACTGGCACAAGCTTCTCTAAAAGCAGATGTTCACAATTTCTCAAACTTTAACATGCCAGACACTGACATGGCCAGGATCCTCCCTCAATGAGCTGATGATTGGGTTTTTTGAAGATTCCCACAATACAGTCACCAACAGGGAATATTTATAGCAAAATATCTTGGAAAAAGAGATGACTTCCAGGTGAGGGTAGATGTAGAGCCTGGTGGCTGTTCACCCTCTGCCCATCAGCCAAG
>NW_021620966.1:1745618-1776904 GCF_004785775.1 Grammomys surdaster
GTTCACAAGTCAGCAACATGACTGACAACACCAGCCAAATATTACCATTGGGTTTGTCTTGGTCCTGCCCATCAGTCTGCCTTTCTCTCAGCCTAACGGTGAGGAGCAAACATATTCTTTACACGTTCTGCATACCACAGGTCCTGGGCGGGAAACCCACGCTGTACAAAGGCCTGACTTACTTTTTGGCACAAATCGGAAAAAGACACCAAATGTTGCTTTTAGAAGCCAAAAGCAGTCAGGAGCCCAGAACAGCCTCTACTCCTGCTAGGATGTCAAGCAGCTTACCCTCCACAGTCTCAAGTTCCTTATCTGTTCAGTGTGACAGCTAATTCTATCCAAGTCGCCTGCATTTGGCAATGATAAATTGACTCGGAAGATCTAGGAGGCTGAACACGGGTCCTGGCAGAAAGCCAGTGCTCAAAAGATCCTCGTTATTCTTCGGTCAACCCTCAGGATTGAGGAAGCAACCTGGAAAGGGGGGGAAGGGAAGGGAGGCATCCAAGAGGAAGCAGGATCAGGGCATCACCTCAAAGCGGGCCACGAAGTCCATCAGGTTTGGGAAGGCGTCTAGGCACTTGGGCTCAAACATCTGGTGCTGATCAAGGACATCATAGACAAGGAAATCTGCAAAGGTGACCTGCAGGAAGTGAGGGTCAGTGAGGGTCAGTGAGGGTCAGTGAGGGTCAGTGAGGGTCAGTGAGGTGGGATCCAGGAGCCTGGGAAGGGTGGCAGCTCCTCCTCCTCTCCACCTGTTGCCTTCCTCACCTTGTTCCCTGCAAACCATGGCTGCTTCCCCAGGAACTCGGAGTAGAGCTTCAGCTGGTCTGGGAGGCCCTTCAAGAACTCTGGCTTCCGTTTCTCCTGAAGCAGAAAAACAGCTGTCATAACCCTCATCCAGGCCCCCTGAGAGAGAGTGTGGCTTCACCTGGCTGTGCAAAGGAGCGGGCACCTTCCTAATTTGGGGAATGCACTGTTTATTGCTTCACCATTTTAATAATCAGACTCCTGTTGGGTGGCAGGCTTCATCTCTCAGAATGTTAGATGGGAATGTCACTCTGACCCTGAATCTGTCATGACTGATGTCTAGCTCAGTACTGCCTTCCGGGGTAGCTAGCAGGTTCTGAACAGAGCAGTCCAGCAGAAGAGGGAAAGCCAAGTACTTAACAATCTCAAGAGAAGAAACAAAGGGATTTCAAAGAGCGATTTTAAAGCTCGAGAACAGAATTGGAGTAGGGTGAACACATTTGAGCAGCACAGAGGATGGTGGTTCTCTAGCTGGCCATGAGCTCCAGCAAGAGGCCCTGAGTTTTGCCACTACTATGAACTCAGCTCTGAGAAGTCTGTTGGGTAGATGTCTAAATACCCATGACCTTTTCCCCTCTGACTTTCATCTGTGAACCCCGGGGACAAGGTAATACATGGTAGTGGTCAAGGTCAAAGTTGAAAAGAATTGAATATATGAATTTTCTATGTAGGAAATGAATTTGCAACCATTGGAATTATGACAATACCTCAAAACTTCTTGGAATTGGTATGTTGGACTTGTGAACAAAATGGGGTGGGGGATGCCAGAACTGTTGGCTGGAAAGGAGAGCTTGATAAATCAATATGGGTGGGTTCAAATTCCAATGAGGACAAGTGTGGATATGAACACAGGCCCTTCCTTGACGACTCCTGCAAACCCTGTCTATACCCCACAGTGGGGACTCACGAAATCAGGGCTGTAGCAGAGCGTGCCCATCTGAATGCGGGTATCCATAACCTGTTTCTCCAAAATGTCTACACGAATCCTCTCCTCCTCTGTCTCTCCACCTGCAGCACACACAACACAGACTCACCCTCAGCACCCCACCCCTGCCAAGCCCAGGGCAGGTGGCCACTGTCCCCCACCCTGCAGCCAGCCCCACTCACACAGGTTGTGCTTGCGGCCAAGGTAGCGCAGGATAGCATTGCTCTGGGTGACCTTGTGTGAGCCATCAATTAAGTAGGGCAGCTGGATGGACAAGCAGGGACAGTCAGATGGGTTATGGGGTCTCAGCATCCCTTCCCTTCCCTGGGTGAGGACAGACATGGGGCCTGGCACTCAGTGTGCCTGCCATGGGAATCCCTCCATGAGCACCGTGTGCACTGAATGGGAGAGCTGGGACACAGCCCATCACAGAAACACTGTGCAGCCAGCAGGGGTGGAGCAGGTGAGCAGAAACACTGATCCCAAACCCCTCAGCCAGACAAGGAGATGAGATGAGATCAGCAGGCCTTCCCCAAACCCCACCTTCCCTGAACCTACATTGGGAAAGTCCAGATCCAGCTTGAATTTGTCGTTCAGCCACTGGCTTCTGTCATAGTCAGGAGCTATGGTGGACAAGAGGATGTGAAAAGGAATCACCATGTCTAAGCCTCCTTCCCCAGAACCCTCCCAAGAAGTCAAGGGCAGGACTTCTTGTGCAGGGAAAATGCAGTCTGACCTAGTAAGTCTTTCAAACCAAAGCTGTACACTTGAATAACACAGCTATGTAGCAAGTAAAAAGCCAATCCAAACCCAGGAGCTATTGAATGGCTGTAGGCCTTTCATGACTAAGGCTGACAAAAGCACTAGGCCTGCAGAGCCTGTAGTGGGCAAACCTCACCCAATTACAGTTGGAATAGGGCCAGCATGCCACAACCATGATTCTCTATTGAAAACCAAAGCTGCACCCTCAAGGAAGTTTCTGGAAGGGATAAACTCTGGGTTTATCTGAAGGAGATCCACAGAGCTAAGAAACAGAGAGCCAGGTAGAAGCTGCTGGCACCAGTGGACAGAAGTTAGGGAGGAGTATGACCAGAAGAACGTCATTACCGTCCCCCATGGCGTATCTCTTCTCTTCATAGCTTGTTTCTGTGTATTCCAGGAGCAGGCGGATGGCGTGGCCCAGCTGCGAGAGATAGCGGGTAACAAAAGTCAGTTAGTGAGATCCTTCACCACCTCTAGGGAACCCTTTCCACCTTTTACTAAAAAGGGGGAGGGGGGAGAGAAAGGCAAGGAGAGAGTGTGCACTGAGGAGAGTTGTTCTGACAGAGACAGGTAGGGGGCTCAAGGAAAACCTGATGGGAATCTTCCTCCTGGAACAAAGCCTGCAGTCCCTCTTTGCGTTCTGACCCTGGGCCCTTCCCACGTAGCAGCCCAACCTTTCACTCACTCCACGGATATCCCAGTAACCCAGAGTCACTGGCATGATTTCTATTCCAGCCTCGAAGACTGTGCAGTCAGGCCACTGGCGGAAAAGGCTCTGCTTCCAGATAGCAATGCTCAGCTGATGAGTCTGAGAGCAGTTCCGGAGCTGCCCCGCCCCACCCTAAAGGAACCAACTGTGGAACCCTAAAGCCCAACCCACCGTGACTGTAGCAAGTAAAAGCCAATCTAAACCCAAGAGCTATCATCCGAAGGCGGGTCTGAGCTTTCAGATACCAAAGGCAGTGATTGATTGGCAGGCCTGCTTCCATCTGCCCCCTGCTGGATCCTCAGGAAGTTGGCAGTATCCCTGGAGACAGGCCAGATAGAACCTGTCCTGCCCGTCTTCTTTTCTGGTAGATCATCCGTTTTTCACATAGACTCTGGGAATCTATCATTCAGGGAGGCTCAGATCTCAACATATGGATAAAAAGGCATTGCCTCAACCTGAGAGTCTGTTCTTGTACTCATCCTGGAAGAAAGGACTCTGCCAGTTTGACAAACTCGACTTCACTGTCCATACAACCTGGAGGTACAGGAGCAGTGAAATGGGACCAACCCAGGACAGGGCCAAACAGAAGAGCAAGCAGTCTCTGTGTTTCTCTTGGGGGACCTGGGGCTGTCTCAGTTCCTTTCTTATTGCTGGGACAAACACCATGATCAAGGCAGCTTACAGAAGAGATTGGTTAATGAGGGTTTAAAGTTTCAGAGGGTGACTCCAAGGCCATCATGTTGAGAAGCACAGTAGTAGGGGAGGCATCATGGTGCTGGAGCAACAGCTGTGAGCTCACATCTGATCCACAAGCAGAAGGCAGAGGAGAGAGAGAGAGAGAGAGAGAGAGAGAGAGAGAGAGAGAGAGAGAGAGAGAGAGAGAGAGCGCTAACTAGGAATGGCATATTTTATCAAATCTCAAAGTCTACCCCAGTAACACACCTCCTCCGACAAGACCACACCTCCTAATCCTTCTCAAACAGTTTCACCAACTGAGGGACTAAGCAGTCAATTGTATGTGCCTACAGGAGGCATTCTACAGAGACCCAGACCTTTGGTCATCAAGGTAGTGACTATATAAATTAACCAGCACTTTGGCCATATTTGTGAACTAAAGCCAAGAACCAAACACAGAGGCCTTGTGAAATTGAAAGGGTCCCACCATCATGGACAGAACCCCAAACTCAACAGCACAGTGGCCTGGAGGGACCAGACACCTCTCCTGATTCTAAGGGACAACAGAATGCTGTCCAGAGAGGACCTTGAAGGACTCTGCAGAGGACTAAGTACCTGAGAGTCAAACTCTCAGCTGTCTAGCTCACTGATGTCTGCCCTGGCCCCAGCTCCTGACTTATGTGCATCTGGGTGAGAGGGTGACTCAATGCCCTTCATCATGACACCTGTGTGTAAGAGGAGCTAAGGTGGGAGGAGTAAGGAGAGGAAGAGGAAAAGGAAGAGGAGGAGCAGGAGAGGGGAGACAGAGAGGTAGGAGGATGAAGAGCCACGCAGGTATGGAGAGCAGTCCTGGGTAACAACTTATATTTAGGTTAGCTAATTGGAAAATATCTCTAATTGTATGGGCATATTGTTATTGAGCATTACCAAACATATAAAGCCTTTGATTAATATTTAAGCATTAAAGTCTCATTTCCTACCGGGCCCGAGTGGATGGCCGGATGTTCTGGGCACAGCCCAGACTTGCAGAGACAGCATGGAAGATTGACAGAGCCATCTCCCATGCTGGAGTGTCTCGTGGGTAGCAGGGCCCGTGTCTCTGGCCGCCTGAGCCGGAGGTCTGAGCTGAGAAGCAGAGAAAATTCACCGCAGTCGCTCATGGCCACAGGCCTTGCCTAGTCGGGAACATGGTGGCCCCAATTTGCAAGACAGATCCAGTGGCACCATTTTAAATATTTCCCGCAATACCCATGGTTAAAATTTATAGACACAAGGTTTCTGGCTGCCAGTCCAGCTGACTCAACAGACTCCATGTTCAGTAAGAAAGCAGTCTCAAAAACTACATACAAAGTGATTGATAAAGACACCAAATGTCAACCTCTAACCTCCACACTCATGTGTATACATGTGTGTTCACAGGAACACACACACACACACACACACACACACACACACACACACACACAATAACCCAGGGTTCAGTGACAGGGAGTCAAAATTCAGCTCGGTGAGGAGGCAGAGGAATGAGTAATTCTTGACAATTTCTGTGAAGTTGGGAGTGATTGAGGCTAAGAGGGAGGAGGGAGTGGAGCAGAAATCCTTTGGCTGCCCATGGGCTTTTGTTAGAAACTCGCCGATGGATCTGAACAGGCAGGACCAGGCACAGGTGAGCAGAGGTTACACCAATGGTTCCATGTCCCACTTTCATCCTGAGCTACTCTTCCTCATCAGCTGAGCCTGTTTATTCCAGAGGCACAGAGATGGTCTGAACCAGCTGGGTTGAAGCCCATGGCACAGGTCACAAGCAGTCGAGAGTTCTAGACACAGACTCTACTCTCTGGGAGCTGAAGACCCACTCTGGGGAGAATCCACTCTATCTTGACACTGATGGGTCCTGAATAATAGTGTTCACTCAATGCAGTTGTGTGTTATGAGCAACCATGGTGGCAGCATGCAGAATTAACTAGATTGTAAGTAGCTTCAACAAGTTGGCAGGGGAGACAAAGAACCTGTGTAGACAATCCAAACCCTGCCTGGCCCTGTCCAGCAGGGGGCGTGAGATCATGTAGAAAGTCTGGGCTAAGCAGGTGACTTATGCACCTGACTGGAGAGATTCATAGTGTGGTTCTTCAGAATGTCTTTCTGTCAACACAATGACTGATACTCAGTATTTTCTCTCTGATAAGTTCAAGCGGTGACCTCTGACCAGTCCCTGCCCCATGCCCAACTTGCAGCCTACCCCTCTCACACAGGCTGGGCTAAGGGGCAATGTTGCACAGGATGACACTATTCTAGATGATCTTGTGCCTGATTATGTCACCCAATGTACCTCACCTATAAGATGTGATTGACCTTGACAGATGCCACTCTGCCCCAAGTGCATGGTGGGGACTTCCTGCCTTGGCCTACTCTCTCTTTCTCTTCCCCCACCCTCACCTCCCTCTCCTTCCCATAATTGAGACACAGTTTCTTCTAAGGACAGGAGAGTAGGCAGGGAACTTGTCTTCCCCTCCCTGACAAAGAGCCGCTCTGGGTAGCAAAGTCCTAAATGGACGCCTGCATCTAAGACAAGTGACCACTGTCCTATCATGTACTAAGAGGCCCTTTGTTCTTTCAGAAGCTTATCCACAAATGGCCTCAGGCCTTCCCAAACACTTGTTTAAACCAGAAATTCAAGAAAACATAGTACCTTTTAGTCTAGTTATCTTAGCCTGGGTGATATCAGCCGGCCTTGGACCTGGTCCCTTGAGATACAGCCCTTCCCCTTTACTCCCCTCACAAGGGATCTTAAAGAAACAGGCTCTGCTCTCCCTAGAGGAACCTGAAGCACCCTCCTTCAGACCCTGCTATGTTGTGCTGCCTGCCTGCCAATGGTTAACAAAGCTCTTGCCTATGGGTCAGAACCCCACTTCCCTTGTACCTAAAAAGCTAACAAGGAGGGAGGACCCCGAGAGACTCCATGGACCAGAGATGTTCAACCTCCTGCACTCTCCCCATGAGATGGACTGTTTTCTAGATCAATGCCTCTCAGTTGAATCCTAGTCCACTAACCCAAGAAATAGGGGGAAACTAGGCAAGGAAGTGTAATAAACAGTAAGTAATGGCAGACTGACAGACTGTCCCTTCCTCCATTCTAAAGGCAAGAAGCACAGTGAATGAAGGGTGCCCACTGGAGTCTTGCTACAGCAAATCACGGTTTGTTGCCTATGTCTGCAGTACGCATCTCATGCTGCCTCCGGCCGAGGCCCTCAGGTGGATGTTTTCATCTCTTCTAAGCACATTGTTCAGGGATCTTCTTCATCTGCAGTCACATCCTTTATTTTATCCTCTCCAGGACAGAACGATGAAGTTGCTCTCAAGTCCCTTCTTTTATAATCACACTTAAAATTTCAAATCTAACGTCGCTTTATGGTAGTTTTCCCTTTTAATGGGAGCATCTGAATTGGGAGTGAGGATAGTATAACCACCTATTGTACTTTGTTTCCTTTGCTTATTTGCTATATTTACTGTGGTAAATTCTGTGGCATCACATTTGACCTTGTATCAGTTTGGTACTGCCTCGTACATTAATGATGGCAGCTGTCTCCACTCATCTTTCCCTTTTGTGACACTGGAGGCTGTGTCAGTTCGCCTTTCCCTCCAGTCTCCAGAAACTACTGCTTCTGTGATATCTGCCATCCTCATGTGTTACAGCTTGAATATGGAATGTCTCCCATAGGACCATACCCTGAACACTTGAGTAGAGGTGGTGGTTCCATCGAGGGGTGGGAGATCATATGGAGAATGAGACAAAGCTCCAAGAGGGAGATGCCAGGGGACAGCTCCTTGCAGAGGTATGGTCTATGGTTCCTGTGTGTCACATTCTCTGCCTCTTCTCCACCAAAAAGTGAAAAACAGCCTCTAGCATATGTTTTGGCCACCATGATAGTCTGCCTAACCACATGGGGCCAAAGGACTGTGAGCTAAACTTCATGAAATGTCAGTTGAAATAAATCTTTTCACCCTTAAGTTGTGTCCTGTCTGGTATTTTATCAGAACGATGGGGTAAGTAGTATATATATATAAAACTGTAAAGTGTTTTGTGGGTTGTTTTTGCTTGCTTGTTTGTTGTTTTTGACGAGTTTTAATGGCTCAAGTTTCATCTAAGTTTTATCATGGGTTAAAATACTCTCCTCTCTAACACTACAAAATATTCTTCTGTTTCTACACATTTTCTTTGTAAATGGGTTCATAGATTACATCCATATATTATTCATCTGAATAATGCTTCTTTGAACATGACACACAAATACATACTGAGGAGCTGGGGAGATGTCTCAGTGGTTCAGAGACCTTGCTGCTACCAGAGGACCTGAGTTTAGTTCCCAGAATCCACATCCGGTGGCTCATAGCCACCTGTAACTCTCACTCCAGGAGCTCTGATGCCCTCTACTGGTCTCTATGGGTACCTGCAATCATGTGGCTTATAAACACCCCCCGCAACACACATACATAAAAGTAAATCTTTTTTTTTTAAGTTTGAGAAAGTACTACATTTATTTTATTCAGTCCTGTTCAGAGCATGGATACACTGCAATCAGAACTCTTTTTTTTTTAAGAATTATTTATCTTACATATATGAATACACTATAACTGTCTTCAGATACACCAGAAGAGGGCATTGGATCCCATTACAGATGGTTGTGAGCCACCATGTGGGTGCTGGGAATTGAACTCAGGACCTCTGGAAGAGCAGTCAGTGCTGTTAACCACTGAGCCATCTCTCCAGCCCCAAAAGTAAATCTTAAAAAAAAAAAAAATACAGCCCGGCAGTGGTGGCACACACCTTTAATCCCAGCACTTGGGAGGCAGAGGCAGGTGGATTTCTGAGTTTGAGGCCAGCCTGGTCTACAGAGTGAGTTCCAGGACAACCAGGGTTACACAGAGAAACTCTGTCTCGAAAAACAAAACAAAACAAAAACCCAAACAAACAAACAAAAAACCAAACAAACTAAAAACTTAAAAAAAAATACATATTTGAACTGGCCATGGTGGCACATACCTTTAATCCTAAGGACTCAGGAAGCTTAGACAAGAAGACTACAAAGTCTGAGCCAGCCTGGGCTACCTAGATAATTCCAGGCCAGCTTGATAACTAAATAGAGAAATTATGTCTCAAAAAGCCAATATAGATATTTAAACCCACTATATATGGCACATATAAATTATATGTGTGTATATGTTATATATGCACCATATATATGTTAACTTTGAATTATTTTGTGTATATACATAGAAAAGGAATAGATACATAAGTGATTCTGTTACTTATTTTATAAGGAACAGAGTAATTTCCACAGTAGCTGTAGCGTCTTCCATTCCCAGAGACCAAGAAAGCACATTCCAGTTCCTCCATGCTATAACTATCTGTCGTTATCTACTGACAGTGGCTGGTCTTCGGTGTGTGTGGCACATACTCAATGTGGTTCTTACATCTCTCTAATTATAAGTGATTTTTGGAACAACTTTTTGTGTGACTATGAGCACGGTAATATCTTCTCAAGAAAAAGAAAAGTCCCTTTATTCCTTTGCCCAAGTTTGAGTTGTTTGGTCTTCATTTTGTAACAGTCACTGTGTGAAGCACATTCACCGAGACATGGCCGTTCATTGTATGTTAGCTATGACTCCTACAGATACCCAGCCCAGGAACCAGAAAAGACCAGGAAGGATGGAGGACATGGCTCATGCAAGTGCAGTGAGCTGGGTGTGATTCCCAGCACCTGTGTAAAAGCCAGGCTGGGAAGTGCGTACCTGTCGGTTTCAGTGCTGAGGAGACAGGAAGAATCCAAGGACTTACTAGCCTGATAGTTTAGTTAAATAAGTAAGCTTCAGGCTCAGTGTGAGACAAAAATCTCAAGGGAAAAAAGGAAGGTAAAGAGTAGTTGACCTGATGTTATCAACTGCTGATTTCTGTATGCACACGCACACATGTGCACACACAATCTCTCTGTCCCTCCCTCCTTCTCTCTTCCCCTATCTCCCTCCCTCTTTTACTCTCAATTAATATTTGTGTCTACCTACTTAACTTTTATCACAGTCCCCTTTCCCTGCTATTTCATCTGTGTTTAAGTTAATGTTTAATAAAGGTCAGCATAAAGTATTATGATCTTACCAGATTAATAAATATTTCTCTTCAATGAACTCTTATGTTACAAGCCTTACCTTTTAATTAATTACTTATTTCCTGGTGACCCATACATCTGCCTATGGGTACTTGTTTCTTAACTACTGTAACAGTAAGCAGCTGGAACTTGGCATAAGGACAATACCCAGCAGGGCTGTCCTCCAACATGTTCTAAGTTACAGGGAGCTGTCCCAAGAAGTGGTTGACAAAGGCTAGAATCCATGATCTAGCCTCCATCAGAGGATGCTTCTTCAATGAGTTCAGCTCTTTTGTGTGTGAGGTAACACAAAACACCCACAGCACTATGCTCACACGCTGCTGCACACGCTATCCAGAAAAGTAGGCCTGCCCATCTCCAGGTGCTCAGAGGCAGTTACGGCCTCTCAAGTGCTTAAATGAGAGAGAGAGAGAGAGAGAGAGAGAGAGAGAGAGAGAGAGAGAGAGAGAGAGAGAGAGAGAGAGAGAGAGAGAGAGAGAGAGAGAGAGAGAGAGAGAGATATTCTGGGTTAAATTACAACATCTCCACATGGAAAATCTTCTGTACCCCATTCTATGCCTTCTCAGGGAACCATGGTTATTTTTGGATCACTAATTTGCAGCACTGACAAATCCATCCCTGTGGGAGAGGAAAAAGCAAATCTTCTTAATTTCCTGAACATTGATAGTATGTCGGACACTGCCATTCACATCAGAGATCAAAAGTTCAACAATGTGTGGATCCTTCAAAGCAGCTTATGATTGAGTTGGGTGAGAACACCCATAAGACCAGTCATAAAGGGTGGAAAGATTTATAGGGGAACATCTTTGAGAAGAAATGAACATTTGGCCCAATTAAGACTTCTGGATGGGGACAGATATTGAGCCTAGGGCCTGCTCACCTCTTCCTATCAGCCTAGCATTTCACAGCAGCCTGACACACAATGACACATTGCCAATGGAGGTTTTACACCCTACAGGGTGAATGAGGAGCCGTGGTACCAATGGAGCACCATCCTGTAGGATTTCCAGCATCAGAAATATCAGAGAACGTCAAGGATCATATTTGGTCTTAGGCCCTGCTTGACTGAGAGCCCCCATTTGGTCTCACTACCCAGCTCTTCCTGTGAACAAAGGAACAAACACCACTCCAACAAGTCAATGAAATCAGTCTTTGAGCCACTGGTAATAAGCTGAGATGTAGAGTGAATGCAGTTCAGACTTTACTGGGGATTGGACAAGGCTGGTCTCTCAGCAAGAGTCGGGAGTATAGTGTCAATTAAGCTGCTCCAAGTACAGCCTAGGACCATCTGGTCGGAAACCAGTGGAGGGGAGACAGTGATCCTGGGAGAGGAGAGAGGAACAGAAGAGGAAGACTGTTACAGAGTGGGCTCAGGAGGCAAGTATGGTTGGAAGGCCAGGACCACAGGAGCCCTGACGGATCTTACCTACCAGCGTCAGCCCTCCGTGCAGGGTCCTACTTGTTGCCCCATGTGGCCTGTTTTAAATACACAGGACTTGGAAGGAAGCGGCTGGTCTTCATATAGGCAGAGATCTTCTTCAGGCCCTGCAGATGAGGAGAAACCAGGATCTCAGCTCTGCAAACCCACTCCAGGAACACACAAGAGACTTTAAAATCCAGAGGAAGTAAAACCACCCAACCACCCTGCAAAATCAGCCCCACCATCACACCAATCAGCAGGGATGCTGAGATACCAGAGGTTAAGAAACTTCCTCATTCTCCCAAGACTGAGAGGGTCAGCCCAGCACTGTGGCTGCCACTCTGCTCTCTGTGCACTCTCTCCTGCCTCCCACAGGGGGCACTGTCACTCCTGGCTGCAATGGCATGCCTGTAATTAAAAGAAGCAAGGATCCAGAAAACCAAAAGGGTTGAGAACTTGCTTGTGTGGCTTGGAAGAGAGTCCAGGTGCCACGCAGTGATTCAGCAAACCCTCAGTGTAAGCAGAGAAGGCTGAAGAGACTGCAAAACAGGAGTGGCCAGCTCTGCAGATCAGGCATGACCACTGAATATGCCTTGGTCCTGCACGTCAGTTGGCCTTTGTCTCTTCCTAATGCTTACAGGAGCAAACACATTCTTCATATGTTTGGCAAAGCACAGGTCCTGAACAAGAAGCCCAGGCTGTACAAAGGCCTGACTCTCCTTTTTGAGCAAATCAGAAAACACTGAATTCGGTCTGTTGAAATGTGCTGATCCAAGGCATTCCCTGAGGCCCTGGTGCAAGGAGAAGGAACACAGCTCCTTCTCTAAGACCAGGGATGTTCTTGGCTGAGCTGATAATGGCCTGGGGTCAGAACCTTGAGGACCCTGTGGCTTCTGATCCTGAAAATCCAGTTTTTGCCAATGTACAGGGCTATGGTTATCAGTCCCAAGGTCACTGTGTGCTAAGATTATATGGTTCTTGAGATAGTCTCTGTTTCCCCTTTGCAACATTGCTTTCTTAGTTTTCAGCTGACTACATCCCATTTCTCCACTGGAAACAGTATATAAGATGGCTATATGTCTTAATGAGTTTCCTCAGCATAAGACCTGATAGCCCAGCCTTACATTCTATCTTTTCTATCTTTCTCATCTCCTGGACACTTTCCACTTAGGACACTGTCACTAAAGAACAACTTGCTGGTTCAGGTCCATTGCCTTTAAAAGCTGAAGGCAGTCAGGAGCCCAGAACAGCCTCTACTCCTGCTAGGATGTCAAGCAAGCAGCTTACCCTCCACAGTCTCAAGTTCCTTATCTGTTCAGTGTGACAGCTAATTCTATCCAGGTCGCCTGCATGTGGCAATGATATATTGACTCCGCAGATCTAAGAGTCTGAACATGGGTCTGGCAGAAAGTGAGTGCTCAATAGATCAGAACTAGGGAAGCAACCTGGAAAGGGAGGAAGGGAAGTAGAGCATCCAAGAGGAAGCAGGATCAGGGCATCACCTCAAAGCAGGCCACAAAGTCCATCAGGTTTAGGAAGGCATCCAGGCACTTGGGCTCAAACATCTGGTGCTGATCAAGGACGTCATAGACAAAGAAATCTGCAAAGGTGACCTGCAGGAAGTGAGGGTCAGTGAGGGTCAGTGAGGGTCAGTGAGGGTCAGTGAGGGTCAGTGAGGTGGGATCCAGGAGCCTGGGAAGGGTGGCAGCTCCTCCTCCTTACCTCCTCCTTACCCTCTGCACCTTGTTCCCTGCAAACATGGCCACTATCCCAGGAACTCGGAGTAGAGCTTCAGCTGGTCTGGGAGGCCCTTCAAGAACTCTGGCTTTCACTTCTCCTGAGATAGAAAACAGCTAATACAACTCTTAGGCACAGGTATTCTAGAGAAAGGCTGGCGTCATAGGGTTGGGCAGAAGAGTAGCCTCCTTTCTATTTGGGGCCTGTGTCATTACACTGGTTTCTATGTAATGCATTCCTGTTGTATTAATCAGAGTCCTGCTTGGTAGCAGAGCTGACTCAGGGGTGACTGGGAGTTAGATGGGAATGCCTGTCCCTGGACCTGTCACCACCGACATCTAAACCAGGACAACTTTGCGGTTGCTCATAAGTTCTGCACCTGAAAGTCCAGTGGAACTGGAGAAGCAAAGTAGTTAACAAGAGACACAATTATTCCTGAGAAATGGCACAGAGCAGGGCCAATATTTGAGCAGCATGAGCAAAGTTGAACCATGTTCGATGTCAGAAGGGACAAAGGTCCTCAGGCTGACCAGGAACTTCCAGTCAGGAAGAGACCCTTCTACCAGGGACGCGGCTCTGAGAAAGCTGATGGTGGATTTCTGAATACATTAGGTTTATTTTATTTTCTTCCGGTTTGAACCTGTGCACTCAACGAGCAGGCAGATTGTATGTGACCAGCTAGGCAAAATGCCATACCACGGTGGTCAAGTTCAAAGCCAGAGAGAATTCTGAGTATATGAATTTATTATATAGAAACTAAATGCCCAGTCATGGCTATCACAACAATACCAAAGATTTCTAAGAATTGATATAAAGTGTTTATTAATAAGATTTGGGAATTAGGATTTATGTTTATTATATAAAATGTTTACTAATAAGAATTGGGTGATTGCGTTGGATGAATTGGAAAGCTTGGAGAATCAGAATGGGTAAGTTCAGGTACTAAACAGGACAAGTGTAGATATTAACACAAGGCTTTAACCGCTCCTGCAAACCTCTGTCTGCTCCACACAATAAGGACTTAGAGAGTCAGCACTTTAGCAGCCCATGCTCATCTGCATGCGGGTGTCCATAGCCTGGTTCTCCAAAATGTGCATACAAATCCTCTGTCACTCCACCTGCAGCACACACAGCACAGACTCACTCTCAGCATCCTGCCCCAGCCAAGTCAAGAGGAATGGCTTCTGTCCCCAACCCTGCAGCCAGCCCCACTCACACAGGTTGTGCTTGAGGCCAAAGTAGCACAGGATGGCATTGCTCTGGGTGACCTTGTGTGAGCCATCAATTAAATAAGGCAGCTGGATGGACAAGCAGGGACAGTCAGATGGGATATGAGGTCCCAACATCTCTTCCTTGGGTGAGGACAGACATGGGGCCTGGCACTCAGTGTGCCTGCCATGGGAAGCCCTCCATGAACATGCTGCCCACTGAACGGGAGCTGAGACACAGCCCATCACAGAAACACTGTGTAACCCACCAGGAGTGGGAACAGGTGAGCAGAAGCACTCATCTCAACCCCTTCAGCCAAGCCAGGCGATGAGATGACAATATTTCCTCTTTCTTGCACCTACGTTGGGAAAGTCCCAGCCCAGCTTGAAGTTATCACTTGCCTGCTGGCTTCATTCCTAACAGCAGCTGTGGCAGACAAAATAATGTAAAAAGCTCTCCTTCTGCACATCCTTCCCACCCCTGGGATCCTCCCAAAAGGTCAGGGCAAGCCCTCCTGAGGTACAGGAATCTGTGATCTGAGTCATTCAATCTTACATCCCACAGTTTTAATCGAGAATATTCCTTCAAAGGCTCTAGACCCTCCCTGACTAAGGTACACACAAAACATGGGCAAGTGCTAAACAAACCCTACAGGACCACAGGTGAGGATGGAGCCAGCGCTTCACTCCCAGGGTTATTTATTGAAAACCAAAGCTGCACCCTCAAGGAAGTTTCTGGAAGGGATAAGCTCTGGGTTTATCTGAAGGAGATCCACAGAGCTAAGAAACAGAGAGCCAGGTAGAAGCTGCTGGCACCAGTGGACAGAAGTTAGGGAGGAGTGTGACTAGGAGAATGTCATTACCGTCCCCCATGGCGTATCTCTTCTCCTCATAGCTTGTTTCTGTGTATTCCAGGAGCAGGCAGATGGCATGACCTAGCTGTGAGAGATGGCCAGTAACAAAAGTCACCATTAGTGAGATCATAAACGCATGACTTAACCCCTTCTAGGAAAGCCTCCGTCTCTACACCTAACAAGAGAACAGGGACAGGCAGAGGCCTCCTGACAGGAACAGACAGGAGACACTAGAAAATGCTGGAGAGGATCTAAGAACCAGGCCTAACTCTTCAGTGTGTGCCATCCGGGGCTCTTCCCACGTAGCAGCCCAAGCTTCTACTCAACCCACGGATATCCTAATAACCCAGAGTCTTAGGCATGTTTTCTGTCCTAGCCTTGGAGACTGAGCAGGCAGGGTTTGGTCTAGATGATTTCACCTTCAGATATCAGTGCATAGGGGATGGTGTCTCTCTGCATGCAGTTCCTGAGCCTTCCCTGTCCCACTCCCAAATGGGCCAACCCTCACAGAAGCCCAATTTACTCGGACAGTAAGATCCAGTCCAAACTCTACGGTCTCCTGGGGCAGGTCTGAACATTCAGATGCCAAAGGCAGTGATTGGCTGGCCTGCTCTAGTGGATCTCTGCCTACAGCCCCTCCCCCTGCTGGGTCCTCGGGAAGTTGGCAGTGCCCCCTGGAGACTGGCCAGATAGGCAGAGAATGAGGCGGTTCTCCTTCCTTTCATTGCTGGGCTCAATTTTCACACCTAGACTAAGAATTTGTCATCCAAGGAGGCTCACCCCTCAATATAAGGAGCAAAAAGGCATGGCTCCTAACCTGAGAGCTTAATCCAGCATGCATCACTGCTTCTGGAACTCTGTAGTCTGAAAGCTCTCACAACGTCATCGTCTGCACAGCCTAGGGTTACAGGAATGTGAAGTGACATGGAAATGACCCCAGGACAGTGACAAACAGCAGAGCAAGCTGTCTCTGTGTTTCCCTTAGGGGATTTGGTTGGAGACCCATCTCTTTCATCATCGAGCCAATGAGCATAGAAATTAATCAGCATTTTGGCCATGTTTGTGAGCTCAGTCCAAGAACCCGGCATAGAGGGCATAAGGACTTCAGGTTTCCCAGCACCACTGACAGCAGTTAGTCTATGGTATAACCTCACACTCCCCGGCACAGTGGAAGGACGCACAGAGCTCACAGCCAGAGTTTGCCAGGGTGTTTACCATGTGAGCATGTGCTCAGGGACACAGATACATCTCCTGCTTCCAAGGACTATAGAACCCTGTTTAGAGGAGACATGGGGTATCTGCATAGGGTCTAGGGAGCAGAAGGCCAAACTCCTGTCCAGTTCCCTGGCATGAGCCATGTATGGCCCCTCCTGACTCATGTATGTCTAGGAATGAGAAATGATGCTCTTCACATCATTGTGGTACCTGAGACTGGAGGTAAAAACAATATCCTACCAATGTTACTCGAAAACCAAGTTTCTGTTGTTTAGGTTTTTAGTGTTTGTCTTAGTGACTGTTCTATTGCTAAGAAGAGACCCTGTGATCATGGCAACTCTTATAAGAGAAAGCATTTAACTGGGGCTTCTTACAGTTTCAGACGTTTAGTCTGTTATCCTCATAGCAGGGAGCATGGCAACACACAGGCAGACAGGGTAGCTGAGAGTCCTGCATCTGCATCAGAAGGCAGCAGGAAGAAAGTGCCACTGGGGCTGGCCAAGGCTCTTGAAACTTCAAGCTGACCCCCCACTAACACATCCTCCAGCAAGGCCATACTGAATCCTTTCAAACAGGATCACTCTCTGGTAACTAAGCATTCAATTCCATGAGCCTATGGGGGCCATTCTTATCTGAACCTCCACAGTATCACTGATAAGTGAATTTTAGAACAAACTCAGGAGAATGGGAAATGGCTCTGTGGGTAACAGCTTGCCAGGTGTTTCAGTTAGGGTTGCTTTTGCTGTGATAAAAGACAATGACAAAAGCATCTGAGGAGGAAGGTTGTTTCAGCTCTCAGGTCACACTTTCACTGAGAGAAGTCAGGGCAGGAACCGCAAACAGGAACCTGGAGGCAGGAACTGAAGCAGAGGCCATACACAGAGAAACACTGCTTATTATCTTGTTTGTCATGGCTTTCTCAGTCTGCTTTCCTATACCACCCAGCACCATCTGCCCAGGGGTGGGTAGCACCCCTCCTCTCCAGTGAGCTGGGCCCTCCCACAACAATCATGAAATGCCTTACAAACCTGTCTGATGGAGGCATTTTCTCAATTGGGTTCCTCTTCTTAAATAACTCTTACTTGTGTTAAGTTGACAAAAACCTAACCAGCACATCAAACATGAGTTAGATTCCCTAGAACCTACATAAAAAATAAGATATGGTGGGGTGCACCTGTGACCCTAGAGGTGAGGAGGTAGAGACAGGAGGCTTCCTGGATTGTCACTCTGGCTGAATCAATGAACTACAAATTCAGTGAGAGACCATGTCTTAAAATTAAGGTGGAGAGTCCTTGAAGAAGACACCAGATTTCAACACACACGTCAATACATTCATGTGTGCATGCGTGCGTGCGTGCGCGCGCACACACACACACACACACAAGACTCAGTGAAGGAATAATTGTGTGATTCTATAATCACAACCCTTGGGAGGCAGAAGCAGAGGACCATCCTTTGCTACATACCAACTTGAGGCCAGCCTGAATTACTAGATGGGAAAATGGCAAATGAGTCATGTGTTTTCAGTTGGTTTCCAAGAAAGCAGGTAGGCACAGCAATGGAGGTTTGGAAGCAGCTGTATGAGATGGGAGATGCCTTCAAGGAATGAGAGTCAGGGGAAACAGCAGAGCAGTGAGGTGGAAGAAAGGAACATTTTACCTTTCAAGTTAGAATTCAGAAGAGCAGCAGGCCTGGTCCATCCATAAGCAGCTACACCAAGGGAGGGACCTCTGGGGTATGTAAGTGTATTACCTCATCATATCTTCAGGGAATCAGCTTTCTTGAAGAAGTGGTCTCCAAGCCAGGGCATTGACAAGTACAGCTGGATAACTCTTAAGAGAGAAGACATTAGTATGTACGTGTAAGCTTATGTTTTGGACAGTTTAGAATATCACACGTTTCCGTAAAAGGTCTTAGCCATGCCCTGATACCTTTGGTTTCCTCTCTCATGTGGCATTTGAATTTTAAGGAGGAGCAATCCCAATGTCACCCTTTCTTAAAGAAAAAAAGGAAAACAGAAGACTGATTATGACAATTCAGTTTGTCTTCAAATAGCTTCTCAGTCTGCTAAGGCCAGCCTAGCTGCCTGACACCAAGGGCACTGTCCCTTATACCAGTGTTCTGACTTAAACGCCAAGAGCCTTCTTTGAAGGTTCAAAACCAAGAGGTGGGAGGCAGGTAAACTGGCCTGTGATTGACTTGCATGTCTAAAGGAATGGGATTAGCATGGGGAGGTAGTGAACTTAGGGGATAGGGGTCCCTTCCAGAGGAGGGAAAGGACTGGGCCAGAAGAAAGAGGTTGGAACTTAAAACTGAAGTGAGTTTGCAAGTCAAAGGACAAGGGTATCACTCTGCAGCTCTTGGCTAGGACTTCAGATTGTGACCCCAGTGTTCAGTAACTGTTTGACATCACAAGGTAAAGTAGTGTAGAGGGCAGGGGACAGGCAGGGACCATCTGAACACTCCAGTCAGAGAAGGCCCATGCTCTGCAGGTCTCTGTAAGAATGGGAACCCGGAGACAATGTCACAGGGGCTGGCAGAGCCACCACCTGTGGCAAATGCCACGCTGGCATTTAGATAGGACTATCCTGCCAGTCTCAGGTTTCTGGGCTGTGTCCAAACTCAGAAAGTTGAAACTTTAAAGAGAACTTCAGTGTAAGGCTGCCAAAAGCATGATGACAATAGAGTGTTATTTTAATTAAATTAATAAATTTTTTTTAGTCAGGAACTCACTCTCAAAGAAGAATTTTTTCAAAGACTTAATTTTTTTTAAATAAAAACTCTTAAGTGGTAGCCAAAGGTGGAACAATGAAAACAAATTTTTCAAGTGAAGGAGGACAAATGACTTCAAATTTGAAACCATTGTTTTGTATATACAATAGTGTTGAAGTGGTTCAAACATCAGAAGGATGGAACAAGGGTTAAAAGAAATTAGGATCTGCCAGACAGGCAGAGAGGGGGGCGAGGGGAGGAGGGGAAGGGTCAAACAGGCCTTTAATCCCAGCACTCAAGAGGTTGAAGCAGGCTGACCTCTGAATTTTGGGGGCCAGCCTGGTCTTCAGAACAAGTTTCAGGACAGCCAGGGCTACACAGAAACCCTGGCTCAAAAAACCAAAGTAACAACAACAGAAAGAGATCAGGGATTTGAGTTGGCCCGCCCCATCTATGAACTTCTGGAGCTTGTAAAGGGGCTGGTCCTGCAGGAACCGATCTGCAGGACCTCAGTGACACAGGGCAGCAACAGGATATATGAGTACTGGTGTGCAGCAGAAGCCAGAATCCTCCAACCATCCATGACTCATCGCAAACATTAGCTTCCTGGGCTCCTCTGAGGGACCTAGCAAGGGCTTACTCATCACCTGCTGCCATTTCCAGCCTCCAGGTGCAGCAGCGCACCACCCACCCCCTCCCTTTCTGTCTCCCTCTCTTTTTCTCTCTACTCCCACATGTTCCCGGTTGGCCCCTCTTCCCTTTTCTGTCCTTTCTGTCCTCTGTTCTCCCATCTGCGCCCTCATGGCTCTGCTCCTGTCTGTCTGCCTCTAACCCTTCTCTCCCTCCCCTTTCCCTAAATAAACCTCCTTGATACCCGATCTGTCTGTAAGATTTCTCAGAGGGCACTTGACATGTGCCCTCCAGGTACCCCTGTCCTCTGCCGCCTTATATTTTATAAGAGCAATGAACATTTGCAATAAAACGGTTTGGGCAAAGAGGTATTTACCCTGTGACACACCGTGACACACCATAGCTTCCGCTGTGAGATGTTTTTGCTTTGTTTTGTTTGTTGTTGTTTTGTTTGGGGGAAGGGTGACACAAAAGGAACAGGAGATGAGGGAGTTCAGGGTGCAGGATGTGAAATTCACAAAGAATCAATAAAAAGTAAAAAAAAAAAAAAAAAACCGAAAAGAAAAGAGAGAAAGAAATTAGGACTGGACTACAGTTATGAAGCAGGAAGCAGAAAGTCGACCAGATAAAAGGTTATGTGTTCTGAAGAACTGGGTGCGTGAAATTTCAAAGCCTCCCCAAACTTAGAGTTTTCCACCCACTGTCACCAAATATGCACAGGTGTGGCACACACAGCCACCTGGAGCAGCAGGGAGAGTGGCTGTAATCACTGTGCTTCCTGCCCTGACCCCTTACACATGTGCTATCACAAGAAAATGTGACGCTTGGTCCTTGTCACATGTATCCTTGAATACAGTGTGCCAGGGAGAGAGTCAGAAGAAAGAGGCGAGGCACTGTAACAACAGGAAAAAAAAAGTGTGAAAAATTGAATATATTTATCACACAGCCCAGGACACAGACCTATTGAAATAAACTCCCATCAAGAAAGACTCATCTTGCCTGGCATGGTATCTTATGCATGAAATCGTAGCACTTAGATGCAGCGGCAGGAAGATTGATAGAAGTTCCAGTCAGGTGCATATAGTCAGTTATATTAAGGGCTATATAGTAAAACCTTGTCTCCTAAAAAAACAAACAAACAAAAAAAAAACCGGAAAGGAACAAACCAGATGACAGATTCATTTTTCATGAATAAATTTAAATTTTAGATTTTAAAAGGTTCTTCACTTTTATTTAAAAGTGGAGTCTCCATTGGCATAATCACTGATCAGAGATTTTCTGAGTGGTCACCACTGGGAAGTTCTGCAGCATCTTGATGGGGAAGCCATGAAATGTTCCACAATTCAGAGCTCCACAGCAAAGAACCAGCCAGTCCAAATGCAGTCACAACCAGGTGAGGGGAGCCTACCTCGTCTGTGAACCACAAATGACTCAGAATCCACAGTTGGAGAAATTCAGCCTTAGAAATGCTGGTGGGTAAGAGGTAGAGCAGAGCTGCTGCTGGCCTGGAAACAGCTGGGGAAGTGGAGATGGGGAAGCCCTTGGGGCATCAGGCTGCACAGTCACAAAGGGTGTGAGAGACTTGAGCAGACAGACACTTGACTCTACCAGGTGGAGGAGACACTGGTCAGCTTGATCATCCAGGATACAGGGTAGGACAGGTGTGACTCTAGTGGTCAGAAAACCAACCCTCCTGTCCCCCAAGCCACCCCCCTACAGCCTTCAGAAGCCTGTCCCAAGGTGTGATGATGTACATTGCCTGAGTTCACTGAGAAGCTGACTCTGAAAGTGGGCAGTGTCCCGACTCATATCAGGTCCAAGCATATTTGTCTCATAACGCAGAGCCTGGGGGGTGGGGGGCTGCTTGAGATTTAATAATAAAAATAAATAAAATATTTTAAAGTAAAACGTAGCTAAACAGAGACACTGTACAGTATAAGGCTGTTGGCCTGTTTGCTGGGGCTGTTCCTCAGCTAGCCCATCTAAACTTAACCGGACTTTGCCATTGCTTCTGGCATGGGTTCTCTCTGTCTCTCTCTGTCCCTCTCCGTCTCCCCATGTCTCCGTCTCTCTCTGTCTTTCTCTGTGCTCTTCCTCCTTGCCTACTCCCATTCTTCTTTCTGTCTTTCTCTTGGTCCTCCTGCCCCAGCCCCAGCTGACTGACAGCTCTATATTATGAAAAAGCCACACTCCTTCCTTACCCACCCAGTGGTCCTTGGGGCACTCTGACCTTTTCCCTACAGCAACTGTGTTTTCTTTTTGGGCAGGTCAGGGAGAGACAAGCATTGACGCTTCCTGCTAGACAAGCATTGACCCATCCTGCTAGCCTGGCACCACCCACCCAGCAATTAAACATTGAGAACACAAGGAACCACTTCCATAGCCAGTTGATCCAATATGTGTGGGCTACAGCAGTCTCAGTTTTCCCAAGGACTCTTCCAGGGATGGTACCCCAATCTCTGCTACAGGAGGGAAGAAAATAGCAAAACAACCCAAGAGTAAAGACACACTCGGGAGCGGCTAGAAGGTGAACCATGTGCAACAGAAGACATCATCCCACTACATAAAAAGGAGAGGCCATAGGAGGCCATCCAAGGAGAGAGTTCAGTCCAGAGCTTCAGCGAACTATCTCAGCTTTCCCCATCATGTTTTCCTTGAAGTCGTGAGAACTTGATTTTATGACATCATCTCTATTTGCTGCTATTTGTTCCTGTGCCTGGAAGCCTCATCTGAGGAGCCAATAGCTTTTCCTCAAGGGGTTTCTGCTAGATATTTTGAGTAACCAATTTGATGATATTCTGCTATCTATTTATCTACATCTTTCTAGTCTTTCAACTTGGATTACTGTGTAATTGATAAATTCACTCATTGGAAACAAAGTACGAGCTGCAGATATGCACACACTGCTCTGAACTCAGTGCACTTCTCAAGCTCACAGTTGCCTTTAACTGCAGATCCCGGAGGATCTGACACCTTTGGCCTCCATGCAACCATGTACAAACATGCACAAACATGCAACCCCTGGCATCCAGATAAATAAAAATAGGCCTGTGTATGGTGGCACACACTCTGAATCCCAACACTTGGGAGGCAGAGGCAAGTGGATCTCTCTGAGTTCCTATGCTCCCACTGCTAGAACAAGGGGACTAAACATCTTCTGTACCTAAATCTGCAATTACAGGGTTAATACCTAAAGATATTTGGATGTCTCGGTATTTCCTTGTCTGCTTTTTCTTGTTTACAGGGAGTGTTCAGTGTTCAAGGTCATGGATGTCTTGGCAGGTCCTTGGTGGGATGTAAAACTCTTACTTTCAGAGTGTGTGAGGCCACAGGGAGGAAAGACGGGAACACCCAAGTGATATGAAGTTTTCCCCAAGACTTGCAGGAGGAACAAAGCTTGGAAATTTGACTATACTTATACAGATAATCTTAATTATCTGTACAATATTACTACACTGTGCCACATACACACTTTGAATCAAATTCTTGTTACAAAATAGAAGTTGAAAAGGATATAAATATGGAAATAAATATATTTTTATTAAAGAGGGTAAATAAAAAAATACCTGTTATTAGAGTGGATTT
This sequence comes from Grammomys surdaster, assembly GCF_004785775.1. Taxonomy (NCBI): domain Eukaryota; kingdom Metazoa; phylum Chordata; class Mammalia; order Rodentia; family Muridae; genus Grammomys; species Grammomys surdaster. The sequence goes on from NW_021620966.1 coordinate 1,769,019, forward strand.
TGTATAATAAAATAAGATTTTTGTACTAAAAATAAAAGGTAAAAGTCAAAGACAATTTTTTTAAACTTTAAGTCAAGTTATAAACAGCCTGAAGAAAGTACACGGAGCCTGTGAGTGATAAGTCTTAATGATGTTATATTCTTGATGACTAAAGGTTATTAACTACTGAGGTCAAAGTTCAATATACTAGTATCAAAATTATCTTTAAATCAATAGAGTTCTTCTAGGATATTTGTCTACTGTTTTATTGTTCTACTAAAATTTTTCTCATCAATATAACCAGGAAAACTGAGTCTTAACAAAATCAAGACTTATTTAAAACTGTTTAGTAGTTTGGGTTTTTTTTTTTTTTTGAGCCCTATCAAAATGGTACATGGAAGTTTAAATCACACAATTGGTTGTGTTGTCCTTCTGGTGTTCAACAAAAAAGTTGGGAGTTCTACACCAATAAGGGTAAGGGGGTCTTTAAGGACTGCCAATGTTTTGATCCTTACCTTTCAAGATCAGCCAGGACCCATGAGACAGGATCAACAGAACATGTAGGTATATTATTTTGGATTCTGTGGATATGTGCATATAATTTCTAATGGAAAGGAACTCCTGTGACTTATATTCCATCATCTGCTGACTGCAAGAGACTGCACACAGCCCGTGGTGCAGTCAGTCCTGACTGGACAGGAAGCCCTGGGAAACCTCCAGGTAAAGCACGAGAAACATGTGACTAGGCCAGCAGATGATGGGTACCTGGCCATGACAGAATGAACTCACACATCATCTGGTTGTGATTCCACCTCTGTGCTTGTGAATGCTGCCTAACCCCAGTAATGAGGGTGGTCTTCTATACTCAAGTCTACTCAGACTAAGCACAACTCTTCTGGAAATATCACCATAGCCACAGCAACATACAACATTTTACAAGCTACCTGGGTAACTCTCAGTGCTACCATTTGACACATAAAATGTCAGCTTCTGGGAAAGAATGAAGTCTGAGTGAATGGACATTGTCAATATGAACATGCCTATGTCAAGAACCCCAATGCCTCAGACCCATAGCAATGACAAGGCCTAAGGACAGATGTGGACACTGTGCAGAAAGTACTGACCACAGTTTCTTCCTCCAAGATGACTGAGCCTAAGAGACTGGTCCTCTATAGATCCCTACTGAGATTAGCTGGCACACCCCCTTATCCACAGGTATATAATAAACCCAACTTCCTGTTCAGCTGTACCCACTGACTTTCTGGGAAGCTCTTGCATCTCCATCAGAGTACATGGCCCACAGATCCCTGTTTTTCTGTACTTGTTTCAGAGTTTCTTCATATTCAGTTGCCCTAGTCAGGTCAGTCCCAAGGCCATGCAGGTCTTGGCAATCAACCATTCCACTGTATTCAAACCTCAAATACAATAGCAGCTAATTACATTATGCCTGCCGAAAACTAGGGTTTGATTGTCACAGACTCATCATTGAACAGCTCTCTGAGAACTGTGCGAGGTAGAGAGACCATCCACTCTCACCACCAGCTTCATGACTCATTGAGACTCACAGCTCTTCACAGTTCCCAGCATGCCTCAGTGAATGAAATCCCCCAAAACACTCTCTATCCTCTAAAGCTTTATCCCTGCTTGAGGATCTCAGACTAGAACCAAGATATGTCAAAGCTGTGTTTCAGAGCCCAGGACCACAGGCTCAGAGCTCAGACTGTTTGGAAGCAGCTGTGATGCTTGGCAAGGCCAAAGAGCAAAAGAGAAAGACACAACACACGGCAAGTGTGTTTCAGGCTTTATTGTGGATGAGACAGACCTGGGGCAGCTCCTCCATCAGGAATACGCTGCACGACTATTGACCTTCGGGGTAATTCTAGGGAGCCTGAGTTCAGGACAGACCTCAAAGGTTGGGTCAGGTGATGGGGCTGACAAAGCTGCAGAGGGGAGCGGGAAGGAGAGAGAACCAGGAGCCACAGTGCAGGACAGGGTGCTGTCCCTACCCCGGGCCTGCAGGATCCACAGTATGTACAGGTCCTCCCTGTGAATGCCAGCATGACAGGGGCCTTAATCAGTGCCCCACTGGGCTACCTTAGTAAACACAGGTCTTGGGAGGAAGTGGCCACTTTTCATGTAGGCAGAGATCTTCTTCAAGCCCTGCAAATTGGGAAGGACACAGCAGGAGCTCAGGTATGCAGCCCACTCAGAGGAGCAGACCCATGCCAGGAACAGCATTTCTCAAAGGCTCAAGCTCTGGACCAGCACAACCAGTTTAGCTCCCAGTCCTGGCAAGAGAACTCTTCAATTTCCTATAAGGAGAGACTGGACCCTGTGAAGGTGCTTTATACTCACTAAAGGTCACAATACAGGCTCAAAAATACTATAACCACTTATCACAAGGCATCCCGAGGTCAAGAGACCTCAACTGCCCCTTCTTCCACAGGTAGTGATTGAGACAGAGGTGAAGTCAGCTTGGCTCTGGAGCTGTCATTCTCTCACTCCTTCTCCCTCTCCTTCTCCCCTCCCTCCCTCCTTCTTCTTCCCTTCCCCTCCTCCCTCTTCCTCCTCCTCTCCCTTGTCCTCTCTCCATCTCTCTCTGTTTCTGTCTTGTCTCTTTTTCTCCCTCTCCTCTCCCTGAGACATTCCACTGGGAAGCTCTTTCTAGCTTGTATTTAGGAACAGAGGAGGGGGGTCTAACAGGGAAAAAAAAAAAGAATGAAGAAGACAGGCAGAACCCAGTGACTCAGCAAATCCTCTGTGAAAGGAGGCATCAAGAGAACAGGCCACAAAGAAAAGCTGAACCAGATTCTAACCAATTTCCTGAGAGCAGAGTTAACAATTCTTCCCAAGGTTCCCACGATTCCCACGTATAATCTCACTACACCCTGGCTGTAACCCTCTCCACCTCCAATACAAGGACCACTCCATGTGACTGCATGTCGTGTTATAAGCCACACACCAAGGTGAAGAATACAGACAATTCCAGAGGATGCAAAGGCATCCACCAGGGACTATATACATGCTGGGCTAAGGTGCCACTCTATTTCTCCAGCCACCTGCCCTGAAGCCATGCCAGCTCCTGCACAGGCCCCAAGGGAACCCAGCCTGGGCCAGAACCAGAGCCAATGAGAACTAATAGGGAAAGTGCATCTTTGGTGGGCAGTGAGCAAGATCAACAGATCTCATTTGGAAAAACCTTTGGATATAGACTAATCTGATTCCCAGATTTGTGTAGATGATCCAAGATTTTGGGTTCAGCAGCCAAGAGGAATATCAGATGCATCTCACAGACTGGGTTTCTACAGCTCTCTACTGACTTAGTTCCAAGATGGTGGCATTATGAATGCCTTACACACACATTTTGAGATTTTGAAGTGATAAGTATTTCAGGATACTGTTTACAGAAATCTCTAAAATAAAGCAAAACAAAAAACAAAACAAAAAACCAACCAACCAAACAAACAAACAAACAAAATCCCTAAGTAGTTTTTCCTTTAGTCTCAGATCTAGAAAAGCATTGTGAAAGGTGTTAAGATTGAGACCAGGGACAAATAGCTGAGGTGCATACTTTACATACCAAAGTAGACCTGCCCTCTAGGTTCTCCCAGCATCCCTCATCCCAGTGGGTTCTCATCCCAGTGAGAAAGAAGACAACCAAATGGAAGCAGGATCAGAGTATCACCTCAAAGCGGGCCAGGAAGTCCTTCAGGTTTGGGAAGGCGTCCAGGCACTTGGGCTCAAACATACGGTACTGGTCAAGAATGTCATAAGCAAGGAAATCCACATAGGTGACCTGCAGGAAGCCCAGGGTGAGTGCACTGGAATTTGATACCTGGGAAGTATGGCAACTCCTCCTCCCCACCCCTCCCTTTACCTTGTCCCCTGCAAACCATGGCCGCTTGCCCAGGAACTCAGAGTAGATTTTCATCTTATCAGGGATGGCCTTCAAGAACCCTGGCTTCTGCTTCTCCTGAGGCAGAGAACAGCTGTCACCACCTTTAGTCATAGGCTCCCTGGCAGAGAGGCTGCTGGCCTTGAAGGACTGGGCTCATGAATATCACCACCATTTTCTTAGTAGCAGACCTCATCTATCAGAGGTGATTGGAAAACAGACAGGAGTGCTACACTGTCCTTAGATCTGTCACCCCGGTACCTAGCAGCTGTGAGTCATACCCAGGTCTTCCTAAGTATCATCATGCATGCTATAGTCCCAGAGATCCAGTGGGAACCACAGAAACAAAGAACCTAAAGACTCAGGAGAAGACAAAGTTATACTCGCTTGGGGTGTGTGTGTGTGTGTGTGTGTGTGTGTGTGTGTAAGAACAATTTAGATATTTGAAGAACATGCATCAGATTTGAGCAATCACTAATATTGAAAAGAAGAAGGATCAAAGGTCTTCTGGCTGACCCTGACCGAGCAGCATGCTTGGAAAGTACTGGGTACAAGTGTGAGACCATTGTGCATGCCGCTCCCAACCCGTGCATCCTATCTTCATAATATGTTTGGGGGTGGGGGCGGGGTATGTATGTAGGCACGCTTGCCTGTGTGTGCATTTGTAGAAGCTAAAGCCTGCTACCTAGTATCTTTCTCAATCAAATCCTATGCATTTGTGACAGTGTCCATCACTGAATGTAGAGCACACAGACTGGCTGGACTCATTTGCTAGCAAGCACAGAAATCCTCCTGTTTCTTTTCCCATGGTGCTCCAAGGTACTCCTAGTTTTTTTTTGTTTTTTGTTTTTTTAATGTGGGGTACTGGGGAATGCATCATCAAGTCCTCATGCTTGCACATCAAAGACTTTTACCCCTGAACCATCTCCCCAGCCTCTACTTCATCTTTTGAGTCTGTGTTTTAAGAAGAAAATCGTTAGTGTGAACAGTAGCTGAGATGACACATGGAAGTGGTCACAGGACAGACATGACAGGGATTTTAACTCTACATTAAATGCCTAGGAGCAGACTGTTCACTCTATAGAATCCTAACCGGGTCTAGGATGGTTAGACGAGTAGTGATAGTTTCAGTGTTGATGTGATAGACCACTAGGGTAACAAAGGTCGTTCTGCTGGTGAGATAGGAAAGCTTGGAGAATCAGTAACCCAACACAATTCATTCACTGAAGGAGGATGCTACAGATATGAATGCAATACTTTAACTCCTGCTGCAAACTCTGCCTGCTCCACCCACTGGCCACTCACAAAGTCGGGACTGCAGCAGACTATCATGAGTTGTATGCGAGTATCCATGACCTGGTTCTCCAAAGTATCCACACGAATCCTCTCCTCCTCTGTCTCTCCACCTGCAGCACACACAGCACACTCAGCATCCCAAACCAGCCAAGCCAAGGAGATAGTCCACCATGCCCTACCCTGCAGGCAACCCCACTCACACAGGTTGTGCTTGCGGCCAAGGTAGCGCAGGATGGCATTGCTCTGGGTGACCTTGTGTGAGCCATCAATTAAGTAGGGCAGCTGGATGGACAAGCAGGGACAGTCAGATGGGTTATGGGGTCTCAGCATCCCTTCCCTTCCCTGGGTGAGGACAGACATGGGGCCTGGCACTCAGTGTGCCTGCCATGGGAATCCCTCCATGAGCACAGTGCACACTGAATGGGAGAGCTGGGACACAGCCCATCACAGAAACACTGTGCAGTCAGCAGGGGTGGAGCAGGTGAGCAGAAACACTGATCTTAAGCTCCTTCAGCCAGGCCAGGAGATGAGGTAAGGACACCAGACCTTCCCCAAACCCCACCTTCCCCACACCTACATTGGGAATGTCCAGGCCAAGATTGAACTTCTCACTTAGCCACTGGCTTCTGTCAAAGTTGGGAGCTGTGGTGGACAAGATAATGTGAAAGGAAATCAGTGCGTCATCCCTGACAATCCATCCTCAGGGACCCAACCAAGGAGACCTGAGCAAGATATCCTGAGGTGGGGGCTGGGGGATCTGCAACATCTCACAGGAAGCCATTCACAAGATGAAGGAGAGGGGATGAATAACTGGTAAGAAGGGGAGCCTGGACCCAATGGGACCCCCAAAATGAACCCAGCCCAATTATAAATACAGGTGGGCCAGGAACTCCAGTCTCACTGGTCTCTCTATTATTGAGGCAAGATCTCTCAATTACATAACCGAAGCTGCCCAGAAATTGTGTAGACCTGGCTGACCTCAGACTCAGAGATCCACCTGTCTCTCTGCCTTTCGAGTGCTGGATTTAAAAGCAAGCTCCCCACATCTGGCCAGTGCATAGAAAACCAAACTGCACCCTCAAGAGGTTCTGGAAGGAGCAGGCTCTAGCTCCAGCTGTCCGAGGTCTGCAGAGCTGAGGAATAAGCGGTGAGGTACGGGAATCCCTGGGCAAGAGGGAAGCAGGTGTTTGACCAGGAAGGTGTCATTACCATCCCCCATGACATATCTCTTCTCCTCATAGCTTGAATCTGTGTATTCCAGGAGCAGGCGGATGGGGTGAGTCAGCTGGGAAAGACGGTCACAGGGGTTAGAAATGGTAGGACCTTTACTGGATGACTTCAATCCTCGCACACTCCACAAACACAGCCACCCTGCGGTGTGTACACATACACTCACACGTGCCCTCTCTCTCACACCTGCAGCCTCCCAAGTCTGTGAGCTCCAGGGTGCTAAGAGGAGTATCCCTCTGCTAGAAGCCGCCCTGATCGCTCTGAACTTCTCGCCTGAGTCCTTGTCCCACCCTTCAGGCGGATCCCTCTCTCACTCCGCGGACGTTCCAGTATCCCAGAGTCATAGGCATGGCGCTGGCGCCTTGGTCTTCTCAGACTGGTTTCAGGTAGGTTGATCTGGGGAATTTTAAGGAGGCGCTAAGGGAAGGTGGGTGGGGCCCTGTAAACGGTCCCGCCCTCAATGCCCTAACCCCACTCAGGCACTGCCTTTCCCTCCAATTATCCTCAGAGACTTTGAACCCGAAGCCAAAGGACCTCACCCACAGCCCGGGAGAGGCAGGAGTAGGATCCCATGCAGCTTCAGGCCGTGGATTCTGATCAGGTTCACAGGAACGGTCCCCCAGCCCCGGTCAGTGGCAGCTTAGATGCTCCTTTAGTGCTTTCGGTCACCGCCCCCTACCGGGTGCCCCAAAATTTGAAAATGCAGCTTTCTGATCCTGGTAGAACTTGGGTTTTCACCCCTATACTGTGGAAATCTGTCTTTCAGACAGTCCCAGATCTCAACAGAAGATAAAGCAGGGTGGCCCTCACGTGAAAGTTTAGCTCAGCATCTATCCCTGAGTACAGAGTCGCCCCTTGACAGCTGCTAGGCTTTAGTATCCACCAGAGCCTTACTATTCACCTAGAGTCATAGGACAGTCCATAGGATAGGAAGACTCCAGGACAGGGACAATCAGAAAACAAGTACTCCCAGTGTTCTCCTTTAGGTCATCAAACTAGTGACCATATAAGTCAGTCACTATTTTTGGCCATGTTTGTAAGCTAAATCCAAGAACCAGATACCTAGGGCACAAGAAATCTGAGACACCATCACAGCACAGGGTACCTGGCTGGGAGAACTTCCCACGGGTTAGCGCTGTGCAAGGGAGCAAAGAGCCCGCAGCTGGGGTGTGCCATATAGAGGGAGAGCATGTGTCCCAAGAGACACACTTTCAAGGGACAACAGGATGCTGTACACATGGGATCCTGTAACACTTTGCACAGGGCACAAGGTGCCCAAAGCTAGACCCTCAGCTGTCCATATCCCTGGATGCTGGACCTGTCCCAGGCTCCTGACGTGTTTGTATATGACAGAGTGGCTCAAATCACCTTTCAGGTTACCCTGGGATATATGTCCTGTACTATAACCTTCACAAGGACAATGCCTACCAAGAACACTGTCTTTTTCTTCTTCTTCTTCTTTTTTTTTTTTTTTTTTTTTTTTTTT